>NW_020955184.1:0-28883 GCF_900497805.2 Vombatus ursinus
CACACACACACACACACACACACACACACACACACACACACACACACTCGGCAGGAGACTCTGATAACTATTTTTTCTGCCAGAAATAAGAAGCCAAATTGAAAGGAGTTAAGAAGTGAGTGAGAGGAGAAAAAATGGAGGCAATAAATTTGGAAACTTTTTCTAGGAGTTTGGTTGACAAAGGGAAGAACATATAGGATAAGAGCTTGAGGGGACAAGGGAAGGTTTATTTTTTAGGTTGGAGGAGACTTGGACACATTTTTAGATTGCAGGAAAGGAGCCAATAGAAAGGGAAATAGTGAATATTTGAGAGAAATGGGGTGATTGTGGTCTGCTTGAAGTCATTTAAGGGATGAAATCACATGAGAATTGGCAATGGTACAGTGAAGGGCTACCACATCAGCAAAGACTGGAATAAAAGAAGAAAGAATGGGATTTGATGTCAAAGTATTTTGAGGTGTAGAGTAAGGAAGAAAAGGGAGTTCTGGGCAAATGGCCTCCATTTTCCAAATAAAGTGTGAGGCAAAGTCTTCTGCTGAAAGGAAATGGGAAGTGAAAGTATGAGAGATCTGAGGAAAAAAGAGAAGGTTTGGAATAGCTCATGTGGAAAATGGGATAGAGAATTAGGGAAGAGTAAAAGGAATGCCTTATTATAAAGAGGGTTCAGTTGTAATTAGTCAACATAAATTTGTTGTAGAACTGACCAGCATGGTTGGTGGCTTCCTTCAGCACATTTTCCCCTTATAATGTAAGCTCCTTGAGAACAGAAACTGTTTCACTGTTCCATTTGTATCTCCAGGGCTTAGCACAGTGCTTTGAACACTGCTTTATTCATTCATTCTTTTATCATTTTCTCCCAGTGTCTAGGGCCTAGGTATTTTACCCTCATGCAAATCTAGTGGCTGTTAAAAGCCTACACAAATTAAGCAGACAGCCATTATCAAATGGTGCCTGCTTTTTATGAGATAAAGTATAACTATTTATCATCCTTGAAGTAGATACTCCTTGGTGAAGTTCAAATATTATGTTATCTTTTCCCATCATTGCTGGGATGTTTGCCCTTCACTCTATTTTAGGAACTATTTGAGTAATTGTTGGGTGGGGAGTTTGGGACTAAAGGAACTGAGGAGAGTCCTGAAGCAAAAGAGTAGAGGGAACCAGGAGAAGAGAGGAAGACCTAGGAAGATATTATAAAGGGTAGCTCTGGTTATCTGGAGAAACTGAGAATTTGTTGGCTGGATTAAAGAGCCAAAGCTATAGGAAGAAGGAGAGAGACAGAGAAAGATATTCTTTTACTCAAGTGACAAGGAGCTAAGATGGGACTTGTTGGGAAGGAGTTCAATGACAGAGGAGCTTTCATAGCTCTGGGGATTTACATATATTTTGGGGACTAATGGTTGTTGGTTCCATGGTTTCTATTTCATGTCTCCCCTTTTAATAAAACTTTCCCCTGTAACACTGGGAACTGTGTCCTTGCAAGTGGGAAACAGGTCTCATTATTTTGAGGAATGAACAAATGAATGCAAAAGTGTTTATTAAATTTATTATATGTTAAACACTGGAAGGTCCAAGACAGTGTAAGTTTTGTGGTGTGTTAAGTCAGGGGTGGGGAAGGGAGAAGTGATTTTCTTTCTTCCCCCTGAATTCTGCCATGGTGCTTTGAAGGAGAGCTATGATTAAGAAAAGAAACACATGGTTTCCAGAAAGGCAGCAACTCAAGGAAGGAAACAGCTTTAAGCATCAGGACAATCTGAAGCCAATAAGAGAGCTAACTATGGATTCAAGGGAAAATTCGTTCTTCCTGATGGGAGCTGACTTCCTGAGAAGAGCAAATTGAAGAACTCCAGCTAAGTGACCTGACTAGAAGTGATACTGTACCCAGGGCAGTTCAGCTTGGTGAGTCTATATGGAGGGATGGGACCCTAAAGTCCTGCTATAACAGAGGAATGAGTTGCCTTAGTCATGTGTTTACCACCATTGTACTCTGCGTTGTTTTTACTATGATATCTTAGTAAATATCTTTGAACGTATTGTTTCTAGTGGCTCACCAGGGGGTTTCATAAACTATAACCGAGCAACCCAGAGGGGATGTTACAAAATAACAGCAATGGCATAATCTCCAAAACCACTGCAAAACAGAGGATATTTGGGAAATTAAACTTAAATGGAATTGAAAATTTTAAAAATTAAAGTAATGCACTTTTAAAACAAAGAGATAGTTTTTGTAAAAGACAACAAAATTGATAAACTCATTTGATAAAAAGATATAGGATAAATTGGAGATAATTGAAGACGAAAGACATTAAGATTAAGGAGGACTGGTAAAGACTTCTTGCAGAATATAGGACTTTACCTGAGACTTGTAGGGAACCAAGGAAGCCAGGAGGTGGAGATGAAGAGGCATAGCATTTGGCCATTGAAAATGCCTGGACTTGGACAGTCTACTATCACTAAATCACGGAGTAAAGTATAAGAAAGCTGGAAAAGTAAGAAAGGAATAGATTATGGAGGGCTTTAAAAGCCAAACATAGTATTTATATTTGATACTGAAGCCACTTGGACTTTATTGAATATGGGGCCATGTTATATAGTCAGACCTGACATTTAGGAAAATCAATTAAGAGCTGAGGGAAGATGGATTGGATTTGGGAAGCCACTTTAGTGGGGGAGATCAACCAGCAGGGAATTGTAATAGTCCAGGTATGACGTGATGAGGTCCTGCAGTGTTAAAGAAGAGAAGGGGGCATGGAGGGAGAGATATTACTAAGGCAGAAACAACGGGACTTAGAAGCTAATTGGATATGGGAATCAAGCATGCCAGGTAGGTTTCAAGCTTGGGTGACTGGAAGGATGGTGGTACCCTCAACAGTAGGGAAGATTGGAAGAGGAGAGGGTTGCAGGGGGCAGCGAATAAAGATTTCTGTTTTGGACATGTTGAGTTTAAGATATATATATGTATACATATTTATATAATATATATATATATATGAGAGTAAAACAATTTTAAAAAAAGGAAATAGCTGCAAAGAATGGAAGGGGAGGGAGCGCTGTCGCCGACCATAGAGCCGGCGGAATGCGGGCCTAGAGGCACCGGAAGTGGTTCCCCGGTCGGGGCGGGATCGGTCCGGCCGGCGGGGTTGGGGGCTGGGTGCTTTCTCCTGCGCCTCGGGTCGTGGCGGCGCCTGCGGCTGCGCTTCCCGGCCTGGTGCCGGCGCCTCGGAAGACACGGTGAAGCCCCCGCCCCCCGGCCGCCCGTGGGACCTGGCTCTGGCGCAGTGGGGCCTGGCGGCGGCCCCGGAGGCAGTAGCCCCGGAGGCGGCCGCATCCACCGCGGCGGCGGCCGTGCGCGGGCCCTGACCTCCGCCCTCCCGGGGGCCCGGAGCCCGAGGGAAGCCGCAGGAAATGGCAGACGAGGCGCTCTTCTTGCTTCTCCACAACGAGATGGTGACGGGCGTCTACAAGTCCGCGGATCAGGGGGAGGTGGTGAGTGACCGCTGGCCTGGCCCAGGGCCCTTCTTTGCCCTGGACCCCTCTTCTTCCAGCGTCCCTAGGTGTCCTCCGTAACCCCTTTTTACTTCTCTCCTTTTTTGTGCTAGTTTCCCGTCCAGTCCGCAGACTTCACCCAAAATAGCCTCTTCCCCCGTCCTCCCAGCCCCATCCTCCCCTCCTCCCACCCCCTCCCCCGCCCCATTACCATCCCTAAAATTCCTACCCCAGTAACATTTCTCCGACACTGCGGCCCTTCATCACATGCTTTGGGCTTCTTGCCTCCAGCCTCCCCCACGCCGGTCCAGCCTCCACTCAGCTGTCCATCTTTGTACAGCTCAGGTCTGACCGTGTCACCCCTTATTCAGTAAATTCCAGTGGCTCCTGATTACCTTCAGTATCAAATATAAAGTGCTTGGCCTTTAAAGCCCCTCATAACCTTCCTTCTCCCTATCTTTCTAGTCTTTTAACTCCTTAATTACTCTCTCTCTTCCTCTCTCTCAGAGTCCAGTCATTTTTAATGTCCTCCTCTATGCCTGGGACTCTCTCCTCCTCCTCCTGGCTTCTCTGGCTAGCTTCCTTCAAATCTCAGCTAAAGTGTACATTTCTATGGGAAGCTTTTCCTGCTTCTTCTTGATCTTGATTTCTTTTCCCCGAGACTGCCCCCAATTTTCTGATATATATCTAATTTGCACATATTTGTTTCCATGTTATCTGCCTTGTTAGACTGTGAGCTCTTTGAGAGCCCGGACTGTTTTTGCTTTTCTTTATACCCCAGCACTTAATAACACTTAGTGTGCATGGCACTTGGTAGGCATTTAAAGTCTAGTAAGCTGAAGATCCTTTTGTGGACTTTACCTCAATGCCTCAATCCATTCTTGAACCCACCCATTCTTGACTTGGATGCTAACAGATTCTTCTTTTGAATTTCATTGTTACCGCTGATTTATTGGGCTTTTACAATTAGTTCTTTAGTCAGTCAGCAGTCATTTCTTAAACAACTGCTATGTGCCAAACACTGTACAAAGTGCTGGAGATACAAAGAAAGACAAAAAAAGACCCTTCCCTTAAGGAGTTCACATACTAATAGGGGAGTCAACACGCAAACAACTATGTCTGTCTATCTATCTATCTATCTATCTATCTATCTATCTATATCTATAAAGAGATAGATATGGTAGATTGAATATAATCTCAATAGGCAGAAAGATAAATAGATATAAATGTGGTATATTGGACACAATCACAGAGGGAAGGTACTAGCACTGAGATGGATTTGAAAAAACCTCTTAGAGAAACTAGGATTTGAATTGAGACTTGAAGGAATCTAGCAATCTGAAATAAGGAGGGAAAGTAGTTCAAGAATGGTGGACATCCAGTGAAAAGTCCTTTTCTCTTTATACTGTAGTTCAGTCTCTCACATCTTTCTCTTGAACTATTGTAGTAGGCTCCATATTTATATCTCAGCCTCAGATCTCCTTCCCAATCTGTCCTTCACACAACTGCTACAGTATAAGTGTGACCATATTATTCTCCTAGTCAGTAAACTTCAGGGGCTCCTATTAAGTATAAACTTTATTTGGCATTTAAAGGCCTTCACAATCTGGCTAGATTTCCTGTCTTATTAAACATTACCATTCTAGCACTCTATAATCTAGCAATAGTGGCCATTTTACTGGTCTTCTTAAACATCACATAACATCTCTGGTCTCCATGCCTTTGTACTGACTGTGCCCCAAAACTAGAATACATTCCCTTCTTACCTTGAAAAATGGAGGTAATATAATCCCTTGTTCTTTAAAAACTCTGTTCAAGCATCATCATCTACTTCAACTTTCTTGATCTGGCCAGATGCTAATACTTTCCCCCTCACTATTACTTTGTATTTTGTATATATTTATAACTATACATATATGTTGTCTTCTCTTGATAGAATGTAAGCTTCCTGAGAGCAGGGACAGTTTCACTTTTGTTTTTGTATGCTTGCCATAGTCATGCATATAGGATAACCATGCATATAAGGTAACCAGGCACACCTCGATGTCTCAAAAAAATGGTATTTTGGGACTTGTTTTGAAATTTTTTATTTTTTAAAGTATAGTTGACAAGTTAATAAATAATTTTAATCAACTTAGTTAATCAGTTTAGTTAAATTTTTATTGGAATTATATGTAATACAATATATTTCTATATAGTGCCAGAGTTGATGAGGCTCCCAACTAAGGTGATAGATAGGAGTAGAGAGAGAGATAGATTTGAGAGATGTGGGGAGGAAGGGACAACTTGGCCACCGATTGGATATTTGAGGATGAGGATGACAACAAGATTGTAAATCTGGGTGACTAGAAGAATGGTAGTGCCCTTTTACAGAAATGGGGAATGAGTAAGAGGAGTGGGGTGAGGATGGGAGGAGGAGGAGGAAGATAATGAGTTCTGCGTTTAAAATGTCCAGTAGGCAGCTGCAGATGTGCCACTGGAACTCAGGACAGAAAGCCCAGGGCTAAATATATAGGTTTAGTAGTTATCAGCATAGAGATGATAGTTAAATCCATTGGAGTTGATGAGGTCAGTAAGAGAGAGAGAGTACAGAGAGAAATGAGAAGAGAGCTAATGACAGCCTTGGATATACTTACAGTTACTGGGTTTTTGTTTTGTTTTTTTATAAATTTTGTTAATGTCATCTTTGTTTTTAAGATTTCTGTTTTGGTGTTTAATTGATGTTTTTAAAATTTTTTTCTAGTATTTTTTAGTTATAGTTCCAATTCATTGATCTGTTCTTTCTCTTTTTCATTAATGATAGTGTTTAGAAATAAAAAATTTTCCCTAAGGACTGCTTTGGTTGCATCCCAAAAATTTTGGTATGTTGTCTCATTGTTGTCATTACCTTTAATGAAATTAGCTATAGTTTCTCTGATTTATTCTTTGATTTTCCAATTCTTTAGGATTAAATTATTTGGTCTAAAGTTGATTTTTAAAACTTTTTTCAGTGACCCTTTATTTAACAATTTACATTTCATTGTGATCAGTAAAGGATGTTTATATTTCAGCTTTTCTCCATTTTGAAGGTTTTGTGTCTTAAAGATATGACCAATTTTGGTAAAGGTACCAATGTGCATAGTTGAGAAATATATATACACATACATATATTCCTTTATATTTCCATTCACTAATCATGAGAGGGCTATCATATCTAATTTTCCTAAAATTCTATTCAGTTTCTTAACTTCTTTCTTGTTTATTTTTTAGTTAGATTTATCTAGGACTGATGGATAAATCGAGGTCCCCCATTCATATAATTTTACTATTTTTCATTGTATTTAGAAGTGATGCCATTAGGTTCATATATGTTAAGTATTGAAGTGAATTTATTATGTACCTTTCAGCAAAATGTAGTTTCCTTCTTTATCTCTTATAATTAAATATTTTCTTATTTGGGAGATAGGAAAGAACTATTGATAGAAATGAAATAGAGTAGGGAAGGGGAATTAATTCATTCTGTTGATAGTTATAGTACATTGTAATAGTTCAGAAATGCAAAGTATTGAGCATAGGTACCCTTTGTATGTCAGTGACTAATAAAAATTGTTAGAAATGTGAATAATAGAAAATTACCTTTTGATAATTTTCTATTACTAGGTTCATTTTTAATTGAGAAGGAAAAATTAATAACTTGTTCATAGTTTGAAGATACCGGGGAACTTCTATAAGTTTTGGAAGGGATTAATCAACATTTTTAATTTTGGGGATTAGTTCAAATTTCTGGCCTTCTGAAGCTTGGAAATTAGATTTTTATTAATTAAGATTCAGAATCCTTTTTTGTATTTTATAGGAAAATGGAAGATGCATTACTAAGCTGGAGAATATGGGTTTTAGAGTAGGACAAGGATTGATAGAAAGGTAAGCTCAGTTTGAATAAGTGTTAATAGTAATAAAAATAACTGACATTTTATATAGTGCTTTCAGGTTTGCAGAGTTCATTACCAGATTTCATTGATCCTCACAACAGCCCTCTGAGGTAGGTACTACAGGTATTGTTACCAGCAACAGGATCAGAAAGTTCAAGTGGCATGTCCGTATTCATATAGCCACTAAGTATTAGAGGTAGGATTTGAACTCTGGTCTCTCTTAATTCCAAGTCTAGCATGTTGTCTATGGCACAATGCTAACTGTCTTTATTTTGTTACTGGTTAAGTTATAAACTAAAATGACTTATATTTTAAAAAGAGCACTTTTGTGGGCTGCCATGAAACTGCATTTCTTCTGCCTAAATCTTGTATTTCTTCTGTAGACTTGAATGAGCTGAAATTTTGTGTGATTTTTAGTTTAGATATATTTTTCTCAAAGTTGGTTCATTAAAAATTGCTAGCTGAAATATACTTTTGTGTATATTTTTTCCTCACAAAACTTGCATGGTCTTAGTGTAGTTTAGTGCTTTTTAACCTATTTGAAATTTGTTTTAAAGTCCAGAGGATCAAAAATAATTTGAGAAACATATTTATGCATATAACAGGTTCTTAGAGTTTTAAAATAAATTTTTATCAAGGTTATGTTATACACTGATACTTTTCTATTCATAATTGTGTTTCATAACCTATTCTTTTCTATATTCTTTATCATGAAATATTTAATATTTGTAGTACACTTCTAATTCTGTTGCCTTTCTAAACATTTTTTATTTTAAATATACCTAGGAATAAATAATAGCTGTATGTCATAGTTTAAGCTATGAAATCAATACAGTATGACTTAAAAACACATTTGGCTTCCTGTTTTCAAAATTTCAGCTGTATCATTAAAATTTTAATGGCGACATAAGTTGGAATCAGTATATAAGTTCATTTTGCTAGATATCTATTACTATGATGTTTGAAATATTACATTATAAATAATTGTTACTAAATAATTACATAGTTATAATGATTAAATATATGCAATTTTTCCTTTTGGAAGTTAGGTTCATGACTTACCCATCTTGCTTTCTTTGGAGGAAAATACTCTAAAATTATAACTTCTTTTTTATCTTTTTAGATTTACAAAGGACACCGCAAGGTTCAAAGATGAATTAGATATCATGAAGTTCATTTGCAAAGATTTTTGGACCACTGTTTTCAAGAAACAAATTGATAATCTAAGGACAAATCATCAGGTACTATACAAATTAAGATTTGTTTTATGTGTTACTTTACCTTGTTAAAGTGAAATTATTTCTACTATTTGCTTTTATTATTAAAAATGTTAAAATGATGTTTTAAAGAGTTGTTTCTTTTAACTTTTAGATTTGTGTTTTTCACTTTATATTAGATTTAATGATGTCATGATTTTTAATGAATCATGATTTTTGTCATAAGCACTGGAAACACCAAGTAAAGAGCGAAGGGTCTTTGGCTGTGACAGCTAGGTATTTTTTTTAATAGAAAATAATACCTTTCCTGCACTTTGCTGAGAGGTGGGGGACGGTTCGTAGGTGTAGAACATTGCCTGTAATGTCATTTTTTTTTTCAATATTTTGATTGGTTTTGTTAGTTTTTTTATCTTCCTTTTTCTTTTTTTACCTTTTATTATTAAAAAAATCTTCATTATAAAGGATGTCTCTGTTGGAGAGATCAAAAGGAAGGATATTGAGGGAGAAATCTAGGTAATGTATAAGCAACTGATATCAGTAAAAATCTACTTAAAAACATAATACTTTAAAAATGCACCCAAGTTCATTGTCAGAATGACTTTGGTGTTTGGATGTTTCATTGCTTAGTTGTTGTATTAGTTGTGATAATATGTAAAATCTCAAATAGGAGTCTTAAAATTTCAGGACTAGAAGAGACTTTAAAGAGAAACATGATAGAGTTGAAAGAGTTGCTGGACTTGGGTTCAGAACCCAGCTGTACCATGGGTAGGTCATTTAACCTTACTGGGCTTCAGTTTTCTCAAGAATAAAATGAGGAGCAGTTTGCAAAGCTTAAAGGGTTTATAAGAATTATTAGCCTGGTTATACATCTCATTTTTATAGGTGAAGAAACAGTTATTGCTATCTTTATTGTTCATGTTTAGGGGTAGGGAAATGAAATCAGTGGAAAACATTTTAACACATCTTAAGTTTTCTGCCTCCGTTGTCATAAATGAAATGTTGTGGAGGGGTGAGAAGGGGGAGAGAATTGACTGATTTCACTTTGATTTGAAAGTTTTCCCCCTTATTGTGTTTTAATACATAACATTTTTCATCTTAGGGGTGTTTTATAAAAAACTGATTAATAAGGTAGAGCAGAAGACTTCTTGACTTTAAAACAATCGAATATATTTTATGTTCACCAAGGTTTGTTACTGTAGCTATTAACCATATGTGACAAAGCAAGATTATGTCCCCACTTAAATAAACTCATGCTGTATTTCACTAAATGTAAGAGTTATTAAACAGTAGGGTTGGCTTATTTTCTTAATTGAATAATATATATAAAACCAGTTACCTCAAAGTTATAGTGGTGTTTTTAGCAGGTATTAGAACATATTAATACTCTATCATTAAATATTGCCCACTACTTCCAAATCTTCAATTGTATTTTCATATATTTTACTTTGAATTGAAAAAGGAGCTGTATCTTTTGAATATGCCTCCACAAGGTAATTAGTGGATGGTGATTTGATGAGCATTAAATAGACTAGTTACGTATGAGAGGCAGTCTTACCTTGGTTAGAGGGCCATCCAGCCTTGGAGTCAGGAAGGACTGGGTTCAAATGCTACTCAGAGGACTTGAAGCCACATTAGCTGTGTGACCGTATGCAAATCACTCAACCTCTTGTCCCAGGCAACATTCTACAACTTAAAAGGGAAAGCTGAATTGTCAGTCTGTATCATTGTGGGGAGTTCCCACACTGGGAGTTCCTAATACCATTGAAATTAAAGGTCCAAACCAAAAATAAAATTAAATTTATGTGGATGTTAGCACTGATACTGTGTGTAATCATAAGTAGCTAGTCTGATCTAGTGAATTCACTGCCCTCAATCAGGCAACTGATATTTTCTGACCTGCTTTCTTGCAAACAAAATTTATTATTAGTAAGTGTACTTTGAATATAAAGTATTTTCTTAAACTTTTAAAAAGTATGATAATTATTTATTGCATGGTTGAGAATTCTCAAAGAATTAAAAAATAATGACCAGAGATTTTTTTTATGTTTTGGGTTCAGGGCATCTATGTGCTTCAGGACAACAAATTTCGACTCCTGACTCAGATGTCAGCAGGAAAACAGTATTTAGATCACGCTCCTAAGGTACTTCGTAGAAGACTAACGATCTCTATTGAAGAAAAAAACAATATACAATTCGATGGACATGTTCAATGCTGATCATGGTAGATTTGTGAATTTAAAATAGGATAAAGATGCCTTAGTCTCTAAGACTTGAAAAATTATCATTTAAAGGGATAATTATTCACTGTAAAATAATTTGCTTTAAAAAAGGATTCACTACTGGGTTTAACTTGGGAGCTCAGGTATTAAATTAGCAGAATTTTCCATGATGTTGCATAAAATAACAATTTCTGGAGTCCTCATGAAATTTAAACCTCAGGCAGAAGTGTAAAATTAAGTAAAATGGGCAAATGCTTATCACTACATAAGAATTAGATTTCTGAAACATGTTCTTTGAAAATTTAATTAATTTTTTTTCTTTTGAATGAGATGATTTAAAAACTTGGGACATAGAATTAGAGCTTTCTCTAGAGCTCTCATTTTATGTATTTTGAGCAAATAAGACTAGAGAGGTCAAATGACTTGTCCATGGTAAGAAAAGGAATGATAGAAAGCAGAGCCAAAATTCAAACCCTCTGACTCCAAATTCAATTTTCTTTCCACATGACATAGATATAATCCTGGATTCAAATTCTGGCAGGTCTTCACCAAGCCAGAATGTCCTTGAGTACAGGTCTGGGACCTGGAATGAATGTTTGCTGAGGGCCAGGCTATCCAAATTGAGTAAGACACATAACCTGCAGGCTGACCAGCAGATAATGAATTTTTCCAGACATTAAAAAGTGTTGTTATGTACAGAACTTGAAATGTACAGAAGAGAACAAAAAGAACTAGAAGAAAACAGAGAAGCAGAACAGCTTAGATTTGTAGTTTCATTACAGTCCTCTTCATCTGTTTTTCTTTATATATGGAAATGTTCATTTAGTGTTTAAGTTCAGAATTTAAAAAAATTCAATAAAAAAATAAGCATCACACACACCTGATGTTAGAGTAGTCCTTTAGTACCAGAAATAACATCTTTGCTTCTTTGCAGTAAAATCAAGTCACAGTTTTGAGAACCACTAATTCAGGGTTTGTAATGAACATAATATACTAAATTTTTGTGTGTATACCTGATTAAAATTTGAAATAAATAGTACAACTTGGTAATTAATTGATAATTAATATAGAATTATTGTGAATTTAAAATTTTATTGATAGCTTTTTATAAACCACAGTCGTTTCTCCAGTAATTCCCCAATAATTCTGTCCTGTAATAAAGAAAAAATTAAGTAAAACCCAACTGGAAAAAAATAACTTTGTCTAACATAATTCCATACCTATAATACCCACCTCAGTTTTCCAGAATCAAGATTGGTCAATGCAATTAATTCAAGTTCAGTTGCTTTTTTGTGTTTTTTATTTATATTGTAATTCTGTATTTTGCTTAATTATACTCTTTGCTCAGCATCAATTCATATAAGTCTTCCTGTGATTCTCTGAATTCCTAGTTTTTGTCATTTCTTATGGTGCTATAATATTCTGTGGTGTTCATCTACCACAATTTGTTTCAAGCTGCCTTTTTTTTTTTTACTTCATTTCACTCTAAGTACCAATTAATAATACACATTATTCTATGTGCTAGCCAAACTGAACTACCTGCTGTTTCCCAGAGTATTCCATCTCTTTATTTCATGGAGATGGAATGCCAGTTGGAAAAGATTAAGTTTGCCTTAACCCTGTGATCAACTTTGTATCCTTTTCCATCTTTCCTGTTCAGAATTTTTATCTTCTTTATCTTCTTTTAAAGGCTAATCTATGGAAATTGTTTTCCACTCCCCATTGTTGTTGATACACTCTTTCTTCTCAAATTAGGTACTTATCTTTAAATATTGTATTCCCTCCCTAGGATGTAAATTCCTTGAGAGCAAGGACTGTTTTCCTTTTGTCTTTGAATCCATAGTGCCTCACACATAGTAGTCTTGTTAAAGATGCTTGTTGAATAGTAGAGCTTCTTGTACAAAAAATCCCTGGTCTACCTGCTTTCAAGTCCTTGTTATCATTCTGGCTTTCTGTCTTTGCTGTAGCCTTGCTATTTCCACTTGTACATTTGCTGGATTTTTCTGTCTTTTTCTAAGAATTTTCTTGCTTTTTTCTGTTCTCTTTCAGTCCTGAATTTTGATTCTGATTCAAAATCTGTTTTCTATCTTTATTCTTTAATTTCTTTGTGTTCCTCATGGAAGTAAAGCTTCTTAAACCCCAGGATTTTGCTCCCTCTTCTAACCAGTTTGTTATCGATCCATCCGGTTGTGCTTAACTTTGCAAGTATCAATACATGGGGGGGAAGTAAGGTAGAAGTTGCCCTGTAGTAGATATTATCCTGTTTTCCAAATTGTGTGATTGAATTCTACCCTTTGCCCTCCCCATGATCATTCTCCTTTCCTTTGGTTATCCCATCTTATCTCCTTGGTGCCACTTGCCTCTAGAGCTCTAGTTTCCCTTTTCCCAAGGACATTATCCACGGAGGCACAATAGTTAAGAGGTGGTCTTCTAGTCTACCAACACCCACCCAGATTAATTAAACCTCTCTTCACCTCCCACCATAGCATTTTTTACCTAGTCGCATGAAGTTAGACTGTAGTAAAGTTTATAAATCTATAGTTTCTCAACTTCTCCACAAGAAAATTAAAACAGTATTATCATGTAATTTACTGTGGCTTGAATTTGCAAGAGGTATTCTTTTTCACAATTATTTTTTTCCTTTTTTTAGTATTTAGCATTTACATGTGGCTTAATCAGAGGTGGCTTATCAAATTTGGGGATAAAAAGTATTGTGACAGCTGAAGTGTCAGCAATGCCAGCATGTAAGTAAAGTTCCTCTTTCTTAATTTTTTTAAGAGTGTATTTTTCATAAAAGATTTACTATATTTGATAAAAATTTAATTATACCATATTAGGTAATAGTCAAAAAGAAACAAGAACTTAAGAGTTTAATTTTAAGTTTAATTGTACACTTGAAGAGTGTAGTTGTCTTTAAATGAGAGTCTCAAATCCAAGTGTAATAAGTTGTGATACAAGGATATGTCTTTCTCTAGTTTGTTTCTGGGGAAATTTAAATTACTAGAACAGTTTGATTGTACTTAAAACTGTAATAACTGTATATGGCTTTACGATTTACAAAAGTGCTTTAACATCACCAACAGAATACTAGGTTTGGAAGGGAACTAGATAACCAACTAATACTTGAAAATTTTTACTTGAAGACCTCTGGTGAGGGGGAATCCACTCTTTTTATGCAGTTCATCCCAATTTTGGATAGATCTAGTAGTTAGGAAAACTTTCCTTATGGAAGGTCTAAATTTTGCCTCTTTGCAACTCATTATTTCTGGTTCTGCTCTCTGGAATTAGCAGAACAAAGGTTCTCTCCCCCTAAATCTTTTCTTCTACAGGCTAAATACTGTTAGTTCCTTCAACATTCTCAGTTGATTCTCCCATCTACCTTGTAAGGTATAAGTAATGAAAATATTACTATTCTCATTTTACATATTAGGAACTAGAAGCCAAGAGAGGTCAAGAGACTTGCCCAAAGTCACACAAATTCATAAGTGGCAGACCCAGGATTTGATTTTAAATTCGGTGTTTTAAATGTGC
Organism: Vombatus ursinus; assembly: GCF_900497805.2. Lineage (NCBI taxonomy): Eukaryota > Metazoa > Chordata > Mammalia > Diprotodontia > Vombatidae > Vombatus > Vombatus ursinus. Next base: position 14,359 of record NW_020955184.1, read on the forward strand.
CCAGATTTAGTGACATTCAGTATAAAAGTCCAAACAAGAAAACAGATTAGGGAATAATTCATTTTACAGATGGATTTTTTTTTCTGTGGGATTCCTTTATATGGTGAACTCCTTTTCCATTGAAGATGGTGATTTATGAGCAGATTTTTTAAGAAGTATCATCTCTTCTCCTAACAAACCTTTTGTCAGAGCTGCTAAAAAAGTAGGATTGAAAAGATGGAAAAATAGGTGTTCAGACTTGTTTTCTTCATTTCAAAATGTTCAATAAATATTTCTTTTTTTGTAGGTAAATTTCAAGTGATGATACAGAAGATGTAGCATGTACTCAAATGCTTCTGCAATGTAAAGAGATTAAATTATTCATGTATAAAGATTTTTGAGTAGTAACTTTTGACTTACTGGCATTGTCATAAGTTTCTACAGTACACTGATTCATGTAAGCTATATGTTAATTTATTAGATGATGTAATATGCACTCTCAAATAAGATTACCATAGTGTGTGTGTGTATGTGTGTGTGTGTGTGTATATATATATATATATATATATCATCTGATGGAACAGGAGAGTGTCAAAGAAAATTTTACTGAGACACTACACTGTAGCTGTATATCACAGTATACCAAATTCAGCTTTATTTCATTAAAAAATTTATTAAGTAAGCACAGCAACCAAATAACAATGTTTCCTTGTGCTTCTGCTCTACTGGTTCATGATAATATTTTTGGCATTAAAAAGGAGGACAAACTTAAAGTCTTACTGAATTAGAGAGAAAAAGTTATCATTTGTATCCATTTTTTCAGGTCCAGAAAAAAAAAAGATTAAATTGGATTTAAAAAAAAGTTGGAGGTATATGTTAAAATGAGTAATTTTCATATTTGTATGAAGAGGCTTTGTATTTTAAGGCTGCTCATGGCACTACAAAAAGTAAGACTGGAAGAGGATTTCTGGGATCAGCAAGGGTGGAAAGAAAGGAGGTAAATCTTTGAAAGAAATCAGATGAAGGAAATTAAATTGTGGGTTGGATACTAGATTAGATAAATGGTTAAAGAACTATCTCCAAAAATACATGAGACCAATCAGGATGACTCTTCACATGCAAAGGTTACTTGTCCAAGTCAGTTTCACTGCATTCAAGTAATAAATAATTGAGAATGTCTATTCTTCATACTCGCTAACAGGAATATTCAGTTCCAACAACTTTAAACATGTACATGTTTAAAATCTCTTTTATATTAAGTACCCCCCATGGGTTTACTAGTGGCATGCAATAAATATTGTTTGATTTCTTAATGCTGATGCATTTTTACTTTAAATCCAGGTTATTTTAACCCTGTTACTAAGAACAGGATGTTTTTATAAGTGGCTTCTGGTTTTGTTTTTTAATTTTGTTTTGGTTAATTGAGCTCTTAGTATCCAAATCCCACTTTCAGCAAAAGAAATTTTACAACTTACTTGCACCAAATATCTTCAGCATTCATTATTTAAGAACTTAATAAAAATTTTTATTACTTAAAAAAGGTTCTTATACAAGGCATTTCACTTATTGTATGACTTTTGATCTTTCTGAAAGGTTTGTAATTAGAAACATTTTTAAGCAAAACTAATTGCTACAATTGTGTGACATACTGCTCAGCCAATTTATTCTTTTAAAACACAACACCGATCTTGCTGTGGACATCAATTTCAGTAAGACAGATCAAATTTAAGGTTCTTACACAACACTGACATTTTGATGAAACCTGTCTTCATGGGGGCTGTTTGTTTGGCTTGCACAGAGGTAGTGCTGCTTGTTTCTTTTACATCACAAGTATTCTGTTATTGAAGATTGTTTTAATATCAAGATGGTTCATCAGCCAGGTCACGCTGATCAAAATACCTATTAAAAAGATAAATTTTAGGACTCATGGAGAACTTTGGCTCAAAATTTAATTGATACCTAATCGTCATACAAAAGCAATGGCATAAAAATCACTAGTGACCCCAATAAGCTGGTATCTTGTTTAAAGGACTAGGATAATTTTGCACTTTAAAAAGTAGGTACATGTTCTAGAATTCCAAGTTGACATCTAAGTAAAATGTATTTCTTTTAAAACTCAAAATGTTTGCTAAGAAAGTATAAAGCAGGCCTGCCATTTTATTATTTCCCCATTTAATATTAACTAAACTTTCTCAACATTTGAACTTCTTTAAAATGATCGCATAGCCAAGACATGTATAAAAAAACATACATTTCATATGTGTATATACACACAAAATAGTAATTTGTAGCACTTATTATAAAGTACAAAATAAAAAACAAAAAAGCTTTTACTATACCTGCTCACCAAACAGATTAATAAATTCAAAGCAGGTATTCTCTCATCTTCTTTACTCTCCTGGAAAAAGAGGAAAATAAAAATATATTTTATTTCTGCTTTCTCAGTACCTCCAAATTTCCTTTTAATATACAAAAAACAAGCGCTTTGCAGAAGAAGTTATTATTTGTGCTACTACAACATAGCAGAAAATCCTTGAAGGGGAAGGATAATACTTCTGAATCAATTCCTTGTTTAATAAGGGTCCTGAAGGAAATATCCTTATGGATAAAAATAGTTCTGGGCTTGAAAGGGAAGATATCTATCTCTCTAGCCTGTTGCTAAGGAAATGTAACTTAAATTCTGTATCTTAATAAATTTTGTGTTACCTATATTGTGAAGGTCAGTGGAGAGAGAGATTCATAATCCTGAAAACTGCAAACCTGCATCAGAAGTCCCTGCAGTCTAAGGGGGGCAACCAATAATGGTTTGTCCTAGCTTATAGCATGATACTTAACTGAGAAAGCACATAAGAGAACTTAGAGGATTTACTTCCTAATAAGGCAGACCAGGGATAGATGATTCATAATGATGTAGGGTATAGGAGCTCACGCATAAATGTTGCTACTCATGCATTAGTAGGCCATTGTAAGATTTTTTTATACATGTCGAACATCTTGTTTGATTATTCATAGATGAATACTTGAAAAAGCTAAGCCAGTGACATTTTGAATTAGGAAAAATTCCCATATAATTCAGTGCATTCTTCAACTTGTTTTTTTATTTAAATTTTCCATCATCATCTAGGGTAAAGTAATTAGCATTTTTCTGTTAATATAAAACACATCAAATGCTTTGTAAATAAAGCATTACACAAATTTAAGATATCATTTGAAATAGAAAGTTGTAACTCACCACTAAGAATCTCACTTCAGAGCATCTTCTTGCAAGTTGCCTAATTAATGAATGAGCTTCAGGTAATAATGGTTTTTCAAGGCAAGCTAATAAAGCATAGAGCCATCTTCCCTGAATGAATTAAAAATTAGTTATATGTATGCATGTGTATATATAAGTTATCCACAAAATTTTATTGATACTTCTAGTAATAAATTTGGTCTGCTATGTTTCATGCTATTATCATGAAACCACTAAAACAAAATCTAAGTTTCTATAAGTTATTAGTTGTTGCACCATTAAACTAGTAAGAGACATGACTTTATTCTGTGCAAGTTTTGATAATAAAACAACACAATATATGACTGAGCTTTATGTGGACAAGAATTGGCTATACCACTAAAGCAGACTGAATTAAAATGTCACAACTATAATTATGGTAGTGAATCATTTCTGAAAGAGGTCATCTATAAGAAAATACTATTGTTGATATTTATAGGATCATAGATTTGGAGCTATAAATGAGAGCCAGTGAGTCCAACACTTTTATTTTACAGATGAATAAACTGAGGTCCAAAGAGGTTAAGTTGCTTGCTAGGGTTGAACAGCTGGTGTCAGAGGCAGGATCTCAACTAAAGTAACTATAAAATATTTAAATAAGAATAATAGCAACACTATATATGTCTAAACAGCCATAAATGATAAAAGGTTTTATTTGGTTGGCTTAGTAATAAAATGCAATCATGCTCTGACTCCTATATTGTCCAAAGTACAAATAAGTGATCAGTTACTAAAATATAATTATTGTTGAGAAAACTACAAATTTGAAGGTAATGAGTGGGAGGTCATAGATCCAGAATTGGAAAGTACCTTAAGAGGTCATCTGGAACAAGACTGCTGGACTTGGAATGAGAAAGAGCTGCATTCAAATCCAGCCTAAGAAATTTACTAGCTGTGCGATCTGGGGCATGATGATAATATAATACTATCTACCTCATAGGGCTGTTGACTTGCTCTGAGTCACACAGCTAGTAGGTGGCACAGCCAGGGTTTAAACTCAGGTCTTATGACTCCACATTAAGCTTTCTTTCCACTAGACCAGGAGGTAAAAAACTACAGTAGAAAGAACTCTAGATTGGAGTCACAAACTCAGGTTTGAACCTTGCCTCTTAACCTTGGGCAAGTCACCTACCTTTCTGGGCCTCAGTATCCTTATCTGTAAAATGAGAATCGTGATAAAATGAAATTCAACTTCAAAAAGCAAACACTCAAAACAGAGATGTGATGTATACCTTGTCAGACAAAGCTTCTGTAATGGATGTTTTTGCTTATCAGTTTTATTATATGGGAGAGTGCATGGCAAGGATGGCAAATATTGGAGGAGTTGTGGAAAAACTGGTTCTGTAGGAGAATGATGTCAAACTCAAATAGAACAAAGGCCACCAAATCAAACAGGGATCCCTGCAGGCTGAATACTGACTTAGAAAACCCTGAATTAACATCACCTGCATTTTCTTATATTTTATTTTGTTAAGTATTTCCCAACTACATTTTAATCTGGTTCTGGTGGAATGTTGTGGGCCCCATGTTTGACAATTTTGCTCTAGTGCACTACTGATAGGTGAATTGGTCCAGCCATTCTGGAAAGGAATCAGGACCTATAAGGAGGGAAGTAGTGCAGATGCTCTAACCCAGCTATAACATTCCCATGTTTATAGAAATCAAAAGAAACCAAAGAAAGTTCTATACATATAAAATTTAACAGCTTTTTTTGTTATACTGAAAAAATAGAAACTGAGCAGGTGTTCTATTGGGGAATGACTAAACAAAATGAAGTATATAAATGTAAAGGCATATAAATGGGCTATAAGAAATTATAAAAGGGACAATTTCAGAGGCAACTGGGAAGACCTTTATGAACTAGTGCAGAAATATGACAATTTATACAATGACATTGTTGAGAAAAACAACTTTGAAAAACTTCAGCATGCTGACCAATGCAATGACAAACTACAAAAATAAAGATTGAATACACCCTTTACCTCCTGATGAAGGATGAACTTTAAATGCAGAAAACACATTTTTGGACATGGCTAATACATACATAAAATACACAATACGTATGCACACATACAATATGTATATATTCAATTGGCTAAGTGGGAGGAATTGTAGGAGAGACAGGTAAGAGTTCAATCTGGAGGTCATGGTGGGGTGGTGGTAATGACTAATGAAGACAAATGGTATCAAAAGTTTTTAAAAAATAATGGAGTTGGACAGATATCCAAGGTCCCTTCCAGTTTTGTAATCTGTTGATTCTAGTACAAAAAAACCTATAGTAGTTACTTTAAAAACATGAACCCTCTTTAGTTACACACAACTTTTCAAGATAACATCTATTATGTTAGTCAAGTATACCAGTAAGGAAATCTATTTTCTCTGAAATCCCCTACAGTTCAAATAAGGCATGTTTCCCAGCAGTGTATCTAGTATCAAGTCTTAGTGCAATAAGATGTAATAGCTTAAAAGTTCAAGTATCTGCAAACATTCCCCCCAACCACCTATCCTGAAAGTTGCCTTTTCCCTTACTTCAAATGACTTCTAGTGAGACACTTTTACTACATAACAAGGGTGGCCAATTTTATTATCATTTGGTAATATACCAGTGTTGGATAGTAGAGACAGAGCACTAGGCTTGGGAGAATGAATACCTGAGTGTGAATTCTTTGACACTTTCTGACTTTTGAGCTTCAGTTTCATCTGTGACAGGGATTTTTTTTTGAAGTACTTCACAGGGTTTTTGCAGGGAAAGCACTTCCTAAACCCTTTATATATATTTAAATGTGAGATTAAGGAAGAGTCCTCAGAAGTGCTAGTCAAGGAAGCTTATGCCCAAGGTACCTATAAATTAGGATTCTCCTAGGCATTTACCTTGAGAATGGCAAGAAGGCAGGATTATTTTATCTTGAGGGAAAAAATTTTGCTTTGTCTCTCCAGAGTAGAAATTATTCTATCATCTTTCACCTTATTTTATGCCTCTGCTACGATAGTCTCAAGTAAACGCCAGAATATCCACACAATTTTCTGCCTCTTAAACCCAGACTCCAGAGCCCTGAGATCTTTTTTTTTTTTTAATCGAAAGGACATCTTGAACTATATACTCAGGTGTCACACTTACTTTAAATTTATTTACTTATCTATTTTTTGGTGAGGCATTTGGGGTTAAGTGACTTGCCCAGTCACACAGCTATTAAGTGTTATGTGTCTGAGGCCATATTTGAACTCAGGTCCTCCTGACTCCATGGCCGGTGCTCTATCCACTGCACCACCCAGCTGGCCCCCTGCCCCCACCTTTTTTTGTTTTTATTTATTTTAAAAATTTTAAAGAGACAATTTGGCTATTCTTTTATGCAAAACTAACTACATTTGGCTAATGAAGAAATCTTTCAAGTTTGATACTAAACTAGTTTTAGGAGGCCTGCAAAAAATTTAATAAGGAGAGGGTTGGACGTCATCTGGGAAACTGCACTATTCTAGCAAAGACACATATTTGTCTCCTTTCCCTAGATTGTAAACTTCTGGAGGGTAGTGTCTATTTCACTTTTTTTTTTGGTAGCCTCAGTATCTGCTTAATAAATGTTCGTTGGTTAAAATCAATATTGTTCTGGTGACATTCCATAGCCACAACCTACAATATTCCAGTGTCTTAAGGACCAAATTTGAGATTTATCCAAAGGGCCCTGGAGATGCATGCATATGGTCAATATGAATAAGCTGCAATAAGTTACAAGAAATTACACAGGAAAAGTATTATCCTCTTCCCAGATCATTGCAACAACCTTCTAACTGGTCTCCCTGTCTCATCTCTCTTCCCTCCAATCCACCTTCCATTCTATTGCTAAAGTGAGTCTTCTAAAGAATTGGTCTGAGCATATCACTGTACCCCACACTCCCATGGCCCCATGAGCTCCACTGGCTCTTTATTACCAGGATCAAATAGAAACTCCTATAAGGCATTTAAAACTCTTTTTAATAACCTAATCCCTTCCTACCTTTCCAGTTGTCCTATACTTCGTACTCCCCTCCACATACTCTATAATCTACGTATACTAGCCTGCTTACAGATCTTCGAACATCACACTCCAACTCTATGCTTTTGTACTTGTGTCCCTTCACCTCCTGTGCTCTCCCTTTCCCTCCATCTTACTCCTTTCTCCTGGTTTCCATGGCTTCCTTCAAGACTCAGCTCAAATTGGCCCTAATGCAGGAGGCCTTTTCTGGTTTCCAGTTGGTTCCTCCCCTTCTCAGATTACTCTTTCTCTCTCTCTCTCTTATGTACCTAGTTATTTATGTGTTGACTCCATTAGAATGTATATAGTACACTCTGAAGGCAGGGGTTGTTTTAACCTTACTTTGTATAACAGTGCCTGGCACAGAGAAAATAAATCCTTGTTAAATGACACAGGAAAAGATGTCATCAGAGAAACATATGACCAGAAAAAAAAAAGAGCTGATAAAAAAGTAAGAGACAATTGATAGCCTCTTCCTTACTACCCAGATAGTAAACATTCAGTGTCAAGCTATGTAGGAGTAGGGTACTTTACCTTTTTCATGTCACAGATCCTTTCTTGGGATAGGTTTTTAAACACATAATACATAGGACTATAAAAAGAAACAGATATTGAAAATTTTCAAAATATTTTTAAAAGTTCATAAACCTCATGATCAAGGGGAAGAATCCCTTCCCCATAGCACACTGAGTGAACACCTCCAGCACCAGAGTATTGGATAACACAAAAAAAAAGTTACAAAAGGTGAGCAACTATGGATGGGTTGTAATCTGCAACCATGGGAGTAGCAAAAACTGAAATCACAGAATCATCAAGGCATCAAAGAAATTATTCCATTTCCTTAGGGGTTTTTTGAGTGTTAGAGTATGAGTTTATCAAACGCTAATCTTTTTATATTCATCAGATTCTATTTCTGGAGTCTCTGTTCTGTTCTGTTCCATTCATCTTTTCTTCTTCTATTACCATTATCTGTTCTAATCTATTATTATTTTGATGGTTAATGCAGTCAATATGCAAATTAGTTTAAAAATTATTTTGTTTGATCAACCCATGAAGAGTGGAAATATTCTTCCATCTATTAAGTTTTTCCACGATTCCTTACAAAAATGATTTTAAAGTTCTCTGTGGCAGTCTCATATCAGTTAATGCCCAAATATTTAATTTTGGCATCCTCATTTGAGGTATTGCTATTTATCTTCATTCTTAGTGACATACAGAAATTCTGATAATTTTGGTGGGCTTGTTTTACATGTGCCCAACTAATCTGCTAAAATAATTTAACACAACTGTTTATTTTTCTTGACTATTTTTTGGGGGGGAGTGTTAAAGTTTACAATTTGAAGAGATGTTTTAACTTTGCTGCCAATGACTATTCTTTTCTTTTTCATGCCTTACAAATGGCCCAAGAGTCCTAAACTGTTAAATAGGAGCAGTGAGTAGATATACTCCTTTAATGCCTGTTTTTAATAGGAATGGCTTTAGTGTTTCTCTATTGCATAGAACGTTACCTTTTAATTTCATTTCAAAACCAAAGTGCTACATTTTATCAAAGGCTTTTTTTGCATCTAATGATATGATCATATAGTCTTTATTTTTCCTCATTTATAAGTTTATATTGCTTGTTTTAAGCTTGATATTAAACCACTCTTTCATCGTAAATGATCAACAAGCATTTGTCTACTATAATGCAGGCACTGTGCCAATACTGCATTAAAGACTTAAAAGTTGCTCTCAAGGAGCTTACATTTTCTTGGGGAAGATAACATATACATATATGCTGCTGAAATGTTGTGAGTAAGGTCAGTGATTTTCCCCCACAACTTTGGTATCTTCCTCTCCTTTAGATATCTTATCAAGAGGTCCCTCTGTTGCCTCTAACACATATCTCTAAATATATTTGATCCAATCCAAGTGCTTTAGTCCTGGTCAATTCAGCTTCTCTTCAGTGGCATTTCTACTTTCTTTTCTAAGGGTCTGTGATACTTAGGGTCCAAGTGTGGTAGGTTTTGTGGTTCTTGATGTGAGAAAACAGTTATAACAACTTTTCTGTTTGTGGTCTTCATTTTGTTTTCATCCTTGAATGCTCTTGGGTGACTTTGCTTAGTTGGATTATCTTCCCAAGCTTTTCAAGAGCAGATTGGATTGCTTCAGGGAAAACTGTAAAGCATTTTTATTGATCCCAAATTGCCCAGAACAGCAAAGGCCCATTTTTTCAATATATTTTACCATCTTTAATATGCACGTACCCTTTAACTCTGCCAACAAAACTGAAAAAAGGAAATCTTATGCTGCTGAAAGAAAAAATGCTCAGATGGATCTATAAGCTCATAAATTCTGGTGTACCCTCCAATGATGCGCTCTACAACCCAACCTTGACTGCTCATCCTGTGACTCTTATCCATGTACTCCCAAATATCTGCCACAGGTGATCCACCATATGTAACGGAGGCCTTCCTCACTTTCCCCCAATGTAATGAAGGTATAGTGGAACACTCTGTCCACTTGGCGTCCCTCGCTTTTGCCACATGAACAACCCACTTTTTCTTTCTGTCATTACAGTTCTTTGATGACATCATTTAGAACTACTCTTCTTAATAAAAGTTCTTCGTTAGTTATATATTGCAGCCTGCTCATATCTACCATGTGCTTCTATGCTCCAGGAAAGTCTGGAAAGGGAGTGAATTTAGGGGTCAAGGAGGGAGGGAAGATAAATGAGTTCAGTTTTGGATCCACTGAGTTTAAAATGCCTTTAAGACATTGTGTGTGAGACTGGAGCTCAGGAGGCTAGACTGGATACACAGATCTGGAAGTTATCTGCAAAGAAATGGTAACTAAACATATGGGAGGAGGAATATAAGGTAAGAGCATAAAGATGAAAGAGAAGAAGGTCCAGGATAGAGCCTCTGAATATCCCCATGGTTAGTGGATGATATTTTGGGTGAAACACAAGGATAATACCACAAAAACAGAGTATTGAACACACAGAAAGGGAAGTAGGGGGTGGATGACACGATTAGAACTTTGGCAAAATCAACTTGTCAGCTATACGGAGGATGGACTGGAGTGAAGGGGTACTCCAGAGTCAACTGAGTAAAATACTGCATTAAGGTAAAAAAGATCAGGATTGAGAAGAGGCCGTTAGATTTAACACTTAAAGAGACTAGTGCTTGCCTCCCTGGTCATCCTTTCCAGTACTAGTTGTTCTTCCTCTCACACTCCCGAAATCATTGGTCCTAGAAGAGTAGTCAAAATACACTCACCACTGCCACTTCTAGACTCTATTTATTTATTTATTGGATTAGGCAATGGGGTTAAGTGACTTGCCCAGGGTCACAGAGCTAGTAAGTGTTGTGTGTCTGAGGCCGGATTTGAACTCAGGTCCTCTGACTCCAGGGCCAGTGCTCTATCCACTGCGCCACCTAGCTGCCCCTCAGACTCTCTTTATTACCATCACTCAGCAACCCCTCCTTTTCTTGAGGCCCAGGGGACAATGACCAAGATCACAAAAATGTAAGGTAGGATTTCAATCCAGGTCTTCTGACTCCAGAACCAGTACTCTTTTCACTGTACTAAAAAAATGCAATGGATTCCATCTTGCTAGAGGTCTTTAAGCAAAGGCTTCTTGTGGGTACACAAGGAAGGAGGACTTTGCATTTCACTTTACATTCAAGTATGGGTTGTACTAGATAGTCTCTTACGGTAAAATCCTAAAGGCAACACTGGAAGAGTATTGGATTTGGAGTCAGAGAAACTGGGTTTAAATCATGGCTGTTCCATTTATCATCTGTGTGACACCAGGCAAGTCATTGCTTCTCTGGGTTTTAGTGTTCTCATCTGTAAAGTGAAAGGGATTGGACTAGACGATCGGAAGCTCCTACTAGCACTAAAGTCATGACACTTTGCTAAACTTCCTTTGTTTGATGTATTTGATTTTTGTAAACAATTCAAAGTTATTCAAAGTCTATTGAGGTGAATAAGGCAGATGACTTTATTTTCAATCAAAAACAGGGCATAAATTTTTAAAGAAATAAAATGACTTACTTTTCTTGTATAGCTTGTATAAACTGGCTCTAAAGGCAATTCCGTAAGAGATGTAGAAATGTTTAAAAGTAATACAATGTCCTCTGAAACTATTATGAAGAGTGACACTTCACTTGGACATGTTCTGTTTTTAAAGTACCAAATTATTTTACACTCATGCTGGGTACACAGACAGTATAACAACATAAAGACTTTTATAACTAAAATGTGATCTACGTTATGAAAATAGAAAAAAATAATACCAATTCAGGAGTAAAGTCTTTTTCTCCAAACCAGTTAATCAGGTACTCTAGGACACTAGTTATTGTTGCCTTTTAAAAACAAGAAATTTTATTAGTGAAAAAATATTGAATATCCAAGACATTTTAGCATATACGTTTTATACAGTTAAGTCAGTATTTTTTTATGCAGAATATGTATTAATTCTTTATGCACTTCAAAGGAAGACAGCATCTGTACTGTAACTAGTTGGGGGTGGATAGTTGCCACAAGGACTAGGCTCAAGAGAACCAGTCAAAGATATATTCATTGTTCCAATTGTCAGGCTTAAGTTTCAGACTCTGGAAGGATGTATACAGAGATATCTAAAGAAATCTATATTTGTGAATTACACTTAACAGAATGATTTCTTTCCTTTTTTCAAATTTTCTTTCTTCTTAAAGTACCTAATGCTAATGGGTAATGAAAATAAACGTCAAATTCTTACTGGATATGGCTCAGAAGTTAAAAAATAAAAAAGGAACATCAGTTTATGAAGGATTTGAAAACAAAAGGATCAGCTTTTTCTCCATTAATGTAGAAACTATCAATAATTATAAATGAAATTTAATTCATAGACACACACATGTATACATAAACACATATTCATGTGAACATTTATTTATTTTGGTCTGGACATGTAGTTTTATTAGTATAGGAAAACCCCAGGTAATGAAACTGCCTTTACCCAGGTAAACAATTTTGTAATTTATAGTTTTAGACAGTTAGTTGCCTGGAGCACTGAGAGGGTTAAATGACTTGGCCAGGGTCACAAAGCTATTATGTGTTAGAGGCAGGGCTTGAACCTGGGTCTTCCTGACTACAAAGGCAGCTGTCTATGTCATGTTGTATCATTTTATCGTCTGTATGTATGTATGTATGTATGTATGTATGCATATGTGTATATATAAAATATTTAATTCTAAGTATTTATGTCTATAGCTTAGTTCTCTCTCTCTTTCTATATATATGTATATATAGTTCTTTATGACTACAAAGCTAAAATTTAACTAAACCATGTTTTCACCTAGTACTACATATATGTTGCAAACATATGTGTGTATATATATATGTATATACAAACACATTTTAAGAAAGATTTCACTTAAATTAAGATGAATTTTACCTGATTCATCCTGCTAACAATACTAAGCAAGGGAGGAAACCCAATCTGTAAAAAAGAAATAAAGACAGCACTAAAATATGATAAATGACAACAATATAAAGTTTTTGTTTTTACTGGAGAAATTTAAACAAAGAAAAATGTAAAAAAATGTTCTTCATATTCTATTGGTTTTTAGTTTATTACAACATGCTAATGATGTACAAGAAAACAACGACCTCTCAAAAATTAAGCATTTGTTTAAAAATACAGTATCTTTCTAGTGACCAAAAATAGCAATAAGCAGGGACAAAAATGGAATATTCCTTGGAAAAGCAATAGTTCTGTATTTGAAGAATTTAATTAAAAAAAAAACCAACTTGCACTTAGATAAGCGGTGATATCTTTATTTTCTATCAGGTGCTTAATTTTCCTTCTTTGTATTACATAAAGTTTATATTTCATGGTCAATAATGGCTCATATCATGGCTTTATATATTTTGGATTTACAAAGTGCTTTTCTCACAAAAACCCTATCACATAAGTAGGTTAGATTCCGTCAAGAAGTCTTCAAGCAAAGCTAAAATTTATGAATGAAGAAATGCTTAGAGATTTAGCTTGTCAATCTTGACTTGCCAAACGAAAAATTTTGTTGTTCAGTCAATTCCAACTCTTCGTGATCCCATTTTGGGATATTCTTGGTAAAGATGCTGGAGTGGTTTGTCATTTCCTTCTCCAGCTCATTTTACAGATGAGGAAACTGAGGCAAACAGGGTTAAGTGACTTGCCCAGGGTCACACAGCTAATAAGAGTCTGAGGCCACATTTGAATCCAGGTTTCTTGACTCCAGGACTGGTGCGCTATCCATTGCGCCACCTATCTGCCCAATAACAAAAACTACATAGCATTAAGAGTTACAGAAAACTAAGTGACTGTTTCTTAAGATAGCATTTTATTTATGCGTATTGTAGTAAATAATTTCATAAAAACATAATGGTTTTTAAATGTCTTAAGCACTCTTTTGAAGGACTAGTCTTACTAAACACAGGTCATCTCTAGTAGGTTGGCCATGGCAACCCAATCCAAAGTGTTGAAAGAACATAAGATTACAAATCAATAAATATGAGATACAGCTATGGCTTTATCACTAACTTGCTCTATAATCCTGGGCCAGTCATGACCTTCTTATGCATCAGTTTCTTCATTGTAAAATGAAGACAAACACTTGTTTATCTTATGTCCAAACACTGCTATTAGATAAAAGATGTGAAAGTGCTCTGAAAAGCTTAATTAAAAACATATTAACATTAAAATTATTAAATGTAAAAAAGAAACCACCTTTCTGTCTTCTTTTTCCAAATAGGTTTTTCAGTGGCAAGCAGCTTGGTTTCATCTACCTTAACTTTTCAAATAAGCATAAATATTCTGTTACATCCATTCTATAACATAATTCTTCTCTAATTGTTTCTCCCGTATTAAGTGTGTCTCCCCAAATATATTGCAGCTTTTGGGGAGAAGGGAATATATACCTTTTTTTGGGGTATTTATCAACAGTGCTTAGCACAAAAAAGGTACTCCCATTTATTTCTTGTTAATAGGTCAATCATCTAGAACTCCTTAAATTTATAATAACTCAATTCTATATAAACACAAATGAGACTGGAACTAAAACACCCTGTCATGAATTATTTTGGGCAAGACTGTAATTCTGATTCTAAGGCTATGTTAAATATGTGAGAAAGGACAAGTACTATACAATCCTTATTAAATGATGTAGTCATATTGACTTATGTTGATCTGATTATGTTGCTTTAATTAGATTTGATCATACACACACACACACACACACACACACACACACACA
>NW_020955184.1:28893-31658 GCF_900497805.2 Vombatus ursinus
ACACACACACACACACACACACACACACACACACAGACTTGAGAATCAGTACAACACAATATGATGAAAAGAGCATTAGGTCCTATATTAGGTTAACTGGATTTTTTAGTTTCTTCTCTACTAATAATACTGTTTGACCAAGTCATATTACTTAAACATTCTATGACTAGTTTCCTTATGTCTTAAAGAAAGAAAAATTGAATCAGTCAACCTATCAACCTCACATGAATATTGTAAATATGAAATAAGAGATGAAAATAACTGAAAAATTTAGAAGTTATATGTGTGCCCTATGTTACTATCAGGAGTTAGTCATTTCAATTACTGTCTGCAGTGATGGTGGCAGAGGAGAAGAATAGCTGATCCTCATAACAATCCTGGGAGGTAGATGCTATTATTATCCACATTTTTCAGCTGAGGAAACTGGGGCAAACAGAAGTTAAGTTACTTGCCCAAGATCATGAAGCTAAGCTAAGTAGTCAAGGCTGCACTTGAACTCAGACTCAGGTCTTCCTGACTGCAGGCCTAGCACTCTCTCCACTAAACTACCTTGCCGTTTCATGATACCTTGAAGTAGCTCATACGTAACTTCTTAATTAAAAAAATAAAAGTGTTCTTGTTTAGACAACAAAACAAAACAGAAATTAGGGTCATCGTGATTTTGCCATCTTAAACATGTCATGTACCTGCACATAGTCTATTCCTGGATTTTCACCTGTAGCTGCTGCAGCAGACATTTCAGCATATAACCTTTCTCCCAGACAAAATTTTTTCCAGCCCTCTTCATCTTCAGATTTTGGCTGAAAGATGTGGAAAAAATTTACTTTTAGTAAGTTATTAAGGCACACTGACAACCTTCAGAATTTTACAAGACAGAATAACCTTTATTGTATAATAGTTTGAAAATTTGCCAAAACTCATTTCTTAAACTCAAACTGAGATGCCAATGCATAAGTTTCCTTCATTGAAGCCTCTTAAACTTCTCCTTTCACTCTATCCTTTTACAAATATAAAGCATGTACTGAATAACATTGGACTCCTGTTTAGGTGACAGGGTATGGGAAATGCCTCTTCCTAATCTACACGCTAAGCTTCACAAAGGTACTTGTTAGAATACCTGGTTCTTTTTTATGGCACTGTTACTGAAATTTTAAAAATTCACTGAATAGGAAAACCTAAGAAGCTTATTTTAAGCCCTCTCTAAATACTGATGACATATTTCACATTTCAAAACAATGCCACGCTATAAGTCCATAAACATGAGGAAAGACCTATCAACCTCAAGATTTAAAGATGTTATGTTGGGGAAAAAAAATGCCATGGAATTAAAATACTATACCACATCACTGATTTTTATTTTTTCAGATTACTGGTGCTTGCAATTTATAGACACACAGAATGACAATGGTATACAAGGGAAGAGAGTAAAAATTTTGTAAAAGCTAATTCTTTTTCAAGGTTGGTAATAAATACAAATTAACTTAAAATAAGTGAATACTGAGAAAACCACATACCATGGTGACATTGCTATCCAAATGTTGTGATTTCCAATGATTTCTATGTTTGTTCACGCTCTAAGAGAGAAAAAATGTCAACTGAAAATTTGTATTTTAACTTATTTAACACTAGTCAAACAATACAGGTGCATTTGAGGGAAATGACTGCATATAATAAAAAAATCAAGCTTTACAAAAACACTAGCAATTAAATGCAGCATTTGTTAGGTGCCTACTGTGTGTAAGCTACTGTGCTTGGCTATGGGGAAACAAAACAAAAACATTTCTTGCTGTCAGAGAGTTTATATTCTATTGGGAGATAGAATACTTACAGAGATAAGCAAATCCAAGATAAGTGGAGGAGGGAGGAAGAGTACTAACAATAAGGAGCAAAACTTGCTTGCTTATCTTATACTTATAATCATATAACAATTTAGCATCTAATTTATAAATAAAACAAGGCCCTTTAGATTTAAAAATCATGAATCCTATTTTTCTAATACAGTATAAAGAAGAAATAAATCTGAGGGGAGGATTTACTTGGATAATTAACTATGATTACCTGGCGAATAGTTGAAAATTGTGCTACTTGCTGCTGCTGCCATTTAAGTGTTGGAGAGTATCCTTCAGGAGCAGGCTGGCATCCTGAAAGCTAGAAAAAACAGCTCCAAAATGTTAACCAGTAATGTTATAACAGGAATCTGATAACTCCAAGAATACAGTCAATCAATAAGTATTTATTAAGTGCTTATTATGTGCCAAGTGCTGTGCTAATAGTTCCTGTCCTCAAAGAGAATACATTCTAATGGAGGAATCAACATGTAAGGTACTACATACACACAAGATGTGTCCAATATGCAGATGGACGGTAACCCGAGAAGGCAAAGCACTTGGAGGTAGTAGGGGTGAAGTTTGGGGGAAGAACCAGGAAAGATCTCCCACAGAAAGTAGGATGAGCTGAGTCTTAAAGGAAGCCATAGAAACCAATGGTAGAGGTGAAGAGACAAAGCATCCCCAGCATGGGGGGTGGGGAAGCAGGAGAAGAAAAGCACAGGCAGTACAAACAGATAGAGATGGAATGTCACGTTTGAGAGGTTCCAAACAGGACAGTGGAGCTGGATCACAGTGTGTGTGGAGAGGAGTAAAGAGTAACAAACCTGGAAAAGAAGGTATAGGCCAAGTTATAAAGAGCTTTAAATGACCATGAGGAATTTGATTCTGAGTCACTGGGGCACATACTGGGGGGCAGAATGACATGCTCAGACCCAT
>NW_020955184.1:31668-79250 GCF_900497805.2 Vombatus ursinus
AGACAGAAACGACAAAATTAGATGTGTGGAATGAAGTGCTGAGGATGACACTGAGGCTAGCTAGCCTGGGTGACTTGGGAGGATGGTGCTGCCTTTGACTGTACTGGAAAAGCTCAGAAGGAGGAAAGGTTTGAGGGAAAAGATAATGAGTTCTGTTTTGGACATGCTGAATCTGGGATGCTATGAGACGTTCAGTTGAAGATGTGCAGAGAGTGATATAGGACTGTTAACTCTGGAGAAAGACCAGAGCTGAGAATATAGATATTAAGAATCATCTGCGTAGAGATGGTAATTGAACCCATGGGAGCCAATGAGATCACCAAGTAAAACATTAGAGTGAAAAAAAGGGGAGGGCTCAGGAAAGTCTTAGGAGATCCCCAAGATTAGTGGGCCTGACATGAAAAACCAGCAAAGGAAACTAAGGAGTGTTCAGACTGAGGAGAAACAGGAAACAGCAGTGCCATTGAAAATCCTCGGGAGAGAGTATCCAGGAAGAAAAGGTGATCAACAATGTCAATGCTTCAGAGAGGTCAAGAAGTGTAAGACTGAGAAAACTGTCCTTAAATTTGGCAATTCAGAGATCACTGATAACTTTGGAGAGGGCAGTTTTAATTGAGTGGTAAGGCTGGAAGCTAGATTGCAGAAGGTTTAGAAGAAAGTGAAAGAAAATTGGAGGAACTGAGTGTGGATGACTTTCTCAAGTTTAAGCCAGGAGATGAAAAAAGCTATTAGGACAGCTAGGTGGCACAGTGGATAGAGCACCGGCCCTGAAGTCAGGAGGACCTGAGTTCAAATCCGGCCTCAGACCAAACACCTGACACTTACTAGCTGTGTGACCCTGGGCAAGTCACTTAACCTCAACTGCCTTAAAAAAAAAGAAAAGAAAAGAAAAAAAGCTAGCATGAATGGCAGGATCAAATGAAGGTTAAGGATGGAGGAGCCAGAAACATGTTGGTAGGTATCAGGGAAAGATATAAAAGATATATATAAAATTATATATGTATTATATCTAGCTATATAAAAGGAAAAATAAAAAATTAAGATAGAATCTTAAATGGAAAATGAAAAGGTACTTTAGAGGTCATCTAGTACAATTCATTTATTTATACAGATGAAGAAACTGAGGGCCAGAAAGGTTAAGTGACTTGTCCAAGGTCAGGTACATAGTAAGGGGCCAAGCTAAGATTTAAACCCTGGTCCTCTGAGTTTCAAATGTGGCACTCTTTACAATATAGTGACTAAGTAAATATTTATGTTTTTATATTTCAAGAATCCATTAAGTTATCAACTATGTTAAACCCTTATGTCTTCCTTCATAGACTGTTTGGTTAGTTATTATAGCAAAAAAAGAAAAAAAAAAAAAAGCTCAAACCCAAAACATGCTTGTTAGCCAATCTTATGATGAGCAAACTTAGCTAGGCTGGTCTGTGGATGACAGCTACTGTGCGGATATATAAAGAGGCACTTAAAAAAATATCATAAGTCCCTCAAATGGCAGAAAAATATCCATGTTAACTTAAAAGAAGGCAGAGAATGGTTTACGTTTAGAAGCTCACCTGGAAGTAGAGAAACAGTCTAAACTACACGACCTCTTGAGAAGTTCTATGTTTCTTAAAGACACAAAGACACACACACACACACACACAACCAAGATCTAGCCTTAATAATAAATGCCCTAAATTTAATCCCACAGATTGAAAATTACTTTAAATGCTAATCTTCTACTTAGTAAGCTGTAAATTTATAGTGTGATTTAGTGGAAAGATAGCTGGCCTTGTCAGAAGATCTGGGTTCAAGCCCTATCTCTGACACAAATTGGATGTGTGACTGAGCAAATTCCTTAACCTCTCATTGTCCCCAGGGTAACTTTCTTAGGCTATAAAGTTAAAGAAGAGTTGCATACCTATATTGATAAGGGGGATTCCTCACCCAGGAGTACTCTACAATAATGAAATCATAGGTTTAGTTAAAAAAAAACCCCATAAAATTGTCATTAGTCTATTATCCTGATGGAGCACAGAAATAGTCCATATAATCATTCAGAGAATTACTTGAAATGAAATGCCCCCACTTAACAGGGTAGATCAGCATGCTAACTCACTATTGTTCACCACTATCTTTTGAAAAGAAATTATAGGTTACATTGGATTAGAATACCACTGATTAAAACGCACACATATGGATGTGGAATATGAAGCAATTATTCAAAAGAGAAAATAAACTTGTATTAAAGTGACAAGAATTTATCTTAAGATATTGGGGCGGCAGTCTGTTGCTAATAAAATGACATAAGATGGTATACTGTTAAACAGAGAAACTACATAACCAAATGTCTTTTTGATCAAATCCTGTGCAATGCCTACTGATACCTTCATCCAGTAAACATTCACTAAAAATGAAAGTCCTTGAGGACAGGGACTATTTTTTTGTTTTTGTTCTCCTAATGCCTACCACAATGCCTTGCACATAACAGATGCTTAATAGATATTTTAAAATTGAAATATATTTATAGTACTGATTACAAAAATCAAGACTCACAATATATACTTTACCTACCATCCACATAAAGTTTAAGTAAAAAGCCCCTTAGCTT
This sequence comes from Vombatus ursinus, assembly GCF_900497805.2. Lineage (NCBI taxonomy): Eukaryota > Metazoa > Chordata > Mammalia > Diprotodontia > Vombatidae > Vombatus > Vombatus ursinus. The sequence goes on from NW_020955184.1 coordinate 34,262, forward strand.
AATATTATAAAGCTGCTAATCTCTTCTTAGCTAAGAAAATAGGTCCCAAGAATGCCCAAGATTACACTGGTAATAAGTAGCAGGGCTGGAATTTAAACCCCAGCTTTCTGACTCCATAGTCAATGCTTTTTCTAGAACTCTTATGTTTCTTCTGTAAATTATTAACAGCCACTACTTCTGTATTGCCATACGTTACACAGAAATAGGAAACAGAAGTTTGCTGACCTATACTAGAGCATAGAGTCTTAATAGAACAAAATTTTAAGTCTCAAAACTGGCTTTTTTTTGTGAGGCAGTTGAGGTTAAGTGTCTTTCCCAGAGTCACACAGCTAGTGAGTGTTATGTGTCTGAGGATGGATTTGAACTCAGGTACTCCTGACTCCAGGGCTGCTGCTCTATCCTCTGTGCCACCTAGACGCCCTGGTAAAGACTTTAAAAGTTGCTCTCTTTGGTGTGGCACAGTGGAAAGGGCACTAAACTTAAGAGTCTCACAGGATCTGAATTAAAATTCCAGTTCTGCCAATTACTGTGACCTTGAACATATCACATAACTCCTCTGAGCCTCAATTTCCTCATCTGTAAAAGAAGATAGGAATGAATTAGAAGCCTCTAAGGTCCCTCGCATCTCTAGATCTACAACCCTAAGAAAAAGTAGGGTTATATGCTAAAGGTAAATACCACTTAAGTAGTCAAAACTTACCTACCTTGCTACTATATTACCTGGCATTACAGAAGAAGTACATTGGAGCCTCTTTAAAAAAAAATATATATATATATACATATACACACACACATATATACACACATACATATACATATAAATATCTATCATTCACACTATCTTGAATACTATCCAACTAGGTTTAATTACTAAAAGTACTAGAATAACAGTCATAACAGTAGCTAGCATTTAGTTTTTTGATACTGTATCTCATAAAAATAAGGTAGGTTCCATTATCCTTATTTGTAAAATAAGGAAATTGAGGCAGACAGAGGTTAAGTGATTTCCCCAGGGTTACATATAGTGTCAGGACATATTTGAAGTTAGGTCTTCTTGACTCTAGGTCTGGCTTAGCTGCCTCAAAGGACTTTTTACAAAGTTCCTTACAAAAGGAACTTTTGCAGTTGCAATGAACCCTTCAAAAAAAAGAAAAAAAAAAGACAATAATACTATAGCTGAGGAAATAATGGCATAACAGGGACTTTAAAACTGTGAGCTCCTTGAGAGCAGGGACTGTTTTTACCTTTCTCTGTGTCCCCAGAGCTTTATTTAGCACAGTGCCTGACATATGGTGTGGAAACGCAATTGATTTGACTTCTGACTCCCGATCTAAATACAGTAGAGACTTCAAAGGTGGTATTATTTTAAAACCACTTATGTTAACTATACAACTATGAAGGTGAATTGTGATTTCTGAAGATACTTAAAAAACCTCGGGGAGCTGATTATTTTGTATGCTTTAAAAATGAACACCTACGAGGTCTAATATTTATGCTGTGCATCTTTAAAGGGAGACAAATTTCCACTACTTAACTGGGGAAAACGCTTAATAACACATGATATAAAACTCACTGAAACATTCACTGTTTGCTTCCTTTTCAACTTCTTTGGGTCAATGTGTGCCACTACAACATCTGGACATTGGGCTGCTTCAAGCCTACGAGTGAATTTTTTTAAAAAATGATAATTAGAAAGACTTTTTTTCGTTTCCAGGTTAATTCGTCCCCTCATTTGCATTTCTGGTCGGAGCAGGAGTTTGGGGAAGTCCGCTGGGCCGACCCAACCCCGGCCAGCCCAGGCTGCTGCTCCCCGGCCCTGGACGTGGCGCCCCCGCCCCCGCGCCGCGCCCCGCCCCGCCCACGTCGGCCCATCCACAGTGCGGAAGCCACGCGGAGGCGACTCCACCCACGCCCCTGCCCTGAGTGGGGGAGGGGGGGAAGCGCTTGAGGCCCGAGGCTCCGAGCCAAGCCACTCACTGGACCCGTTTCAGGTACTCCTGGGGCGTCCGAGGTGGCACAGAGGGGTCGAAGTCTTCCGCCAAGTCGCAGGGTTCCACAGGTAAGAGGCGGGGCATCAGCTCCTCCACCGCCGACTCCATAGCGCCTAGACCCCGAGAACGCGAGCGTAGTGAGCCGCGGGAGAAGGCCGCGCAAGCTGCCCTCTGCACATGCGCAACGTCCAGGCCGGCGCGCATGCGCGCAGAAGAGGTCGGTTCTGCTTCCTCTCTTCCTTCTGTCGTTTTCCCCCATCCCTAGAAGGAGTGGTCTTCCATAGAGTCCTGTTCATGGATTGGTTCCATCTAGCTGTGTTATAATAGAGTCTAAGGGAAGCGGGTTCCATTCTTTAAATTCCTTGGGGTTTCTCATTGTGGTTGTGTGTGTGTCCACAGCGAGGCAGGAATAGCTATCTCCAGTCTCCCCTGCCCACTTTTCTCTTAGGGAGACTAATTCCTGCCAGGAGGGGAAGCAGGAGATTGGTACCAGAGGCTGGCTACTCTGCTCTCCTCAAAAAGAGATGATAGAGACTAAAATTATATCCATGTTATTGTGTTTCAGTTGTGTCCCACTCTTCCTGACCCCATTTGGAGTTTTCTTGGCAAAGATACCGGAGAGGTTTGCCATTTCCTTCTCTAGCTCATTTTACATATGAGGAAACTGTTAATTAAGAAAACAGGCAAACAGGGTTTAAGTGACTTACTCAGGGTCACACAACTAGTGTCTGAGGCCACATCTGAACTCAGGTCTTCCTAACTCAGAGGCTGACACTCTATTTACTGTCCCACCTAGCTCTCATATATATATACATATATATCCCTAAGCTACAAATACATATAAACATATGCACACATGTACATAGATTTACATATAGCTCAGGGCTATATATATGTGTATGTGCTTGTATATATATATATAGCCCTAAGCTACTATACACATATACACAAAATATACATATATATGCATACAACATATGCCAAGGCTTAGCATATATATATGTATATATACATATACGTATATATATGTCTGTTTCCAAGAGTTGACATGTGTATTTAATCTCTATTTCTGTCTCCAAGGTTTGACTTCCTTTCCACTAAATGCCAGTTCCGCAAAGACCATACCTAACAAAGAGCAAATAAATCCATTTATCCATGCTGATAGCAAATAGAAATCAGAGAAGGTATACGGAGGACCTAGACTACATTGAGTGAATGAGCTCTGATATTAAGAGAAAGATAACTCAACAAAGAAAGAAATAGTTCAAGATCTCACCCAAGGGGAAATTTCCAGAAGTCTCTAGTGTGATAAAATAAGATAAGGACGTGCTCATGGTACCAGTTCTTTGAAGTTCTTCTGAATCCTTCTCACTCTTCAGAGACTTCTCCTTGAAGACAGTTGGAACCAAATGTCTTCTCTCAAAGGTGGAAACCAGAAGAGGAGGTTCTCCCTCCAAAGCTCTGACCAAACCTGCCCTTCATGGCAGACATGGAGTATTGAGTAAGCAAGCTGTGCCAGGGAGCAAAGCCTTATGCAAATGGGCTTTGAAGCTGCGGTCTAAAAAGTGTGCCTACTTCAGAGGAATAATGATGTTAATTAAGGAGAACTTGGATGAATGAAGGAAAAAATGTATTTAAGTGCTTATTATGGGCAAAACATGTCCCCAGGAATCAGCATGGTATAATGGAAATAGCACTAGATTTGTAGTTAGAAGATCTGACTTCTGTCTAGAATGATCTGTAAGGAATTGCGATTCCTTTATTCTGGATGAAGACACATGATACAGTGGAAAGAAAACAGACTGTAGAGTTAGAGGACTTGGGTTAAAAATCTCAGGTGTGACGCCATCTGACTACTCTAGATTTAGATTTCTTGGATTTCTATAATAAAAAAAAGCAAGGAATAAGTAGTCAAGGTTCAAGCAAATTTTCATTAGTCAATCATATATCCTTATCATAGGAATGGGGACAGGGAGAACCGTGATCTCTGTCTTGCCTTTACTGGATCTGGTCTCTAGACTGTTGGTCTCAGGAAGAACTGAAACTACTTGCCTAGACAATCAGTCTAGGTCCTGATGGAGGAAGTGTCACAGCACCTTGCAATGAATGTGGTGCTCCAGCTACAGTGTGTGATGGCCATCCCTGATTCTTAAACAGTTTCTATCTAGGTTACATTAAATTGTACACAGTTTGGACCAATCATAATAGTTTCCATGTGTGAATTTTATCTAATCCCAAAGCTTATTTCTTAATACCTTGTTTACATAGTGGTCACTGTTCTAATGTTTAGTTTGCATATGCAGATCACACTCCTATTTAACATATTTAACTATAGATAAACACTTTTCACCTGAACTTTTCTGACATGGATCAGAAAACACATTTTTCCCCCCAAGACAGTAATCTTGAGCAAATCACTTAACCTCACTGATCCTCAGTTATCTTGTGGGAACAGTGAGGATATGTGTCTTGGCATGATAGTCATAGGAACCCTTGATTTGCTATATTAGCCCACCATGAATCTGAGCACGTGCTCAATGGCAGCAGCAGTACCTGCCTCCCAAGGTTGTTGTCAGACTCAAAGAAGATACTGTCTATAGAGTACTTTGCAAACCTTAGGACACTATAAAGCATCAGTTATCATCAGGGAGCAACATATGCTTTGATGGGATGACAGCAACTCCTTGAGTCTAGGCAGCTGGGAGTTGTTGTCAACAATAACTGGACTTCAAAAGTTTAGAGGATAGACTCTAGATATATTGTGAAGTTGTAGAAACAGTTTTCCTCACTCTTTTGAATCCTTTTCTGGTGGAATTCTTTCCCTCCTGTGGATTTGCAGTAGAGAGAGGGAAGATCTCTCTTCACTCCAAGTTTTAGTGGTGGCTACAAGGATATGGTCATAAATCTAGAATGAAACTTGTAACCCCTTCACTTGACAAATAAAAGAAACTGAAGCCCAAGGAGGTTAAATATTTGACTTGCCCAAGGTCAAACTGATAGTAAGTACCAGAGGTAGGATTTGAACCCAGATTTTCTAACTTCGGAACCAGTGCTCTTTCCACCATACTGCTCCAGTGAATTTCTCTTGCTTTGTTATTTTCTTCCCTAAGCATGAATTAGCAACCAGCAATCCTGAGAAATGGACATTTCCAGCCTATGTTTCAAGCAACCTCTTGGATAGTCTCTGAGTTTGAGATTCAGGTATTAGCTGATCAAAGGAGAGCTTCACAGAATAGAAAATGGTTATTGCCAGCACCATTCTTCCATGAAGGGCTAATGCAAGCCCAAGCCATGCCCTGGCTGGCCATTATACCTAGAACTTGTGAGTTGCTTGGAAAATCCAAGTTTGAGGTGAAGGTATAATATCTGGTTCAAAGCCCTACAAAGTTGTCTTTATCTTTCTGGGGGAGAATAATGCATATAATGGACTAATTGAATGGATTATATTTTCTATATTTCTTCATGTGCATATTTGAATCCTTTGTACCTTAAGTATTTTATATGATGGAAGAAATAAATATCATATTATACTTGATATCATGTACATTGAGTATCTTTTCTAGAAGGTAGTCTGTTACTCACATTTTGGGGGGAACCTAGACATGAACCATACCAAAGCGTTGTTTTAGATATTTTTCTGGGATTACTCTGAGCTGGTAGAGCAAGAATGAAAGCAAAAATACACCCTTCCGCCCCTACTCCTTCCCCCAGTGAATCTAGATCTGTACAAGCCCAGAGCTCTCAGACAAGGGATGACAGTGATACTCTATGTGACATATTGCATATAAGCTACTGGTGCATTTCTGACATGGGAAATTCATTTTCACACAGAGCCTGAATACTGTGCTATTCTTAGAGAGAGGGAATACCAGGCTAGAATTATATTAGTCTGTTCCCTTAAATACTATTAGTCTAGGAAGTGGAATTTTTAGGTTCAAGCTAATTTCTTAATTGCTATTCATTAATAGGGAAAGAAGGACCCCCCCAAGTTTTATATCCAAGACTTGACCCTTTTCCTACCAAATACCAGTTCCATAAGGAATGCATGCAACAAATAGCAAAAACAAACAAACAAAAATTAAAAAAAACCATTATTGAAGTTGATAGAAAACACAAACCAGAGAAGGCATACATATGAGAAGGTATACTAGGTAATACAGATTGAAGGAGCTCTCCCATTGGGAGCAAGATAATTCATCTCAACCAAGAGAGTGCCAGATCTTGCCCCAAGGAGTAATTTCCCAAAGTTTATAGTGTAACAAACTGGGAATGAGGACATGATCAAAGTTCTACGTGGCACCTTCTTGCCAGAGTCTTTCTTTGTTTATGGTCCTGAAGAGATGTCCTCACATGCCTTCTCTTTCTATACTGGAAGTTATAAGTAGGAAGAGACTGAGGATCTCTGTTCTCTCCCCTCTCTACAACTCTGGCCCTCATGTGTTTTCAGGGCATTGATCTCCACATTGATGAGAAAGTCCCATACCAATGGGTTTTGGGGTTCAAGGTTACATTTGTACTTCCTTTTTTTTTTTTTTTTTTGGTAAAATAGATTTTAGTTCTGAAATAGTGTGAATAAATGAAAAAATAGTTCAAAATTGTGATACTGTAGGAAACCACATGACATAATATGCTTAATTCCTCACTGTCTCCTCCCTCTCCCCCACATGCATTCAGCTGCCAAGTCCTGTTGATTCTATCTTTGTAATATCTCTTGTATAGGCCCCCTTCTCTCTGACACTGCCACCACCCTGGGTAAGCCTTCATTCTCAGACTCTTGCAGTCACCTATTGGTCAGTCTCCTTGTCTCAAGTCCCTCTTCACTCCAGTCCATCTTCTGCTCAGCTGTCAAATTGATCTTCCTCAAGTGTAGGTCTAACCATGTCATCTTCCTATTCAATAAAGTGCAATGGCTCCCTGTTACCTCCAGTATCAAACACAAAATAATATGTTTGATTTTTAAAGCCTTTTGAACCTGGCCCCTTCCTACTTTAGCAGGCTTCTTATACCTCGCTCCCCTCCACACATTCCACAATACTGTGACATGGATCTCCTTGGTGTTGCTTTCAAAAGACACGACATCTCCCAATTTTCCCCCATGTCTGGAATTCTCTCCCTCCTCATTTCTGCATCCTGGCTTCCCTGGCTTCCTTCAAGTCCTGGCTAAAACCCCACCTTTCCAGTTCCATGAGCCATTTCTCAGAATCCCCTTCTCTACCTCCAGACTCCGCTATCTATAGTTCTTGCTTAGGTACTTCTGTGGTCTTTCAGAAAGAGCATGGACCCTTCCCCTAGAACTGACAGAAGTTTTCCCAGTTCTTCTTCCCTAGGGCCTTAGCTCTGATCTGCTATCACCCAGGCAGGAGGTGGGAAAGCAGGGTATTCTTGGCAAACTAATGCACTTGAGGTTTACCTCTTCCTTATACGTGATTGAGAACTCTTGGTATGAAACCTCATACTAACTTAATGTGACTATTCAGTACATTTCTTAAATCTTTATCTCTATAAGCTAGGACATAACCAGACAATGGCCATTTGCCCAATAATACTATAGGGTTCAGGGTTCCCTAGTTTTTTAAGAACTCTAAAAACAGTTCTCAGTTTACATAAGTAGGTTATTCTACAGACCTCTGTGTAAAGTGATTTTTATATAATATGAATCTCCCTCCCTCCCCCCTACTTAACCTATATAACAAAAGCATACACAAAATAATTTATTTTTTAGTTTGACTCTTCTTGAAGCCATATGTGGTTTTCTTGGCAAAGATACTGGAATGGTTTGCCATTTTCTTCTCCAGTGGATGAAGGCAAACAGAGGTTAAGTGATTCACCTAGGGTCACTCAGTTAGTGAGTTTCTAAGACCAGCTTTGAATTCAGATCTTCCTGACTCCAGGCTGAGTGTTCTATCTAATGAGTCCAAGGCAAACAGAGTTACTTGTTCAGGGTCACACAACTAGTAAGTGTTTGAGACTGGATTTGAACTCAGGTCTACCTGACTTGAGGCCCAGTGCTCTATCCACCGCACACAAAATAATGCCATTATGCAAGTCATAAAATGTTCTAAAATGCAGATGTATTAAATACTATGCCATGATAATAAAGAGCTATGAAATGACAGACAAAGTTAATGATAAAATGTATATGGTACTATACGGTGAAGTTAACATAGGTGTACAGTCTCTTGTTCCTTCTCCACCCACTGTACCCAGCCTTTATCTCTGCTAAGTTACCGAGAGATATTTGGACAGTGGCTCTCTTTTCCTTGTATATTTGACGATTGTAAGCAATATTATCTTCAACTAGTCTTTGAACTTTAAAAATCGCAAAGTATTTGGATCCATCTTTTCAGGATGAGAAAAAAATTCACTCAAATGATGAAATGCTTCAGCCAGCTGTTTCGTTGTGAATCTTTTTGGTTTGACCTCACTTCTGAAGCTTCCTTTTTTTCTTCTGCAATCTCTGCAGCTAACAGCTCAATCACATCCACATTGAATATTTCTTCTCTATGAGACTCAATCAACTCCTCCACATCTTTCTCATCCACTTCTAGCTCCAATTCTTGTGCTAATTTTACAATCTTGCTACTTATTTATTCCAATGTTTCATCTTTGTCAAATCCATGAAAATCAGGAATAAAGTGTGGTCACACTTTTTTCTAAACTTTCTTTATACATGTTTCTGTTACATATTCCCATGTCTTAGCTATATTCCACATTGCATGGTAAATATTATAGGACTTCCAGAAACCTCTCAATGTGAAGTCCTCATCTGCATCCAAAGCTGCAATTGCCTGGGCAAATGTAATATGTAAACAATATGCCTTGAAATTTACAATCCCTCCCTGATCCATAGGTTGTAATAGTGAGGTAGTGTTAGGGAGAAGGTAGACCCCTTTTACATTTTCATTAAAATCATCCAGATGGGGAGGGTGACCTGGGACATTATAGAATGCCATCATTATTATTACAAAACTTCACCACTTCAGGAGTGAAGCAGTGCTTAAATCCTTGTTCAAAGATGATAAAGGTTATCCATGTCTTAGGGTTAGCAATAATGCACAGGTAGTGTTAACCTTGCTGATTCCTTTCAATGCTCTGAGATTTTCTGAGTGGTACACAAGAGTAGGTTTTAATTTGCAAGTCCCGGATACGTGCCCTCCAAGCAGAAGAGTAACTGTTTTTTTGACGTTTTATGCTCCAGCATAGTTTTTTCCCTCCACCAAGATGTAGGTTTGAGATACTTGATAAAATAGATGAGTTTTGTCTACACCAGGCCTGTACAACCTGTGGCTCACCGAAGGATCTCGGGCAGCCCAACATTTTTCACAGGCCACTCAAAATCATATGGTAGGCCACAGGTTGTGCAGGGTTGGTCTACATTAAAGATTTGCTTGAGCAAGTAGGGACCTTCATCTATTATTTTTTGCAGGAAATCTGGGAACTTCTTTGCTGTTTCAGTATCTGTACTAGCAGCCTCTCCCGATACTTGCACATTATGAAATCCTGCAAGATTTTAAAATAATACAAACCATCCACTTCTTGCTGTAAATACCTGTGTTCCTTCAGGGTACTTTACCTTTAAGTCTTCAAAGAGGCTCTGGGCTTTGGCTTGAAATTTCGTCAGACTCAACGGAATATTCTGATCTTGTTCTTCTATCCACACAGTTAATAATTTCTCCATCTCTAGAATAGCATCTTCTCTCTGCTTTGACGGATGAATTGACTTCATTGCAAGCATTGCCTTTTGCAGTGTTTTATTTGGGCATCATCTTTCACTATGGTGTTTACAGTTGACACAACAAGACTAAGTTCACATACTATTGATGACAATTTTGGTCTCCATGCTTTCTAATTATTTTCATTTTCATTTCCAAGTCTATTGGTTTATGCTTATGAGATGGTTCACTTTTCCTCTCAAGAATGTGTTTGTTGCCAGTCATGGTGAAAATGTAATGAGCAGTATCACTGTATGCAGACACAGGGGGACTAACTTAATGATACTTCTCAGCTTCCCACCACCCTTTATGCTAACTGCATCATACCTACAGTGTCTACTTTGCATAAGGAATTTTCAAATTTTTGGAATGTGGATTTCTTTCAGAATTCAGTAACGTTGAATTTGCAATGCAAATTTATGTGTATTTATCTGTTTTTCCTATTGGTCAGTGCCAATGAAGAGGTGAGGAAAAGGGTAAAGGGCAAAAGGGATTGAGGCAATCTATGCCTGGGAGCAAGTTACTAGTGCTGCTCAGTTTTTCCTGGCCTTTTCATATGTAAATGAATTATTCAAAGCTTAAAATTTTTTATTAGGTCCAAATGACCCTGTGGTACCAATGGAGTATGAATGGAATATATCCTTTCACAGCTAAAATTTCCATAAATTAAATCTTTAATACAGATGTAAAGGCTTTTAAAAATCTGTTATAGCCTAAGAGACTAGATTTTTGAATATTTTGTAATTCAATGGAAGTATTAATGGGAAAACTGGCCAATGAGGGCCCAGTCCTTAAAGCATGTTGAATTTATCCTTCTTTGTTGGTTCTCTAGAGCACGAATGATATCACCTGCTTGTTTCCATTCAACTTGTGGAGTCTAGTGACTAGGGGGCTGGTTCAAGAACTGCTGTGACCCACTGGGGGTGAGGGGGGAGGCAGTGGCAGTAGATGCTACCCTCTTTTTCTACCCAGCTGCATGTACTTGAATACAAACCTCTCTTTTTCCTGGTTTGTGTTTATTCTTATTTACTAGTATTCTTAGAAGTGAGTGCCCAGGCAACCAATGTGTTCAGAGAGCCATCAAAGGGGTCTTACCAGCAATCAGAGTTATATCACCTCATCAGCAATGGCAGCCAAATCTAGTAAGAATCTAGCGTAGCAGCTAAGCAATCTGCTTGACCCAGTCCAGCAATGGATTTACCTGTCATCCAGGATACCATGCTGTCAAGGAATCATCCAAAATGAGTCATTTATCATTGACACAATGCTCAGAAGCAAACCTGGTGGGGACTCAAAGGGGAGAAAAGGATTCCTCAGGTCAGTATAGTTATCCCTTCCACATTGTGACTTTGCCTATCTTGGTTTAACTTTGTAATGGGTTGGCATAAGAAATTAAATGGAAAATATTGGGGAGTTTTGTGGAAGCCACAGATGACATGTGAAGGCCAGCAGATGACACAGAAAAAATTTAGAAACTCAGAAATGCATAAAATATATGTATAATATTATATATCAACATATATTATTTGGTAATATTATAATAATTTAGACTTCTTCTCTGGTACAAAGGGAGGGCCAAAAAATTTTACACAGACTTTCCAAATTTCAGAGGTGTCACACCCTTACCCCCCATAATGTGGAAGGGATAACTGTAGTTGTAAGGTAACCGCACTTGTTCCCTATCTATGTGCTTCACAACTTTGTGCTCTAAGCTTGAGCACACTCTCCTCAAGGTCTGTGCAGTGGGAAAAGTTTGCTTTGGATTTGGGGATGCTTTGTAACTTCTGTCTTTGCTATACTTTCCCATTAAATATGTTCTGAAAATGCTAATTGATGTCAATTGGTTGATATATATTGGGGAACACACTGGATGGGGGCTCATGGGCAACCATATTAGAAATCCTAGCCCCTCAAGGTCTCTCCTAGAATCCTGAGGGAAGTAAATTTATTACCTTCTGGGGGAACCTAATCTGCTAGTCTAGTGTGAATTGGGAAAATTAGCACAGAATGGGTGCTAGAGAAGTACTATATCCTGGAGGCTTTTTGAACAAATATTGACCTTTGTTTTGCAAGACTTTTGTTTGTTTTACAGTGGATTTAGCTGGCAACAACTTGTCTCCAGAACCAGGATGTAGTCATTATCCCTTACATTGAGAGATGATGAAATAGTACTTAAGAAGCTGTAACTAGACAATTGAGCTCAGTAGAGAGACTCTGCTTAACTGCAAGAAACCTAGGTAGCCAGTTTAGGAGAATTTCCGTGGATTTTCTGTGAGCATAAATCTGAGAGAGAAGAAATAAAGTGGAAAAAGTCATAAACTTTTTGGCAGTCAAGTGCTAAAAGATCCAGTCATGATGTTTTTTTCTTGACATTTTGTAAGTGCATTTTTTTCAGCACTGAATAATATATTAGAATTTTTTTTCTTCTTTTCTCCCACTGGAAACTAGGAAAAAGCAAAGAGGATTATCTATTTACAAGACTAACTGCAATATACAATGGCTATTGAACTAACAATGAAATCCATGCAATATATGGGAAAACATATGGTTCACAGGAAAAAGAAAAAAAATGGTCAGAATGGAGCACTTGTTTTCCCAAGCAATAGTGATGAATTATTTTTCAAAAGAGGTAAGTAACAATTTATTTACATGAATTAGTAGTTCTGAAAATTTGGCATAGTAGTAGTGTATTACATAGGGGTGGTAAGGTAAATTCATTTTACAAATTCATTTTACAAAATTCAGACAGACAACTGATGATGGTTTGCTTTTATGGGCTACTGTAAAGTATTCTTTGTATGCTTGTATGAGCAGTCAGAACTTTGGTGAAATGTGTCTTGCAAGGCAATGACTACAAATGGCTGCCCAAGAGTAAGGTTTTTGGGGATGTTGAGTGTGACTGACTGGTTGAACAATTATTGGACGTTGTTGCTGTTTGTCTCTCCCTGATTCTAATACTACCCTTTGTTGATGACTGTTGTCCATGGACATGAAGTGAGAACCTAGACCTCTAACTAGCCAGAACTATGCTAGCTGGAACTGTATGAGGCAAATGTAGTTGATGGACTGATGTGCAGACTGTGGGGGGAAGAATGGAGAATAATAAATCTTTTCTGGAGAGTGGGGCTCTAAAGAACAGATTATATTAGAAATATTAGAAAGGCTCAACACCAAAAGATGATGAATTTCTTAGCTACAGCGACTTCTGAAACCATCCACCCAAGTATGGAGGAGTTGCAGTTTGCACATTAGGAGAGTTCTCAGGTTGATGACATCATAGATCCTTTGCCAATGGAAATAGTTATTATTAATGTAATACTCCCTCTGTACTACCTCTTTCTCTTACCAAAATTTTGCTTTCAGATTAGGGGGTTACTCTGGGGGTGACTATCCCAGATTGACAGCACCTTGTAGAGCTGAACTTCTAAAACTATTCTTCATGAGCCCTCCTATTCATGGCATTAATAGTCAATTGACACAATTAGCTTAAAGCAAAGCCATTTGCTGAAATGGCACAGCATGAAAGCAGTAACAAAATATTCATTCCATAGACCTGGGTCATACTCTCTCACAAATATAGGCAGTGTTACTTGGAAGAGTGGACAAAGTTCATTAGTTTATTAGAGTTCATGTTTATTAGGAATATGCATAAGCAGCAACACATGTAGCCAAGGTAACTCCCACTCCAGGTACTTCAGGGTCCTTATTGTCTTTGATGTCTTTTCTCATTTTACATTGTTCTCCTGCATGGAATATCTCTGGTGGGCAAGCCATTCTGCTGGACTCCCTGGTCTGCTCTTTTCCAGAGCCTAACATAACTCCACAGCTGGACTCTCTGAACTTGTCTTCTGCTGGGCATGGGAATTCCTACTAGGCAAGTTGCTCATCTGCAAGATGCTCATTGCCAATGATAGAGGGGGAGGAAGAAATTCTCTCCTCTCCTCTGTACTCTGGAAGAGGTGCAAGGCAAAAGTTAAATGTAATATGTCAATAGTTGAAATCTTTCCTCAGAGCTATCTCTCATCTCTATTGCTAGATCTTCTGAGCTCTTGATTTTCTCCAGAGCTGTCTAGCGTTTTTTGTTTTTTTTTTTTTAAATAATGGTCCAAGAACTGTGGCTGATTCTCTCAGCTGATCACTAGATGTTTCCTGTGTCCTTTGGCTTCATTCAAGGGTCATTACTGAGGTTGCTTAACTAACTTTTTTGTGCTTCCTAAAAACTTTACACTGACCAAAGTCTGAAAGGGACATAGCCTGTGAATAGGTCACTTGTGTGAGCCTTTCCAGGCTTCGTGTCCTTTACAATATCATCAGTATTATTAATTTATGTCTAGTAGCCTGGTCTAATTAGATTTGAAAGAGGAACATATGAAGAAAAATTCTAAAATGGCCTTGGAATGTACCATTTGGTATAGTAGAAAGTGCCCTGAACTTTGAGTCAGAAGATGGTTGGGCTATGGACAAGTCAGTTACTATTTCAGGGCCTCAATTTCCTTACCTATAAATTGAGAGGACTGTACTAGAGTTATTTTAAATTTTTAAAAATTCATTTTATTTTATTATTACTTTTAAATTATTACTAGTTGTTATGTATATTTATATACAAAATTATAGTATAAATAATATAAAATATCACATATAAATTTATTAGTTATTATTAGTTTTACTATTTGTTCCAAAATTTTCTTTCCCACCTCCCCCTCTCCCATCCATTAAGAAAGCAAGAAAAAACAAAACTTGTTACAAATATGTATAATTAAGCAAAACAAATTCCCACATTAGCCATGTCCAAAAAATATGCTTCAGTCTGTACTGATACCATCACCTCTTTATCTAGAAGTAGATACTATGTTTCATCATGAGTCCTCTGGAGCTCTTCCATGGTGTTGATCTGAATTTATTAAGTCTTTCAAAGTTGTTTGTTCTTTAGAGTATTATTACTGTATAAATTATTCTCCTGATTCAGTTCAGTTCACTTTGTACCAATTCCTATGTCTTCCCAGGTTTTTCTGAAACTATCTCTCTCATCATTTCTTAAAGCACAATAATATTTTGTGTTTGTGTATGTGTATGTGTACATAGATATGCCCACCTCCCTCTGTCTGTCTCTCTCTGATAACTTGCTCATTCCCTAGTTGATGGGCATTCATTCAGTTTCCAATTCTTTGCCACTATGAAAAGAACTGCTACAAATACTTTTTGTATTAGATTATTTTAAGATCTCTTCCAGCTTTGTGTGAGTTATGGAATTGAAGTTGTTACTTTATGCACAGTGGGTGATACTGACATCTAGGGGGCGCTGGAGTGATCCAGGGGGGTGGTAGTAGCCTCTGGTGCAATTGCAGGGCATTGAATAAGAATAAGGGGGCAGGGGAAGCATGAGGAAAGAAGAGAAGATAAGAAAACTTTGAAAAACCATTTGTACACGTTTCGTCTGTTCTGTAACAGAGTTAAAGTCATAGTGATTACATTATTTTTCAAATAAACACACAAAATGCAAGTTATAATTGATCAGTGGTCAAGTCTACTGACTGGCCAACAAGAAGTGTTGGCAGGTGAACATGTCTCGCATTGTCAGGAAGTCCTGCATGCATCCACAGGAATAAGCATGTAATGACTTGATTACAATACAATACTATACAGTTACATGATGCAATGTAACATCATCAAAATTTCAATGCACGACACAATCCCACTAATTTTCAATAAATTATTAAATTTAAGATGTATTGTTTTAAAAAAATATATATATATTTTTGAAATGACCCAAATTTAAAAAAAAATTAAAGGGTTAAAGAAAGTAGACTTCCAAGGGGGCGCTGAGTAAATTTTTTTTTTTTAGAGTCATGTCCATGACTATAAATCACATTGTTAATGCAGAATTCCATCAGTGTAGGATAGGCATAGCAATGTAGATGCACTGAGCACAGTACCATAAGTACCATGAGGCTGGTTTTACTAGTAGATTGCTACCATGTAAGTGCTATTAAAGGGGCATTTGGAAAACCCTTTTTGTCCTTCAATCAATAAATTAATCAAAAAGCATTTAGGCACTGTACCAGGTGCCGAATACATAAAGACAAAAATGAAACAGTCTTGCCCTCAAGGAACTGACATTCAGTTAGGAGAAAGCCCAGGCACGGCATCATCCCGCAACTCTCTTTAAAGACCTAGCTCACTTATCCTACCAGAATTCATGCTGGCAGTTTCAGGGTAGTGTCCTTAGAGTGGGTGGCAATGCCTACTCAAATTTTCTCAGCATCCTAGGGATATGTATGTGTGTATATGTTTCTATGATACTCCTACTATGTGCCACTATAGCTACTAAGTATCTACCATTGTGTTTCTCATTTATACAAAATCAGTCATTGACTCTTAAATATGAAACATTTACTAAACAAGAAAGTAAAAGCAAGAGTAATCATAACATTTATTCATCAGAATGAGGGTGACAAAATAATCCAAATATATTAGTCCAACCCACAAAACTGGATCAATCCTCTGTTATTTAAAGGATATTCCCTTAGTTTCTTGTTTTTTGCCACTACAAAAAAAAGCGCAGATATAAATATTTGTATGCATATAGGAAATATGAAAAAATTCCCTCATTCTTTGGTCTCTTTGGGATATAGGCCTAGTAGTTGTATCACTGGATCATAGGTTATACACATTGTATTGACTTTTTGGGCATAGTTCCAACTTTCTTTCCAGAATGACTATACAAATTCACAACTCTGCTAGTGGTGCATTAATGTGAATTCCTGTTTTCTACTGCAGCCTCCCCAACATGTGTGGTTTTCCTTTTTTGTCATCTTTACTAATGTGATAACTAAGGTGCCTTAGAATTATTTTAATTTGCAGTTATAAAATTCTCTAATTATTAGTGATCAGCAATATTTTCACATGACTGTTGATGGCTTGTATTCTATCTGTTTGTAACCTTTGACCATTTATCATTTGGGCAATGGCTTTTAGTCTTACATAAATTTAAATCAATTATATTTTAGAAATGATACCTTTACCAGAGAAATCTGCTATAACATTTTTCTCAGTTAACTCTTTACCTTCTTATTTGATAATATATCAATAATAATGTTTGTGCAAAAATGTTTTAGAGAAAATTGTCAATTTTTGTCTCCTGTGATTCTATCCTTTGTTTCATTCTGAACACTTTCTCTCTCCATAGATTTGAAAATAAATTTCTTCCTTCTTCTGATTTATGATGTGATTTTTAAACCAATGCCAAATCATTTGGTTGAGATCTGGTACTGCTAAACTTTCGTCCTCACTTTTTTTTTCATATTTCCCTTGAGATTCTTGAGGTTCCTCCAGATAAATTTATAAATTTTTTTCTAGCTCTACAAAGCAATTCTTTGGTAGTTTGATTGGTATGGTATTGCATAAATAAATAAATTTCATACTGTCATGTTTATTGTATTGGCTTGACCTGTCCATGAATAATGAATATTTGCAGACTGGTGAAGCCAATGGATCCCTTCTCAGAATGTTTTTGAATGCACAAAGCAAACCGTATAGTATTATAAAGGAAACAAAATTTCAAAATACAAAATATTAAAAAAAATCACAGACCACAGGTTAAGAATCCTTGCTGTAAAGAGTGTTTCATACTTCTATTAGTATAGTTTCTGTGTGTCTTAGGAGGCAGACTCCTAAATATTTTATATATATATCTCTTCCATTTGAATTTTATTGGTAACATCCAGAAATGTTGATGTTTTATGGTTTTATAACTTTTCTAAAGTTATTGTTTCAATTAATTTTTAGTTGATTCTCTAGGGTCCTCTAAGTAAACCATCCTATCTTTTGCAAAAAAGATTTCTCTGTGCCTATGCTTATTCCCTCTTTTCTTGTTTTATTGTCTTATTTCAATAGCTAGCATTTCTAGCACTATATTAAATAGCAATGGTGACAATGGGCAGCTTTGTTTTGCTTATGTTCTTATTGAAAAGCCTCTAGTTTTCCCCTATTATATATAATGCTGACTTGATTTTAGATAAATATTATTCCTATGTTTTCTAGTGTTTTTTAAAACAGAAATGGATATTGTATTTTGTCAAAACCTTTTTCTGTACCTATTGGCATAATCATGATTTTTTTGTTCTTATTAATATGGTCTATTTTGTTTATAGTTTTCCTAATATTGAACAAACCCTCCATTCCTAGTATAAATCCAATCTGATGATAATGTATGATTTTTTTTCATAAAGTCTCTTTCCTATATCCTGTTTACTAATATTATATTTAAAATTTGTGCATTGACATTCAGTTGGGTTATTGGTCTGTAGTTTTCTTTCTGTTTTGATTTCATGCTTTATCAGTCAATTAATAAACAATTAATCAATAAACATTTATTAAGCACCTACCATATGCCAGCGGCTGTGCTAAGCCCTGGGATATAAAAAGGGGCAAAAGAAAATACCTGTCCTTAAGGATATCACAATCTAATAGGAGAGTCAACAAACAAACAAGTGTATGCAAACACGATATACACAAAATAAATGGGGAATAATTAATAGAGAGAAGGCATTAGAATTAAGAGGGATTGGGAAGAAGCCAGTATCATTACTTCCAGTGTTATTCTCAACTCGTTCTTGCTCATCCCATGTACCAATACTTTAGTTGCCAAATCTTGACCTTTCTCCCTATATAATGATTCTCATATATGTCCCTTTCACCCTATTAGTGTAATCGTAACCCTAGTTCAGACTTTCCTCAGCTTTTGCTTGAACTATTGTAATAGTTTTCCAATTGGACTCCTGTGTTCTAGCCTCTTCTAGCCCCAACTGATCTTCCACTCAGCTGCCAAAGTGATTTTTTTGAAGTGTAGGGTCTGACCCTTTACTCTCCTGTTCCGTGAACTCAAGTGGCTCCCTATTAACTACAGGATCAAATATAAGGTCCTCTGTCATTTAAAGCTCTTCACAACCTTGCCCCTTCTTACCTTTCCAGTCTTTTTTACACTTTATTCCTCATAATGTACTCTACAATCCACTGCAATTATTTGCAGTTACATGAATACAACATTCCATCTCCCATCTTTGTTCCTTTGCATCTGTCATACCTACGATGTCTCTCACCCATACCTTTTAGTTTTTTTGGCTTCTTTCAACACTTAACTCATCTCACCTTCTGTGGGAGGCCTTTCTTGGTCCCCTCAGATGATAATGCTTTCTCCTCCAATATTGCCATTGCCTTCTATTTATTCTTTAATGGTAAAAATTCATAATTTATTTATCTCATTTGATCATAACATATGAAAACTCCTTTGTAAACCTTAAAGTGCTATATATATTTGTGTGTATGTGTAAATAACTGTGTGTATATATATATATATATAATATACACATAAGTAATGTATAACTTGTATATATCTACTTCCCTCCATTAAAATGTAAGCTCCACAAGGACAGGTATTATTTTTGTCTTTCTTTTTATCTCTGCCACTTAAGCACAGTGCCTGGCACATAGCAAATGCTTAATAAATGCTTGTTGACTGATTAATTGACTGACTAGGAAGAAGGTGAAGCACAATTTACTGTGAGGAATACATAGTCTTTACAATCCAATAACGCAGGGGGACACACTAGTCAAAGCAATTTAAAAAAAATGCTGCTTGTCCATTTGTCCTCCAGAAAATCCAGACCTGCTTTGTATCTTGTAATTTGTTTTGTGGCTTCTCTCTTTTCTTTATTTGGACCAGCCACTTCAAGAAAATGACCTCGAGGGGCCATGCTCCCCTCTCTTCTTTCTCTTGGGAATTAATCCACACAGTTTTGGAACTCTGCTCTGAGACTGAACTGTACTGATGATTAGGTGAGTGAATGCAAACTTATCTAACACTGTATGTCTAGCCATCTACGGACCATTCTTCATATCTTATCCAGCCATCTTCTAGGAAGCATGGGCCTACTTGTGCATCTTGCTGTCTGCCCTGTCATTGCATTTATACTTTCACCCCCTCCTCCAAATTCCTCCACTTCCCCCTTTTTTCTATCTCTTTCCTTGGGCATAATAATCATATCAGTACTATGATTGTTTCTGGAAAGAATGTGACAATAAGTTGACCTGTGACTCCCCAGACCAAAACTCTCTTCCTTGGTTGCCACTCTCCTCCATGTAATGGATTTCCCCATCTTGAAGGCAGAGACTGATGGGACTCATCGGAAAAGATCTTAATGTTGGGAAAGATTGAAAACTAAAGGAAATGGGGACAGCAGAGGATGAGATGGATAGATAATATCATGGAAACAAACATGAACTTGGACTTATTTTGAGAGATAGTGGAGGATAGAAGGGCTCACCATGATTGAACGACTGAACAACAACTGTCTCACTTTTGTATTTGTATCATCAGTGACCAGTGCCTGGAACATATTAGGCATTTAAGAAATGTTTTTTCATTCATACATTCCTTCCTTGCTGCCTAAAAATGTGGCCAGGCCTCTCTCATCCTAAAAAAAATTCTCACTTAATATTTCCCCCTTACTTTCACAGCCAAATACTTAAAAAAGTTATTTATTCTTGTTGCCTGATTTCCTCTCTTTTGTTTACATCTCAGCTCTGGGTAAGCAGCCTTCTGGCCTCATCATTCAACTGAATTTGCTCTAATTTTACTAATTGCCAAATCCAATGGTCTTTTCTCAGTCCTCATCCTTAACACTGTTGAGTGTGTTTTCCTGCTGGATACTCTTTCCTCTTTTGATTTTACTGACATGGGTCTTTCTTGATTCTACTCCTATCTGTTTGACTTTTCATTCCCAGGCTTCTTTGCTTGGTCATCATATATTTTCAACTTCCTAACTATGGAAGTATCCCAAGGCTTCACCTCCTCATTCTCTAAATTTTCTCTGTTGGTGACCTAATTAGCTCCCCTAGGTTTAATTATCATCTCTATACTTATGACTCCCATATTTATGTATCTAGCCCTATGCTGTCTTCTGAGTTACACTCTACCATCACCAACTGCCTATTTGACGTTTTAAAACATATCCTGTAGGCCTCTCAAACTCAGCATGTCCAGAACAGAACTTACTGTCTTTTCCCCCAAACTGACCTCTTCCTATTTCCTTCCTATTTCTATCAACTACATCACCATTCTTCCAGTCACCAAGGTTTGCAATCTCTGACTTCTCATTATCTTTTATGTTACATATCGAATCAGCTGCCAAATCTTGCTTCTGCTTTCACAAAATCTCTCACATCCAGCTCCTTCTTTCTTTTCCCATGCCTATCACACTATTCCAGGCCTTCATCACTTCTTTTCTGAATTATTGTAAAAGCCTTCTCCTACTTGATCTCCTCACTAGGATTAAATGAGATATTTGTAAAGCACTTAGCTCAGTGCCTGGCATGTAGTAGGCACTATATAAATGCTTATTCTCTTACCTTTCCTTTCCTTCCCTTCTGCAGCTTAAAGTCTTTCCCCACTCTCACTCAACTGCCAAATGAGCTTCCTAAAGTGTAGGTCTGACTGTCATTCTACTATTGAATGAACTCCAGTGGTTCCCTACTACAAATACAATTTGTAATTTATGCATATTGTATATTATACAAATTTTATACAGACTTGTAAATTATATAAATACAAATGATTAAGTGCAAACTTCTCTGTTTGACATTTAAGGTCCTAGTTCCAACCCTTTTATATATCACTCCCCTTCCTGTACTTTATCAGCTAACCATACTGGTCCTCTTGTTCTTTCTCACACAGAATACTCCATTTCCCGTGTAAGGTACCATCCCTTTCATATATGAACAATTTGGCTGCTAAAAGGGGCAGAAAATGAACATTTGTGTAAGGACTATAGGTAAAATCCACTTGTGAAGAAACAAATTTCTTCTGGACAAAATGCTGAGAGATAATAGACTGTTCTGATCCTGGGATAAAGAACTGCCCTGCAGAAGAATGTACTCTGAAAGGACATGTTTAAAGGCAGTGATGACTTGAAATATGATAGCTTTGGGGCATTTGGTCCATCAGCTCATTTGTATGTGACTTTTTAGAGTTTTGAAGTTTAAAGCTGACAAAATTACAAATCAAGTGACTGTTTGGGGACTATAGAAGGAGTTTTGACTTCATGCCTGACATAAAATTGTTTCTTGAGTTTTAAAAACTGTGACTGACCACCAGGAAGTGCTAAAATAAATTGTCCGTTTTCATACATTAACCCAAAAAACTGTTTGTTTACACGTGACTTTTTATCACTTCTTCTTACAACAAATATTCTTTCTCTGCCCCCTTCAGTGCCCAAACTGTTCACACTTTAAAGGTGATAATAATTCGTTTTATGAGTCTCCATGTCTTTGCACATTCTGGCCCCCATGCCTGGAACAACACATAGAGTTTTATGATTTGCACATCTTAACTCATTTGAGCCTCACAACAGCCCTATGAGGTAGGTGCCTCCATTTACCCCCATTTTACAGATGAGGAAACCAAGGTTTAGAGAGGTCAAGTGACTTACCCAGGATTACACAGCTAGTAAGCTATCTAAGGCAGGATTCTGAGGAATTTGAAATCAGATCTTCCTGACTCCAGGTCTAGCACACTATTCACTAGTGCCACCTAGCTCAACTTTATCTTTACCTTTACCTCGTAGAACCCCTCTCTTATCCAGTCCCCAAAATTGCTAGTGCCTTCCCTCCTTGACTCTCTTGTCTTAATTCTCTTGTATTTATTTGTTGTATATACTGCATATACTTTTGTATTCTGTGTACATTTACATATGCATATGTTGTGTTCCCCAACAGAACGAAAACTCTTTAAGAACAGAGACTGGCTCATGTTTGCCTTTGTACCCTAGCACCCAGCCTGGCACAGATTTGGTGTAATAAATGCTCCTCGATCGGGTGGATTGATTGGGCGCCCGGGTCTGGACTAGCTGGGGATAGCAAGCAGTGGGGCGTGCCCGGGCGTGCTCCCCCCCTCCCCCGCCCTCCTCTATACGTGGCACAGGCCGCACCAGCCATGTTGCCGGCGCCCTGAGGCTCGGCCCGGGCGAGGGGGGCGGGGCGGCCTCGCCGTCTTGGGGGCGGGGCAGTTGGGTTAGGGCTGCGGAGGAGGCTGCGGCAGACGCGGAGCGGACCCTGCTCGCAGGTAGGCGCCGTTTGCGGGAACCCGCTCCCACTTGCTCAGGGATGGGCGGCTGTGTAGACGCCGAGGCCGGGCGGGCGGGCGTCGGGGGCGCCCCCGGATCCGGGTGGGTGGGAGCGCGGCCCGCGGGCGCCGCGGAGCCCGGAGGGCCTGGCGGTCGCTGGCCGCTCTTCCTGGCCCGGCTCGCCCACCCCCTCGGGGCAGCTTCGCTGGGGCCTTGGAACGGTTTTGTAGAAGGCGGCGCGGGGCGGGGCGGCCGAGCGGAGCCCCCCCAGCCCCGGCCCGGCGCCGGCTCCCGGCCTCACCCGCCCCGGGCGCCTAGACTTCGTACCGGGGCGACCTGTCACCTGGAGCCCGGCGGGAACGCGCGGGGCGGGGGGGAGGCGGGCAGGAGGGAGGGTCGGTCTGCGTCTGGGCTGTGCGGGTGGGTTGGTTTCCAAATAGGACTGAATTTATCCTGTGATGTAGAGGGTGTGAAATGCCCCCAGCATTTGTGTGAAAGGTGCTGCTAATTTATGGAAAATCTATTACCATCTAGTCTATTACAGAATGAAGAACGATTTGTGCGTTGATCTTTTTCACAGGAATGTTTTGTTTAGACTAACTTAACGAGAAAGTACTGATTTAAATATCATACTTATAGCCTTATTCTTTGTTTTTCAACAGAGGGACTCAATTTCATAATTCATTTATAGAATTTTAGAGCCATTAGGGCTCATAGGACCCTTAGGATTTAGTCGGTCAACTGACATTTATTAAGCACTTCCTGTATGTCATTTAGTACTAGGGACTTCCCTCTGAGATTATCCCCAAATTATCTTGTATATATCTTGTTGGTGTTTTAGCTCTTGTCATGTCGTCTCACGTATTAGGTTGTGAGCTGCTTATGGACAGGACATACATTTGTGTTGTGTGTGTGTGTGTGTGTCCCCATCATTTCCTAAGCTTAAAAAATGACTTGTTCATCTTTGTGCCAAACTCTAGGGATACTAAAAAAGGGTTTCAAAGATAGTTTTTGCCCTCAAGGAGCTTACATTTTAATGGAGGAAGACACTTAAGTAACTATGCAAGATTTATTTCTAGGTTAAGTGGAAGGCACTTTGGAACTGGGAAGGGCTTTCGGAAGTTGGCGATTGAGCTGACACTTAAGGAAACAAGAGAAGTTAGCTGGTGGAGGTGAGGAGGGAGAGCACAGAGGACAGCTAATGAAAAAGCAGAGTAAAGAGATGGGAGTGTTGTGGGAAAGGAACACCAAGAGGGCCACTGTCATTGCATTAGAGTTGTAAAGTCGAAAAAGACTGAAAAGGCAGGAAGGGGCCAGGTTGTGAAGCTCTTTAAAGGCCAACGATATTCATGTAATTCAGGGTGTCTTAAGGATAGAAAAATTTGCCAGTCTGGTTGGTGATGGGGTGAGGAGATCAGAGAAAGGCTCTACTGGTAAGGTGACATTTGAGTTGAGCCTTGAAGAAAGATAATGAATTCACAAAAA
Organism: Vombatus ursinus; assembly: GCF_900497805.2. Classification (NCBI taxonomy): domain Eukaryota; kingdom Metazoa; phylum Chordata; class Mammalia; order Diprotodontia; family Vombatidae; genus Vombatus; species Vombatus ursinus. The sequence continues at coordinate 58,568 of NW_020955184.1, forward strand.
CTTAAGTTCAAATCCAGCTTCAGACACTTACTAGCTGTGTGATCCTGGACAAGTCACTCTGGTTTGTCTCTGTTTTCTCATCTGTAAAATGGGGATAATAATAATAATAATAATAATAATAAGCACCTAACTCTCAAGGTTGTTGTGAGAATCAAATGAGATAATAATTGTAAAGTGCTTAGCACAATGCCTAGCACATAGTAAGCACTATATAAATGTTAGCTGTGATGATGATGATGATGATGATGATTCTGAAAATCAGAGATGAGGAGTATTAAGTTGTGCAGTGCACAGAGGTGGAAGATAGGGGTGGAATGTCAAATTTGGCCATGATATGGGAAACTAATTTAAAGTAAGGCTGGAAAGGTGCAATAGTGTGCTAATTACTTGGGATAGGCAATTTTGATACTATTTCAAGTGTGAGAGAGTCACATAGGTCTTGTCCTATGTGAGTGAGGCTGCTTATATTAAGCTGACTTTTATGGCCAACCTTGACCAGATAAAAACAGATTGAGCTGCTTTCCCCACGGTTAGTTCTCCGTCAGTTGTTTGCTAGATTTCGTACCATATGGATGTTTTTATTGCTTTTTTTGTTGTTGTGTACTAAATTATATAGTTTTTAAGAATAGTTAGTAATAACTCCAAGGAAATGTACTAAAGTTGTGGCTCTTCAAAGATATTACAGTGTATGTTGGTATGAGGAAATCAGTCATTTCAAGGATCAGTTTAATCCAAGTGAAACAAGATCAGTTTCACTGTACAAAGGAAAGTGTGGTTGAAAATAGAAAACACCACCAAGATTGCTGTGAGGCAGCCTAAGTAATCCTCAGAAAGAAAAACTGAAACTTTTAGAGGGATACAGGCTTCTTGAAGTTAGAATATTAGTAAAAATGAAACAGTTGTTAACTGCTGCTATGAAGAAAGAATGCTTGTTATAGGTAAGACAATTCAAACTCTAGAGTTCTAGAGATTGGGAAAAGGTGATTTTTACTGAAGAATTTTACTGAAAATTTTACTGAAGAATTTTCGATCAAGGCTATGCCAAAATTGTTTTTAGGAGAAGTCCAGGTGAGCCTCTGAGATCTGTTCATCTTCATAAATACTGTAAAACATCTATTCTACAGAATGTTTTGAGGAATTTTTACTTCCCAAGGGCCAGGAAGTCTTGTCCTTACTGAGGGAATGATGGACTCTAATTTGGCATATTAAGAAAGCAAAATTATTCCAGAATTACAGAAATTACCTAGTGGAAATGGAATACCACCAACATGGCCTTATGTTATGCCATGTGTCATGAGATATTAAGAAATTTATCTAAGAGATGGAGAAAAAATTACTTTAGTGGTCTGGCTTTGCCTGATTTAAATCCCGTTGAAAACCAATTGACTGTAATCAAGGCTAGACTTGAAAAAGACAGGCTGTTTGCCACATCTAATACTTAATATCCAGTGTGTAGTTTCACAATGAAGAATTTAAAAATATATGTCAAAATCTTGTGAATTCAGTTCTAAATGTTGTAGAAACAAATGGTTAGAACAAAAGAAGGGCTTGTTGCATATTAAAAGGTTTTTTTGAAGATGTAAAAGTTGTAAGCATAATTTGGTAAGACGATAAAATTAATTATTTTACTTTGAACTAGTTGTTTTGCACATCATTGTAGGTTAAAGTTAAATAGTGGAGGACTTCAATGCCAGGTTGAAGTGTTTGTATTTAATTCTAGAGATATTGGGGAGTCACTGAAGGTTATTTAATGGTATGACCTATATGTCAGGAAGATCATTTTGATGTGAATAGAGAGGATGGATTGGAGAGAGAACAGGCTCTTTTTTATACGCTGGTTAAGAGTGTTTAGTTCAAATTCTCACCCACTCTCCCCCCCCCCCCCCCCCCTTTTCTTATGAGGGAAAAGTTTCAGAGATGGTAACTTAACATGCATAAAGTCATACAGTCATTCTATCAATCATTGACAATTTATTAAATACTTTTATGTGCCAGGCACTGTGCTACGTGCTGAGAATACAAAGACAAAAATTTACTTGGGGAACTTAACATTTTATAAACATATATATATACAATAATACAAGATAATTTCTATGGAGGCGGAGAGGGGGTGTTGGTGTTCAGATTTGAATGAAACTAGACATTCTAAGAGACAGAAGTAAGCGGGTGGGCACGCATGGGCACAGTTAGTGCAAAGGCATGGAGATGGGTGATGGAATGTCATGGGTGAAGAGTGTCAAGAAGGCCAATTTAACTTTGATCGTTTTTATTGTTGTTTAGTCATTTTTAAATGTCAGACTCTCTAAGACTCCATTTGGGATTTTTCTTGATAAAAGTATTGGAGTGGTTTTCCATTTCTTTGTCTAACTCCTTTTACAGATGAGGAAACTGAGGCAAACAGGGTTAAATCACTTGCCCAGGGTCAAACAGCTAGTAAGTATCTGAGGTTAGATTTGAACTCAGGTCTTCCTGACTCCAGGCCCTGTACTGTATCCCCTATGTCACCTAGCTAGATCATAGAGTGTGTAAAGAGGAATAATGTATAATTAGACTAGAAAAGTAGGTTTGAGCCAGGCTGTGAAAATCCTTAAATGCCAGAGATGTTAATATTTGACTTTAGAATAGGAGTTCTTAACTTTGTGATATGGACCCATTTGAAAAACCTAGGGAAGCAGGTTGACCCAGTAACACAGTAATATTTTTAAATACATAAAATAAATTACATAAGATTTCAAAGAAAATTAGTTATTGAAATATAGTTATCAATACACTTTTTAAAAAAGTTCATGGATTCTAGATTAGGGAACCATTGCAGTTTATTGAATAGAGGAGTGATGTGGTGAGATTGTATTTATTGAGAGGGGAGAGGCTTGAATCAGGGAGACCAATCAGAAGGAAAATTATAATTGAATTTTGATCTTTGATCCCTCTCCTAACCTTTATACTAGCTATTTCCTATACCTAGAATACACTCCCACCTGACCCTTAGAATCATTTGTTTCCTTCTCAAGCAAAACTTGGTATATAAAATCTTTCCTTATCCTCCCAATTGTTGGTTCCTCTTCCCACAAATTTACCTTATATTTGCTTTGCATATGTTTTCTATATACTAATGCACATATTGTTTTCCCTAATATGGCAGGGATTTTTCTAGTAAAAAAAACCAATCTGTTTAGAGGGAACCATTATATTAATGTTAGAATGAAGTCTGGGACTAAGAACAATTTTATTAATCATTTCATAAGTATATAAATGTTAGAATATTAAAATTTATACCATGGCAAAAATAATCCACAACACATTTGGCTCAGTACTTCAAGGATCTGTAGTTTCATTGTTGTGAGGACTTGCTCCACTAATACTGATAGTTGGTCTTTGAGTATTACCACAGCCCCCAGATTATCCTCTCATCAGTCTTGGGGTGAGTCTCTCTGTACTTTGCTAGGGAGATCTTTGATCAGCAGACATATAATTCACTTTTCCAGCTTGGTAGCACCTTTCATACCTTTTGTGCCATGGATATTAAATTTGAGAGATCAGGGTCATCTCCATGCTACGGTTGAAGATACCTCAGTAGAACTTTAATGAAAGATGTGATATGATAATAGGATCATAGATTTATAGCCAAAACGGACCTTAGTAGTAATTTAGTCCACAACCCTCATTTTACATCAGAAGAAATTGAGAGGTTAAGTGACTTACACAGCTAGTAAAGTCTCAGAAGTGGGATTTGAACCCAGGTCCCTACTCATCACAAGTCCAGCCAGCATTCTGTCCACTATATGATGTTGCTTCCACATTAAATGTTAGTAAGTTGTCAAAATATTATTTATAGCATCTTTTGAGTTTTTTAAATAAGCAGAAAATTATTTTCTCTCCTTTTCACTGTTCCCTCCAATGAAAAAAAAAAGAAAAGCAAAATCTTTCTGACAAATGTGCACATTCAAACAAAACATACTCTCATAGGCCATTTTCAAAAAGAAATACAGCATTCTGTACCTTGAATCTATTACCTCTCTGTTAGGAGTTGTAGAGAATGCTTTATCATTAGTCCTTTGGAACTGGGGATGATCATTTATTCATCAGAGTTCTTAAGTCTTTCTACATTTGTCTTTACAATGTTGCTGTTACTGTATAAATTATTCTCCTAGTTCTACTCACTTCCCTAAGGATTAGTTCATATAAATCTTCCTAGGTTTCTCTGTAACAGCCCCTTCTGTTATTTGCATTCCATTACATTCATGTACCATAATTTCTTCAGCTCAATTGATAGGCATACCTTTAGGTTTCTAGTTCTTTGCCACTACAAAAGAGTTGTTATAAATATTTTTGTACATATGAGTCCTTTGCATTTTTATTTTACATCATTTGGGTGTAGGGCTAGTAATGGTATTGCTGGCTCAAAAGATATGCAAATTTAGTGACTTTTTTAGATACAATTCCAAATTTATTTCTAGAATGGCTGGACCAGTTCATAGTTGCATCAATAGTGCATTGATACAGTGGTGTCAAACTCAAAATAGAAACAGCACAATAAACGTCAAATAGGGCTGAATATTGATGTAGAAAGTCACAAATTAAAATGAGCTATATTGTATTATATTTTTATTTTGTTAAACATTTCCCAATTGTATTTTAATCTGGTTTGGGCAAGTTTGATACCTCTGTATCAATATACCTGTTTTCCCATTCTAACATTTCTTGTTTTACTCTTTTGACAACTTTACCAATATGATAGGTAAGAGGTGGAATCTCAGAGTAGCTTTAATTTGCATTTCTCTGTTTATTAGTGATTTGGATCACTTTTTCATGTGGCTATTCGTAGCTTAGCTTTCTTTTTTTGAAAACTGACTTTATATCCTTTGATCACAGTAGCTTTCTTTAGAAGGTATTACACCCATGTGTCTCACTGATTTCAAATTAAAAGTTTATTTTAATAATGATTTTGTTTTTTATATTTAAATAATTTTAAAATTCTGAACTGAATGAATGCTCAAAAATGAGCATTTCCATATACAAAGCAGAATAGAAAAAGCATTGCACATAAAATTGTGAGTATCTAATCTATACTGCTTGCTTTTTTTTAAAGCATATAATAAATTCAATAGGGAATTTGGGGGCCTTAATTAGTTATTAGCTTTATAAGTTTAAGGGGCATGTTTTTTCTCATTCATTTTCATTTCATGATTATTTTTAATTGATAAAATTTTTTTGAAAGTCATATATGTTGTATAATCTGCCTTTTAAATAATGACTGAATTTTACACTAATTTATTTCCATTTTGTTACAGAAATAAATAACATTTACAATGACGACCTTCCTGGAATTCATCCAGCAGAATGAAGATCGAGATGGAGTTCGATTTAGTTGGAATGTTTGGCCTTCAAGTCGTCTTGAAGCTACAAGAATGGTTGTTCCTGTGGCATCCCTATTTACGCCACTGAAAGAGAGACCTGATTTACCTCCGATTCAATATGAACCTGTCCTCTGCAGCAGATCCACATGTCGGGCAGTTTTGAATCCTTTATGGTAGATTCTTTTTTTTTTTTTTTTTAAAGCAAAAAACAGTTAATCATTTTTCTCCTATAGTATCTTTTTCTTGAATTAAATTAATCACAAAAATCTGTATGTTTTAAAGTTGTCAAAAGCACCCACCGCTGTGACTTGAAGAGTAGTTAGTAGTATTGTAATACCATACAGGGCATTCATGTGGGATGTTGTTGCAATAAATGTAATTATTTGTTGTCAGTTTAGTAATTCAGTTTTTTAGGTTCAGCCACGAAGCAGTTGATTAAACTCAGAATGCTGCATTTGCTATGTTGGTATGTCCATATTGGATGGCACTATTGTTGCTGTACCAGTGGTTATAGGATTTTGGAGATTTGTATAGCAGCTAAAGTTCTCTAGATTTAAATCTAAAATTTCTGATCCCTTTCTATAGCAAAATTTTTTTTTGTCATTAAAACAGTTAAAGACCAGTATTTCAGATAATACTTTTAGCACTTTTTTTTTTTTAAGGCAGTGGGGTTAACTGACTTGCCCAGGGTCATACAACCAGAGAGTGTTACGTGTCTGAGGCTGAATTTGATCTCAGGTCCTCCTAACTCCAAAGCTGGAGCTCTATCCGCACTGCCACCTAGCTGCCCCTGAGTGATTTTTTTTAAACAAATACACAAAAACCTACGCCCTTGAATAAGTGTTGTGTTCTTAAAGTGGTCACCTGGGAAGGCTGTGTATGCATTTTTTCCATTTCCACTTTTTCTGTTTCCAGAAATGTTCATTTTTAAACAACACCACGTTGCTCAAAATATTTAAAAAATTTTCATTCAGTCTTTAGCTCAGTATTTTGAATCACTTAATTGGTTCTGACCAATCTTTGTCCTTTTGAGGGAGGATTTGATTTTTCAAAGTAGCCCTGCATCCTTCAGAAACACATCTAGTGAATAAGGTGGTTAAACAAGCTGGTAATAATAAGTCTGTCTTCAGTTTTCCAAGGGGATCCCTTTTTTTGGAGTGTTCATTGGGGTAAGATCAGGAGCTTTTCCTTGGATCTTGAGATTTAGAGAAAACATTCATTTTGATGAATTTTTTTATGTATATTAGAAAAAAATGTCATTACTTAATTGTCATACTTCATATTCAGACCTTGATTATAATGTTATTACATAACTCACTTTGAATTGTAATTAGGTTTCTAAACCCTCCAGGGATTGAAATGTCTATCCAGACTTAATTACTGTGATTTCTTTTTGTCAGACTATTCTCTTACAGTATGAGATAGCAACTGCTGCTGGATATTATAATATTTAGCTACCTTTTTCTTAACTTTTTCTCTAGTCAGAGACTCTCCTTCCTCCTCTTGGTAAAAACCATTTCTTTTGTGAAATCATTAACCATACTTTGCTTTCTTTTCTTTTTTATTTCTTCTTTATTCATTTTTAAGCACTTACTATTTGCAATATACCAGACCCTTTGGAGATAACTCATATAAATAAGATTAGCTTGTGAGCTCCTTCAGGGCAGGGACTGTCTTTTGCCTCTTTTTGATCCTCAGTGCTTAGCACAATACCTGGCACATAGTAAGGGCTTAATAAATATTTGTTGATTGATTGAAATAACATGATCATTGTCTTTAAGGAGCTAATTGTTGAATAGGGATACTTGGATATATAAATAATTACAAAAATACAAATTAAAGAGTATGATAAATTCATAATAAGACTATAAAATGCTGTGGAGTAAGTTGAGAGAGAGATTAATTTGATGGGGAGGGGTGAAGAAGAGATGAGCCCCCTGCAGGAAGTTGACTCCCTCAGGAGCTGCACTTTGGATACTATTTGAGTTTGCACCAACAAATTTTGATGGGTGCTGTAGTGGGGAAGAAACAGAAAAGAGGATAGCTTAATCCAGGTGTTTGAAACAGGGTGATCCTAACAGGCTTTTCTGCCTTCTCTAGGAAATAGTTCTGTATTTTTACATCTTTTTTCTCTTTTGAAGAAAAGTGGAACTACCTTTTATTTCTCTTACTTAACCTTTTTTAGCTGGAGCTTGTGTACTTTGCTTTTCCTGCAATTATAATATCACTTGCCTATTAGCCTAATTCAGTTAAAAAGACTGTATCCTTTCCTAGGACATAACAGTTTAAGCATAAGTTTTTTTTTTTTGCTCCCTTTTGTTTTTATACCACAGTCATTTATCCTTAACTCTTTTTTGAACTCTTTCTAAATTAGATACTTAAAGCCCTTTAAATGTAAAGCCCTGATCTCATACTATCTTTTCAGGCTTTTTTGTTGTTTATTCCTCTCCATGCACATTGTGATCTATGCAGCTGGCCTACTCACTGTTCCTCATACATGGGACTCCATTATCTATGTTAATACCTTTATACTAGCTATCCCCCATGCCTGGAGTGCCTTCCTTTCTCATCTTGATATAATTCCTAATTTCTTTCAAGGTTCAGCTCAAGCTCAAGCTTCTACATGAGACTTTTCCTGATTTCCCTGGCCTGCTGCTAGTGCCTTCCCTCCAAAATCAGCTTCTGTCTGTTTTGTATATATCTAAATATGCAGAGGTTCCCAAAGTGAGTGATACTACCCCCTGGGGAGCATTGGAGTGACCTAGGGGCGGGGTCAGTAGTAGCCTCAGGTGCTGTTGGGGGGGGCATTGAATAAAAATAAGGGGGTGGTAGAAGCATAAGGAAAGAAGAGAAGAGAATTTTGAAAAAACTTGTTCACATTTCATCTGTTGTGTAACAGAGTTAAAGTAGTGATTACATTATTTTCCAAACATACACACAAAATGTAAGTTATATTCTATCAGTGTGTCGAGTCTGCTGACAGGTCTTAACAAGCAAGTGTTGGCAGGCGAGCATGTGTTGACGGCGAGTCCAGTATGCATCATGCATTGGCAGGAATATATGCATGTGATGATTTGTTTACATTATGACTCTGTGTAGTTATATGATGCAATATTGCATCATCAAAATTTCAGTGCAGGAAAATAACACCAAATTTACAAAAATTATTAAATTTAAGATGCATTATTTAAAAAAATTTTTTTTGAAATGATGCACATTTTAAAAAAAACATTAAAGGGTTCAAGAAAGTAGATATGCGGGGGTCACTGAGTAATTTTTTTTTTGAAAAGGGGGTTAGGCCAAATAAGTTTAGGAACCTCTGTATATATGCATGTGTTGTCTCTTCCAGCAGAAGGTAAGTTTCTTCAGAGCAGGGACCATTTTGCATTTGTCTTTGTATCCACAGTGCCTGGCACTGAGTAAGTACTTAATAAATGCTTGTTGATTATTGATTCTTGTGAACAAGAAGAACTTTCAAACCAATCAAGTTGACACAGTAGATTTGTCTCACACTATATATTACATTCCATAGTCATATCACACATACCCTTATTGAAAGAAGGAAGGTGTCACCTTGTCAACAGAAATTTGAAAAAGTTTTAAAAATTGATTTTATAACACTGCTTTAATTGTCAGGAATTGTTTGTTGCTCAGTTGTGTCTGACTCTGTTACCCTGTGGATCATCTTATGCCAGTACTGGCCATGGGATTTTCTTGGCAAAGATACTGGAGTGGTTTGTTATTTCCTTCTCCAGTGGATTAAGGCAGACAGAGGTTAAGTGACTTGCCCAAAGTCACACAGCTAGTAAATGTGAGGTTGGATTTGAACTCAGATCTTCCTGACTCCAGGCCCAGCACTGTATCCATTGAGCCACCTAGCTGCCTCTGAGCCCAAAGCATGTGGGCTTGATCAGCTGTGATCTACATTGATATAACTTCGTTTTTCTGAATCTAATCTGTAAAATAGGGAGGTTGGATTGGATGACTCCTAAGGGCCCTTCCAACTCTAAATCTATGATCTATTTATCCTTTTAATTTCATTTGGCATTTGATATAGAATGGAAAAGTTGCTACATTACTTTTTAAATGGACTGTTTATTATATTAGAGAAATTGTTGATTTTTTGCTTTATCTCCCTTAGCTATGGTTCCTTTAGAATCAGTTCAATATGTAATAGCTAGTATAAAGTTTTGTGAAGTATGATAATTAAAAATATTCCTATATGTCTTATTTTATATTTACATTAATTTATATAGATTGTTAATATGAGTTGCACTAATATAGGGTGAGATTTAGGTGCCTGGTGGAATGTGAAACTAAAGACTTAATTTAAAAAAAATCACTTTGTCACCTGTTTCTATTGTTTTTATTTCTTGAATATAGAAATATTTTTATTCTGATGATTTGAGATGCTTTTGAAAATTATAAAAATAATTTTGCCAAAGTAAAAATCTGCATAATAAAGTGAAGCATTGTTAAATTAATAATTATACACCATTTCTTATCTTTTTTAAAAAAAATAGTCAAGTGGATTACCGAGCAAAACTGTGGGCGTGCAATTTTTGCTATCAAAGGAATCAGGTAAGAAAATCCATATTTTGCAAGATAAATCTATTATGAATATTTATGTTTAAAAGTAATTAAATGAACAAAAACATCCTTATTAATTTAATTAAAATATCACTTATGAATCCCTACTATAATTAAGCCACTGTGCTAGGCTTTGGGGATGCAAACATAAAGATGCAAAGTTGGGGGCAGTGAAGGCTTGGGATGAGGAGATCTGGGAATGTCCAAAGGAAGCTAAAGCTGGGAGACACAATTTCTGCTGAGAGGAAGGGGAACTGAGGTGGGGTGATCTCATATTACTAGGTTTGGATCAGGGAGAGTTTCTGGTGAGATCTTAGGATTATGAGTGTCTGAAGTGAGGGAGGAGCTGAGAAAGAAAAAACCCTGGCTGGGGAGTTGAGAGCTTTGAAGGAAGTGGGGCCAGAGAGGCAGGAGGTCTGGGTAAGGAGAGCAGAGGTAGAATCTAAGAGGCAGGACATGCCAGGTGTTGTAACAGAACTATGGGGTTGGGACAGGTACATCTGACTGCCGAGAGGGGAGTACTGGGAAAAGGGGCTGCCTGGGTTTGTGAGGTAGAGTTGGCCCATAGAACAAAGAGGTCTGTGTCCCTTCAGGGGAACTTGCATATGGGGATGCTGGGCTAGGAGGCAGGATTCCTGGGTCTTTGTGGTGGAGCAGGGTCTAATAAGGCAGAAGTTTCTCTTGCTTCTTAATTCTTTTGTGAAGTATCTATCATGGTCAGGAGCAGAGTTCCTCAGCCCTGGAAAGTGATTGCTCAAAGGCTGGTCAATAAAAGGTTTTCTTTACTTTCCAGTTAATAGCCCATTGGCTATTGGTATGGTAGCTGTCTTCAAGTGTTTGAAGGGATATCATGGGAATGAATGTTTAGACTTGTTGAGATGGGGTTCTCTGGAACCCAGGGCCTATCCCCTCATTTGCTGTACTTTGGGACAGCCCTGAAATCTCTGCCAAACTGGGGAGGGAAAAGGATCCGTGAGGTGGAATGGTTTTTCCTTCACCTCCCAGATGGGAAGCTGGCCATCCCTACAAGGATCTACACAGGATGCACAGCACCTGACCCTGCCCTCGGGGGAGAGACTCAGACCTAAAGAGGAGGAAAATGTTTAGGGCTTGGCCCTAGAGCTGAGTGGATCCACTCTCAGGTTTGGAGGGTTGTTTCTCCTGGTGACAAGATGCAAGGAGTGGTAGATAGCTGGCAAGAGGCTCCTGCTGGTAGGCTTCTGTGTCCTGGTGGAATAGCACTGTGCTAAGCCCTGGTACTACAGAGATGAAGTAAAACCTAGTTCTGCCCTCAAAGGAACTTCCAGTGGAAAAGAGTAACATGTGACAAGTATGTAGAAGAAATTGAACAGCAAATGAGAGACTTAGGTTGTGGGGGTCAGGGGAGAATCACCTCTAGCTGAGGGGAAGCTTCTTGGAGGTATATAGGACATGAGCTGGAACTTTTAAGAAAGGGAAGATTTAAATAGGTGAAGACAGATGGAGGGAGTCTCTTCTAGGTATGGGCAATGGCTTGTTTAAATCCATGGAGGTGTTCTTTTCTGGGAAATAAAACAATCAGGAAAACACATTTATCTTTTCAGTTCTTAATTCTTTTTTTGGAAAACAGTGTTCTAAATTTTACTTTTTTCCTCCCTGTAGTTTCCACCTACATATGCTGGCATATCTGAACTCAATCAACCTGCTGAACTTTTACCTCAGTTTTCAAGCATTGAATATGTAGTACTGGTAAGACCATCAAGACACATCTTTAAAGACTTTAAAGACTTTACAGGGCCAGTACTCCCCTCCTGGCAGTCATTATTTTGGATCATAAAATTTAGGGATGGAAGGCCAGCCCCGTTATGTCTTCCAAATTCCTCATTTTGCAAATTAGGACACTGAACCCCAGAATGACTTCACAGAAATACAAAATCTATTGCAAGGGACTCTAGGGGTTATCTAATCAGAACCCTAACTAAACATGACTTCCCTTCACAATAACTACAAAATAACTGTTAGAATGAATTAATGTTTCACTTGGTGAAGACATAATCCTTTTCCCCCCACAAATTGAATTTGTTAGCATTTTAGTCACAACCTTTTAAAACCAGTGTAACAAGACAAAATCTGTTTTTTGGATTTCTGAATGTGACCAACAAAGCATTAATAATCTTGATATGTTACTAAGATGTCAATTCACTCATATTCATAAAAAGTGATTTTTAAATGCTGTTTGGCATCTTTAATTTAAGTTAGTTAAACCTGACCTATTAAACTATTTATAAATTGGTCCCTGGTAAAACTCGGAAATTTTGTTATTTCTCTGTGTATTTATTTGCCCAAGTACTTAAGGCGTAGAAATAATCATTTTCCTTCTAAGTATTGCAGAGAGTTCAAGTGCTTGAGTTGAGCCTGTTCTGTCCTGGCACAGTTTTAATGCTTTGAAAATAAATAATGTGTAAATCTGTGCAAAGGGAAAAAAGTGTAGTCATTAAAAAAAAGCAACAACATACTTTCCCCGCCTCATTCTGATCATTTGTGTTTTTAAAGCGTGGTCCTCAGATGCCTTTGATATTTCTGTATGTGGTGGATACTTGTATGGAAGATGAAGATTTACAAGCCTTGAAAGAATCTATGCAGATGTCACTCAGTCTTTTACCATCTACGGCTTTGGTGGGACTTATTACCTTTGGGAGAATGGTGCAGGTCCATGAACTTGGTTGTGAGGGCATTTCAAAAAGCTATGTCTTCAGAGGAACAAAAGATTTAACTGCAAAACAATTGCAGGTAAGTGGGCAAGAGTAGTAATTCAAAGTGTGTATGTGAACAAAGATGATCGCTTACTGTTAAATATAAATGCTTCTTTCAAATAACTTTCCAGAAAAGGTTTTATAGGAGGTAGCTGTTATCATTGTCATTATGACATAATGAACATTTGAATGTTCCATTCTAGTCTTTTCTCTCCATTTGCCTGATTTCAATAGTTTCAAAATGTTGACGTTTAGTAGCTTAAGTTGCCTAGTATTTTAAATTTGCAGTTGCAGTATTTTTACTTTTTAAATTTTAAGTTTAGAATTATTAGAGTCTAATATTACAAACTTCAAAATTTTGATCAAACAACAGTAATTATTAAATACCTACTACTCTGCTGTTGGCATATTTCACTAATGAGAGTCAGTATTGCACAATGGACAGAGGGATTGATCTTGTAGCTAGGAAGACCTAGGGCTTAAGTCCTAACTCTGACACATGTTGGCTGTGTAACCTTGTGCAAATTACTTAACCTGTCAGTGCTGTAGGCAGCCTGGTAAGGGTCCAAGTTGCAGTCCTGCATTGGTAGAGGAAGGTTCCTTGTATCCTTATATCAAAGAAGTTATGAGTTCAGTTGCTTTTTGAATCAGTGCTTTACTCGTGAGCAATCTGGTCCTGTGATCAGCATTTCAATTGTAACACGTAAAGAAGCATATACTCTGTCTAGCAATGGAAAGGAACTCTACCAGGTGACATTTTTTTAACCAACAGCAAGGTTAATTTTTAATGAATTTATTTTGACACCATAGACCCTTACCAAGAAGATCCCAAACAGGCCCCTCACCAAAAAGCAAAACCAAAACAAAATAAAAATACAAATCCAAGAAACTTAGGTAAATTTATTTGCAAAACCGAAAAATGCCATATGATGATACAGTTCTAACATTGTAACAAGGGAGAAGAAAAAAATGTCCTTTTAGAACATTAATGTCTTTAAAGGGTATCAAGGAAAGTAAACAAGAAAAACTGTGTACCTGGGGGTAGATTGGTTCTGTTCTGAAGGTTTTCAGAAGGAAAAGAGAAAGGAGGATAAAAGCAATATAGGTAGAGGAGTATTAGCAAAAAGGAAGAGGGCTATTAACACATCTTAAAAAATTCAAGGACAACAGAAGGAAGTTCAGAAGGAAGCGCAGACAAGAAGGACAGTTTGAAAAGTAATGTGAAATTAACAGGCTACTTCTCCCTCAGGATTCTAGGGGTAACCTCAGGGGTCAGGAGTAATTCTATAAAGCCATTGATTGGCGTTTACAGCTTCCATTTGTGTGCTTCACCCCAACATTGTCATTGGAGATTCATTTAATCAGTTGACCTTAGGTAGTTTTTAGAAATAGGTATTTACTAAAATGTAGTACAATAAGAATAGTTGGTATAAAGCATTCTCCTAAAAATACGTGACTTACTTTTCTACAAGTACTGGGAATCTAGGATAAAATGGTCTGAAGTTTAGAGAACACATGTGGCAGAAGGGTAACTCACAGCTCTTAGTTACTGGAAGTCCTTTTCTCCCGTTTGTGTGGTGCTCAAGAAGTTCCCTTTAGTCATGGTGTGATCTCTTTGCTGGGAACCATGAGGCTAGTCCTTCCTTGACTCCCAGTGATGCAGGCAGTGTTGCCAGCTAATCGAAGAACATTTGTAGGACACCAGTGGAAAGATGCAAGCTGCTATGAATATAATGCTAGGGTACCAATAGGAAGATGGAAAATCCAACATCCTCAGGACCCTTTGAAGCTGGAAGGTTCTCTGATCAAGATGGAGTGGTCAGGAGGTCTGTCTCGGGCCAAAGACAAGACTTCTCCTTTCCTCTACCCTCTCCAATTCAGTCACTTTTTAGAAATGTGATGGAAAGTCACATCTCTGATTTCTGGAATTCTTTTCTTTTTTTCTACTTGCTACATAAAATACAATCCCTGAGGACATGACTAAGTTTTCTAGTCTTTTGGAAGAGACTTTTTGTCTGGCATCAGTTGACTTAATCCAGTGGCTTTCAAAGACTTTTCACACTTAGCATAAAGTCTTTTGTTTGATCAATTGATTGAGATGTGTTCTCACCTAGTTAAGGTATTAGAACTAAAATGGGATGGAATGGTTTCAACCCCACCTTAGACAGCTTATGCAACATTTTGTGCTACTAGTTCACTGCTTTTTTGTAGAGAGGAAGTGTGTTTCATCCTCAGTCTTCTGGAATCCAAATTAGTCATTACATTCATCTGAATTCTCATGTCTTTTGGTATTTTCCTTTACATTATTGTAATTATTGTTCTGTATATAGTTGCCTTGGTTCTGCTTTCTTTTCTGTCTGTAATTTCCTTTGCTTCAATTTTGGACTGGTTTTCTGTCAGTGGTATTTTTAGAGATAAGCTTTTAGTTTTGTTGGAGGGTAGTCCCTGTAAATCTGGTTCTAGGTCTACCCTGATTTGTAGGATTTCCTGAATCTGAGCTGTTCAGCAGTTTTTGGTGGTAGATGTTAGCCAAATATGGGTGGGTTGGGGATTTTCCAATTGACCAAATTGAATGCTAGAATTTATAAGCACAGCATTAATATTTTCCGTTTAAAAATTTTCACCTTTTCATGTCTTAGAAATTCCTGTTAATAAACTTATTTTCTGTAATATGTACATTAGTGCAGAGGCAGCACAGAATAGTGGACTGATTGCTGGGCTTAATGTCAGGAATGCCTGGGTTCAGATTCTGACTTAACACTTCTAGCTGTCACCCTGGGCAAGTCATCTTTTTATCCCTTTTTGTGCACTTTTGTAGAACTTTTCCCTAGTAGAAGGATTTCCATACTTGAATTCGTCAGACTGATAAAGTCATGGATCCATTGCTTAGTTCAAACTTCATATATGGTTCATAGTGTTTTTCTTTTACTTCAATAGTAAACATTTGAAAATCCAGGAAAATGCTAATGAAAGATATTTTACATGATAAATGAAAAACAAAACTGAGAATTTTATATGAAACATGGATTTCTTCAGTATTTTTGGAAGAAAACAAGATGTTGGCACAAGTTGCATGATAACTTGTTTTAAGCAGTTATGAAATACAGTTGTCTTTTATAATGCATTATATACATTTCACCTATGTAAATGATTTCATCTTTACAACAGGAAATGTTGGGACTCTCTAAAGTACCCATTACCCAGGCAGCTCGTGGTCCTCAGGTACAGCAACCACCTCCATCAAACAGGTAATAATTGAATATAACCCAGATAATTTGATGTGGATGACCCTTTATTTTTTTTCCCTGAATTTAAAGCATTTGTGGTTGTAGAAAGAGTGGTTCAAAGGAAAAGGTATTATATTTCTTTAATTGCTAACTCCCAAATCTTTATTTTCAGCTCAGAGCTCTTTACTAGGTTCCAAACCCAGATTTTAAATCATTACTGACCAATGGTAATGGAAAGTTTCGACTGGCACTTCAGATCACATAAGTCCAAAGCTGAACTAAATATTATGTCTACCACCCGTTCACCCTTTTATCTCTTATTTTTTCTGATTTAGATTTTCGTGAGTGGTTCTACCATTCTTCTGATAGCTAATGCTTGAAATCTTTATATGATATTTATGCTTCCTTTTCCTCCAGATCAGGTAGTTAATAAGTTTTACTAGTTCTGTCTTTTCAATATATTTCTCTGTAAAGATTTCTCTAATCTACTTTCCCTTCCTCTGTCCTTTCTCAGAAGTGATATTTTCTTCCTTTGAACTCTCCTATACTTTATGCATTTTCACCCTTTTATTATGCTTCCATGTGAATATATAACCTCCTGAATAGATTGTTATTAGTTCATTGAATGAACTTAGTTCATCTTTTTATCCCACTCATTGCTTAGCAGATGCTTGGTAAATGTTTGTGTAATTGAATTGCCTGGTGTTTGATGCCTGACTTTGTATATGTGCGTAGTGTTTATTACATTTTATTGTACAAAGTTTTTTGACATATATTCATGTTATATATTTTAAAGGACATTAGTTTGTCTTTTGCAATAATTTTTTGATGTAAATAAGAGAAAAAGGGTACCGAGTTTGACTTTTACATGTAGCCAATTACTGCTTATTTTCACAGGGAAACTTTAACAGTGCCATATCTCACTTAATAGGAAAGTGAGAGATTAAGCCCTGAAGCATAGTGCTTAGATAATCAATTTTGTGTCTAGTCTACTAAGATATGTCTTACAAACCAATCTTTTTAGGGTGAGTGTCGGAAAAAATTAAATGGAGTCCTTTTTATTTAATTTTGTTTTGCAGATTTTTACAGCCAGTACAGAAAATAGACATGAATCTTACAGACCTTCTGGGAGAACTTCAGCGAGACCCTTGGCCTGTTCCTCAGGGCAAGAGACCTTTGCGTTCCTCAGGGGTGGCTCTTTCCATAGCTGTAGGACTTCTTGAGGTGATGATTATGCCTTTTTTCCTATTGATGCTTTTTCTTTTTTCACATCATTCTCAAGTTTCAGTGACTCCCTTCTCTCATTCCTAATAATAGTATCACTTGTAACAAATAAATATTATTAAGCAAAAAAACCCAACACAAAGCCAAAAAAACAAACCAAAACACGTATTAGAGTTCTTAAGTCTTTCATTTTGTTTTCCTTTACATTATTGTGGTTGCCATATAAATTGTCTCCTGATTCTGCGTATTTTGTTCTATAAGTTTGTGTCTTAAAACTTTTTTTAATACATAAAGTAACCTCTCTGTCATCTCTTCTCATCCACTACCAGCATAAGAGTTAGATGACAGGGAAGCATGCTTATTTATAGGGATTACATTTATATTTGCACATTTTTAAAGTTAAGAGACTATTTTTTCTTTTACAATAGAATTTTTTGAAAAGGAAATACTTGGGTTTGTTTCCTTTTTTAAACTGCATTTTTGGAAGCTTGATTTGCAGCATTTTAGATGTAAGAAAAGAGAAATTATTTCTTTTGGCCTCAAAAAGAATTTGAATGTCTATAAATCTTTTTATTCACATGTGTTTTCTTTCTTCCATTGAAATCTTACTCAAATGGCTTATTGTGAAATGAAGGTGAAACTGTTCTTGAAGGTCATGTCAGGTTAGCCAAAAGGCTTTTGACAAGGTCCACCAGCCTGGAAAGTGACCTGATAGTGGCTTTCCGGTCTGCTGTCTAAGAATCAATTGGGCTAAGGTCAGAGAATTGGTAACCAGTAATGAATTTTTTGGCCACAGCAGCTCATGAATACAAGTTTCTAAATTATAGAGATATTTTGAGCTTTGATAGTGGAGAGATAAATAATAGTGACAATGGTAAAATCATTGACCCTTGAATTATTTTTACTTGTGTAATTTCTTATTGTTACTACTCATGGATCCTATCCCTCCATTCTGCCAACAAGCCCTTCTTGTAACAAATAAGTATAATCAAGTAAAACAATCAACGTATGGGCTGTGGTTGAAAATATTTGCTTTATTTTGTACTGCTGGTCTGTCCCTTGTCTCTTGAGAGGCAGTAGGCATGCCTCATCATCAGTCTTCTGATTGCTGATTGCGGTCATTGTATTGGTTAGAGTTCTATAGTCTTTTAGTGTTGTTTTTTAAAAAATTATTATGATCCTTGAAGTATTAAAGAAGATAATTTTTATTAAACTGCTTTTGATGTTTTGTTTTCTTCTAACAGTGCACTTTCCCAAACACTGGTGCTCGTATTATGATGTTCATTGGTGGTCCAGCTACTCAGGGGCCTGGAATGGTAGTTGGAGATGAGCTAAAGACACCTATAAGATCCTGGCATGACATTGAAAAAGACAATGCCAAATATGTTAAAAAAGGAACTAAAGTAAGTTTTGATTTTTATTAATTTTACTTAATGGAAACATTTTATGACTTTTTTTCCCCCCCAAATTTGACACTTAGCTTTTTATTTGAATATGAATAGGTATGGGTTGTTTTGGGAGGCAGTATATCAGGGAAAAAAAAGTTGAGTAAATGAGCAATCTTAAGTTAATTGGAATTTGTTGATTTTTTTTTTCTAAAAATAGAGTGCTTAGACTTGACAAGACCAGAAAAGTTTGTCTTTGCAACTTTCTCTAAAACAATCAAATGAATATATCTTATGTGGAGAGAAGGTTGGGCCTTAAAGTTATTTGAAGATATATTACCTGTCTCCATCAGAAGTAGATCTCTCTTGAAAAGTTTAGCAGGAACACATGAAATAGTGCCATGAAGAGTTGGATAGTAATAGTAATAGCTAACATTTATATAGTGCTTATTATGTGCTAAGCACTTTACAATTATTATCTCATTTGATCCTTACAGTAGCCCTGGAAGGTAGAGTCTATTATTATTCTCATTTTACATTTGAGGAAACTGAGGCAAACAGAGGTTAAGTGATTTGCCCGTAGTCACATAAGTAGGAAGTTTTTGAGGCCAAATTTAAACTCAAGTCTTCTTGACAGCAGGCCCAGAACTCTATACACTGTGCCACTTAGCTTACAAAGGATAAAGTCTAGAATATTTTTAATCAGGTCAGGAGTTCAGCTTCCTTTTTTTTTTAAAATCACACTCAGCTAATCTACACTGTCTAAGGGGATAATGGATTTGCTTTAGCTTAGCTTAATTTTAATGTTTGGTGTGAGAAGGCAGAATCACTTGTTGCTTGTGTTATACTGGGTATTCTTGTTGAGGTATAGATTGACTACATGGCTCTGGGGTTTCTTAAAAGTCAGATTCTGTAACTTAGATATAATTTCTTGTTTTGGATTTTTGGGATTAGAAAATTTAACAAACGTCTTGGATTGTTGTGGTATCCCAATTGAAAAAAAATATGTATTTTGCTTTTCTCAACTAGACAAACATAAACATGAACTTTTCTACATACAGAGAACAGAAAAAGGATTGCATATCAAACCAAGCTTGTGTTTTTTAAAAAGTGTAGTAAATTCAATACATTAGTTTCAAAACTGTCCAACTTGTCTCTTTCTCTCTCTGAACTTCCTTCTCTTATGTACATTTAGAAAAATACATCAATGACACGTTTTTCTTTCTTTTTTTTTTTTGGTGGGGGGTGGGGACATCACCGATACTAAACCTTCTCCTTCCTCAAATTAAAAAACAAACAAAACCCTCCTCTGTAATACATAAGCACACTCAACAAAAATAGATTCAAACTGGAAATATTTGACAATGAATTGTTTTGTTCTTCACCTTATGTCCATCACCTCTTTGTCAGAAGGTGGGTAGCATGCTTTAGTATTGGTCCTATAGAGTTTTGGTTGGTTGTTGTATTGATCAGAGTTCTTCAGTCTTTGAAATTTATTTTTCTTTATGGTGTTGTAAATTATGTGAATTGTTCTTCTGGTTCTCCTAGCTTTGCTCTGTATTTGTTCATAGAAGCTCCTCAGTTTCTCTGAATTCATCCCTTTAGTCATTTCTTGTGGCATAACAATATTTTATTATGTTCATCTACCATGATCTCTTTATCCATTCTCTAACTGATGGTCATCCTCTTTGTTTCAAGTTTTTTGCTACAATAAAAAAATGCTTCTCGCATTATTTTTGTACATGTGGATCCTTTCCATATTTCTTTGATCTTTTTGGGATATGTCTAATAATGGTATAATTAAGTCAAAGAGTAGGTATAGTTTTGTTACTTTTTGGATATAGCATCAAATTATTTTCCAGATTGGCCAGACTATTTCATAGCTCCATCAACAAGACATCAGTGTATCTACTTTCCTGTACCCCTCCAGCCCCATTTTCTCTTTTCATCATCTTTGCTAATCTTCTGGGATTGAGATGGAATCTTGAAATTGTTTTAATTTGAATTTCTCTTACTATTAGTGATTCAGATCATTTTATATGATTGTTAATAGCTTTGGTTCTTCGTTTGAGAAGAACCTACCTATCCTTTGACTATTTTAATCATCTGTCTCTCTGTCTGTCTGTCTATCTATCTATCTATCTATCTATCTGTCTATCTATCTATCT
>NW_020955184.1:79260-144632 GCF_900497805.2 Vombatus ursinus
TCTATCTATCTATCTATCTATCTATCTATCTATCTATCTATCTATCTCTTGGGTATCAGACCTGCATCAGAGAAACTTGTTGTGAATATTTTTCACCAGTTCACCATTTCCTTTTTAATTTTAATTGCATAATTTTCATTAGTGTAAACACTTCCAATTTTATGGTTGAAGTTGTCTTTTTATATTATATGATCCATTCTCTCCATTGTCTGGTCAAAAGATCTTCCCCTCTTAATAGCTGAGAAAGATATCTCCTTCCCTGCTTCTTCAATGTGTTTGTGATATGACTTTTTACATCTAGGTCCTGAATCAGTTTGGAGCTTATTGTGCTATTCTGGTGTGAGATGTTGGTCTTACCCTAATTCCTGCCATGACTTTCAAGTTCTCCTAGAAGTTTTTATTGAATAGTGAGTTCTTATATAGTGGTTAGGAACCTTAGGGTTTATTTGAACCCTATACTACTATGTTCATTTGTTTTTATATATTGTATATTTACTGTTGTGCTAATAGTTTTTATGATTACTGTCTGTAGAATAGTTATAGATCTCCTACTGCTAGGCTCTCTTCCTTCCCTACTTTTTTTTTCATTATTTTCTTTGAGATTCTTGACTTTTTTTCCCCACCTTTTTCTTTTTTCTAATTCTATAAAGTGACCCTTTTTGAAGTTTTATTCTTATGGTACTGAATATGTAAATTAATTTAAGTAATATTATATTATTATATTAGCACATGCCAGTTAATATCTCTTCAATTACTGAAATTTGTCTTTATTTCTCTAAAGAATGTTTTGTAGTTGTACTCATATAATAATTCTCATGTATCTTGATTGGTGGACTCCCAAATATTTTGTGTATTTCACATTTATTTTGAATGGAATTTCTTTTTCTGTCTCTTTCTGCTGGGTTTTGCTGGCATAGAGATTTAGAAATGCTTTATATAAGGAAGCAAACAGGGATTTATTAAGTGCCCACGATATGCCAGGTACTGTGCTAAGCATTTTACACCCATTCTCTCATTTGATTCTCACAACAACCCTGGGAGGTTGGTGTTATTATTATTCCCATTTTACAGATGAGGAAACTGAGGCAGATAAAAATTAAGTGATTTGCTGAGGGGTTCACACAGTTAGTAAGTATCTGAGACTGGAATCGAACTCAAGTCTTCCTGACTCCAGACCTTGTGTTCTATCCACTGTGTCACCTGGTGGTCTCTCAACGTCTTGGCATGCAGTCTCCTTGTAGTCATTTTGTTGATAAAATTATTTACTTTTTCCTTGATTTGTTATTTATCCCACTAATTCTTTAGGATTAAATAATTCCATTGAAGTTAGAATGCTTTTTGCAAAATCTCTTTATTGATTATAATTTTCATTGTGTCGTGGTCAGTATTTCTGAGGGTTGTGGTTTTTTTTTTTTTTTTTGCTTCATTTGTTTATGAGCTTTTTATTCCACAGCGCAGGGTAAGTTTTTATAAAGGTGTCACTCAGAGCTGAGAAGTATCTATTTTTCTTTCTGTTCTAATACAGTAATTGCTAGAGGTTTATCATATCTAGTTTTTTAACTTATCCAAAATTATACTCTGGTTCTATTTTTTTTTTCCCTTAAATGTTCATAGTTCCAAAAGGAGATGCTTTGAAGTTCCCAAGTATTATAGTTTTACTATTTTCCCCTGTAATTTTGTTAACTTCTTCTTTAAGTACTTAAAGATTATGTCATTTGCTGCATATATATTAAGTGTTGTTGTAATCTCACTATCTGTTGACTTCATTATCTGTTTATTAAGCATAACATTTCTCTGCTTCTCTTTTAACCATGTCTGTTTTTACTGTTGCCCTGTGTGACATCAAGATTGCTACCCTTCATTCTTGGAATTCTCCTGAAGCATAACAAATTTTACTGCAGCTCCTTATTCTGTCTGAGTCTTGGTGTTTCAAATAAGCTTCTTGTAAACAAGATCTGCTGTTGGATCTGCTTTCTAGTTTGTTCTGTTTTCCTTTTCAGTTTTATGGTTGAGTTCATCTCACTCACATTCATGGTTATATCACAGGATCTCAGAGTACATGGCAGGGAGTAAGGGATGTAAGATAACAAGATAAATAACAAGACTGACAGGTAGGAGTAATGTATATTAGTCAAGTTCACAGTAATACAACAAAGGAAAGCTAACTTCTATAATCTTTCAGCAAGAAGGGCTACATAAGAATTGGGAAGGTGGTGGGGTGGGTGGTGCCACTGAAGAACACTCCTGTGGAATGAAGATATTCTGCAATGGAAAATGGGGACCTCACAGTGGGTCTTATTGGCCAGGATTTGATACAGGGAGACTGCTTCTTTAGAGAGTTTTTTGTGTTTCCATGAGCAACATCTTGGCTAAGGAGAAGGGAAATCAGCATTCCTGGGATCAGGTGGCATCTGGAAGTGGGGGGGGAGAGGAAGGCATAGATAGACATAAGAGAGTGCATGGCAAATGGGAAAATGATCATGGTGAGGGCATGGGGTAAAATTGGAATCAGGCATATAGGGGAATGTGTACCATGAGGCAATACTTCTTTTCATTACTTCTCATATGAAGTGATATTTCTAAAGTTGAGGCATAACAGAATAAAGGGGCAAAGGGTAAGATCGACAAAGATAATAGCAAATTGTTTGGAAGAGGGAGTTCACACTTGGTATTTTAGAATCTTTAATTCCATGAGGAACACAGAGAGACATAAGAAAGAATACAGACGATGATTCAGAAAATAAAAGTTCAGAATAGACAAAAAGGGAAGAAAATCAACGAAGAGAACAAAGCAAAGAAATTCTTATTAGAGAAAGAGGTAGAAAAAGAGAAAACCCAACAAACAAAAGTAGTTGAAAGGGAGGAGATAAAGAGAAATTTTGAATTAACCACTTAAGAAAAGGAAAAAATAGGGGAAGAAATAGATAACTAAATAAAAGAAGGAAAGAACAAGAAATCAATGAGTTAAGGAAAATTCCAAAACTAGGGAAAGGCTTGATAAATGTAGGGAGGGTAGAAAAGGGAGGTTGAAGGTAGAAGGGCAGAAAGACTGGGAATCTGCATGCCTTAAAGTAGATTAAGCAAAACTAGTTGTGGGTATAAGGTACTGACTGAAAAGTGGGAGAGAAACAACAAAAGATTCCTAATTTAGAAAAAATAAAACTATTAGAGACCAGTGGAGGATTTCTAGTCCCTCTGAGTTTGAAGGTCATAGTGTTTTCTTTTACCTTGGTCAGAGTGCTCCGGGTTTCTTAGGGAACTGTGTCCACTCACACCATACTGCTGACCATGTCTCTGAAAGTAACCCAGCCTCCCAACCCCACTTCTCCACCTCGACCCCCGTGAGAAAATTTTCAGCATCAGATACATGATACATGTATCACATACATTTTGCCAGCTAGTTGCAGGCCTGACTCTGTAATTCCCTTATCAGAACAGACGGAACGGTGCCTCGCTCAAGGATTTTTGTGCCTGGCTGGCTCAAGGACACTTCCTCCCACTAGATCCATGTCTCTAACAGCTCCCTCAATGTCTGGTATACTCCCTATGCTTTCCCATCTACAGCTCCCAGACACCTAAACCCTTAGATTACCTAATTAGCATCCTTGGCATTCCTTTCCCATGCCCTTTTCTATGTAAGCTCTAGATTCACCCCCATTAGGGTGCAAGTTCCCTAAAATGAATTCTCCTGCTTCTCTTGTTGTTGTAGTAAACTGCCTCTTGACTGAAAGATGGCTTGAGTGTGTGGTTTTGTTCCAGGTGACTCTGCCTTGGCATTCTCGGGATCTAAGCAGCCCTAACCTCTCCCCCAAACCTCTATGCCTAACCTGCACCCCAAAACCTCTTCTCTACCAGACCCTTGAGCACAGAACACTGAAGGTTTGAGGTGCCACTGGAGGGTCTAGCCCAGCAGACTTTTGACTTATGTACATGAGCTCATGTTGGCTTCCTTGCTAGAGAGGCTCTGCAGGTTCTGGCTGTCTTTTTCTTCAGTATTTGGCTAGATCAGGGTGTTCACTTGGGATTTCTTGATTATTATTTGATTTGTTGCTATTTTTAGATCTTTTCTTTACTTTGACTTTTCACATAGCCGTTTTAACCAGAAGACCTGACACCCAAATTTAATGACATTCAGAGTTCTCAAGGCTGACAATCTAGGAGATCATTGGAATCTTGGAATCTAGGAAAACATTGACATTAGACTTCTTGCTTCTAAATTCGATGATTATTTTAATTGGAAGGAGGGGCAATAGTTTTTCTAGTGTTGCCATGACAGAATGTGGAGAGAAAAATTAAGATTTAATTTCACATTTTAAAATAATGTCCATAATGATGTGTATATATTTGTGTGTTATTGTATGCTTATTATGATTATTTAAGTAGAAATCAGAAATTCAGAATCTTTATACCTTTTGTATTTGACACTGGTGTGTATGTTACTAATATAAGATTTTAAATTTATCAAATCCTTTAGAATGCTTAGCTGTTGTAGTTCTATAATTTATAATAACATTTTTCTTTATTTGTGTTAATAGCATTCTGAAGGTGGAGAGTATAGCCGCAGAAAAATGTATTATATCATAGGAGTTTTAAGTTCTTTAGTTACTAATAAGATTCTTTAGCAGTTTCTTCTAATGGAAACATTTAGAAATGGAATGGAAAATAATATATTTTTAAACCAAAAAAGCTGTATTTAGCTCTATCTTCCAATTTCGCTATCCCTTTTGAGTATATTTGAAAAGATTAAACCCATGAAAAATTATTCTGTCATTCTCCTAGTATCAGATACTGGCTGGGAGATAAGAGAGAGGTAGAAGGATGGGAAGCTCTTTTACCTTCAGAAAGTTTCATTTGCTTCAGGCTGAGCTTGTTTCACCTGCCTGCTTCTCTCTGCAACTTGACCTGTACTACATTTCCCCACCTTGGAATTTCTGTCTTGTTTTTGAAAACTTTAGATAACTCTTTTGCTTGTCATTGGATCTCCTGATTTTTATAACATCCAGTTATCCTTGTTTCTAGTTTGCTGCAGGTAGAGTAGGCTAGTTATCATGTAGACACAATTTTATTTATTTTCTGCTGTGACTTAAAATACCATCTCTTTTTCTTCCCTTTGCTGTTCATTTGTTTTTCAGTTGTGTTTGACTCTTAAGTAATCCATTTGCCATTTCCTTCTCCACATTATTTTACAGATGAGGAAATTGAGGCAAATAGGGTTAAGTGACTTGCCAGTGTTAAATAGCTAGTAAGTGTCTGAGGCTGCATTTGAACTCACCAAGGTGAGTCTTCCTCCCTCCAGGCCTGGGACTCTACCTCTGTGCTACCTAGCTGCTTCCCTTTAGACCTGTGTCCATCCCTAGGTTCTCTACAGTTATGATTTAGAATCTTTAAGCCAAAAGGGATCTTACAGATCTAGTTCAGCCTCATTTTATGGATGAGGAAACAAACAGAGCTGGGACTAGAATTCAGGTCATTTATTCAAGGCTTTTTTGACTTCACCATTCAGATGTCATCATGGAAAACTGTGAAGAGTAAATCTGAGTTAGAGAAATTGTCATATCATTTACTAAGACATTTGTGGAGGTTAAAAACTATATTAAATGCGAAACACAAATTCTTGACAGCCTATCTGAATTTTCATGCAATCATAAATTTAAATCTAGGAAGGACCTTAAAGGCCATCTAGTCCAGTCTACTCATTTTACGTATTGGAAAACTGGGTGAGAAATTAAGTGATTTGTTCAAGGTCGCGTAGGTATTAAGTGACAGACATATTTTGTGAACCTAGGTCTTCTGACTAAAGTCCAGTGCTTTTGTTCCATGCCACATTATCCACATTTTGGCCTGGTTATGAATATAATACATACGCATACATATGAGTCTAAAATGTATATGCTGTTTTGATTTAATTTTTTTTTTAAATTTTGTCTTTAGCATTTTGAAGCATTGGCTAATCGAGCTGCTACAACTGGTCATGTTATTGATATTTATGCATGTGCATTGGATCAGACTGGTCTTCTGGAGATGAAATGCTGTCCTAATCTCACTGGGTATGTATCTGGAATCTGAGACCCATTGAAATGCAGAAGTGAGCTAAAAAAACAAATTGTAGAACTATTTTTGGGGAAAACTCATTATGATCTTTTTTCCATTTATTATATTTGAGTTTTTCAGACAGTTCTTAACTTGGATCCCAGCTAAGAGTTTTACCCACATCCTCACATTTTTCTGTTATCAGTTATTATAAGTGGGTTTCAGTTTTTTGGTAGTGATAACTAAGTAGCTTTGAGTATATAACCTAGACATAGAAACCATTTGGTGTACAGTAGAATTTGATTAATACTATTTCATGTTATTAGATTAGGACTTTATGTACTTAATATTTTATAATAAAAATATAAACATTTAAATTAAAAACAAGATAACTAACATTAACTAAACAGAAATTACCTCCATAGGACAATAAAATGTTAAAGCAATATTTATTGAGCTATTTATTTATCATTTTACTTTGTATAATTGTTTTCTTAATTCTGAGAGATACTGTCTCAAAACTTAGCTTGTGTAATCTGTGATTTCAACCCTAAATGGCCCTATCTAGCTGTCAGAATATTTGCTACAGTGAGCTGAAATTCAGTAGGTCACTTTCAACCTGTCTGGGCCATAATTTCCTCGTCATTAAAATGTTAATCTCTCAGGTGTCTTCCAGTTAAAAAAATCTAATGTTGTTTTGATAGTTTGATTTCATTGTTAGCTGTTTATAATCAAATACTTAAATGAATTTGTGATTTCATATATGGATGTAACTTCCAGTGGTGTGAATTGAAACCAATTTTAACCTGCCCAGTTTGCGTGACTTGAGGCTTGTGTGACAGGAGTCTACCCAACATGCTTCCCCACTTTCTCCTGACATCTGAAGGATACCGGTGGAGCACACAGACAATCCATTAGTTATTGCTTGCTTTTGCCATGTGACCAGCTCATTTTTTTTAATATGTTTCTTTGATGGCATTGTTTACTCTTGTTTTTCTTTGTATTTATGTTTTGAAATCTGTTTATATCCATTGTGTACCTCTCCATTGTTGCTCTGTGATACTTACTGTTAGTTCTTTGGATATTGTATGGTCCCATCACTCATCATGCAGAAATACTTATAGAAATTGGAAACCATTTTGTAATCTTCTGAAGACAGTCCATCTTACTGTCCTTTCACTGGTTAATTCTGTGCCTAACTCGTTGTCTAGCCAAGATTTATATATGCTGATGGATATGCTTTGTACATTGTTCATCTAACTGCATTTCATGATGAATTTTCAGTAGATATTCTCCATCCATTTGGTTTTTCCTGTGTGGATGGTTAGGCCAAACTCTTTAGAGTGGTTACGTATTTTGTCTAGCAGGCACTACAGCATTCTGGGGTTTGACCTAACCAATATCATGTTATCCACAACATTTAACTGAATTGTTTTTGTCATAGGGATGGAGATAGTGACTTAGACCTATGATTTCATTGGTATAGTGCAGGTTGGCACTTTCTCTGCAACTCAAGTCTCAAGAGAGTTGCCTGAGTACTTAAGGTTAAGTGATTTGTCTAGGTTGACACAGCTAGTGTATGTCGGAGACTTGAACCCTGGCCTTCTTGGCTTCCTGCCCTAAGGCTAGCACTTTATTTGGAGGCAGCCAAGTGGTATAGTGGTATAGTGGTATAGTGGATAGACTGCTGCACCTAGAGTCAGGAGGGCCTGAGTTAAAATCCTGTCTCAAACACTTAGTAACTGTGTGACCTTGGGCAAGTAATTTAATATCTCTCATCCTCAGTTTTCTCATCTTCGAAACGGTGATGGTAAAGGCACTTTTCTTACTGGGTTGTTGTGTGGAATAAGGGAGATGACATATGTAAAGTACTTTCCAAACCTTAAAGCACTATTTAAATGTTAACTATCATCATCATTGTGATCTCCTTTTCCTCTCCTCCCCCCACCACCTGCCTTTGTCCTACCCATTTATGCTGACATTTTTGTGGCACTTGAAAGTGTATAATGTACTTCATACACTTAAGTTGTTTGCTCTTAATTCTTTGATATAAGTATTACAGGTATTGTTATCCTGTTTTTCAGGGGAGCTTACTGAGGATCAGAGAAGGATCAGAGAGGTTTTGACTTACCTATGGATAGCTATAATTAGAATAAATTATAAAATTTAGAGGTTGATATGATTTTAAATTTAATTGTATTTTTTATCTTTATCAATGTTTGCATATTTAATGCAAGAGTTATGGGCCCAATTTTAAAAATTGTTGTGAAATGTAAGTCATTTGTAGTAGACTCATAGAATTTAGAATTGGAAGGTACCTTAGAGGTCATCTAGTAGCACAACTGTTCCCTTTTATAAATGAAGAAACTGATAGGTGATTTGGTGGTATGTTAAACTTTTTTAAGCACCAGAAATCTTTTAGGGATTATAACTACATCAGAAGAGAAATTGGCTTTAAAAGTTATAGTTAGCAAATTGATGTTTTAACTAAATGCCAAATGCTGGCTAATGGTCAGAATAAGGGATGAGCACTTAGCAAATTTATGAATTGCCTATTCAGCCTTCTATTGTCAAGAATAATTGTTTATTCTGATTGATTTTTATTTGTTGATATTTAGCTACATTTGCTCAGCCTGGTTTGTTGATGTGAAATATAAGACTTGTTACATGCCAACTATGCTTATCTATTACCATGGAGCCTGACCATCTGTTATCCCTGAACTCCTAATATGGCTGGCCCACCTCTTTTTTTGGTTAGGTATCTTCAATATCGGTTTCATTTATTAATGTCAGTAATCAAGGCCAGCGTATTCTCTTAGGTCAGTTAGTTGGTTTTGACAGTAGATGACTTAAAGAAAAAAAATTATTCGACTTCCTAAATGTTTTTCCTTCACTTCTATATTTTTAGCTGTAACGTATGCATGTCTCTTGTGTTCTGCATTTATTTAAAAGTAGCTTTACGTAGAGCATTATTTTCTTTCTAATAGTCAGCTGAACAGACAGTTATTTTCTTAAGTATCCAATGTCTGCCATTATTTTGGAAATTTTTATCCATTTGTGTTAGAAATAGTAAGCCTTTTTCTATCAGTAAAGCCAACTCTTAGACGCCATAAATTTATTTGCATTTATCTTACATACTTCTGCTAGTAGTGTTATACAAATTGATGAATAGAGGAAGATCATTATATAACTTTCAGTGTTTCCTTGCTTGTCTGTGTTTACTTCTAGCCTTCTGTTCCTTAATCTGCATTTTAAAAAAATGTATCTTTTTTCTTTTCTTTTTTGGCAACCTTATTGCTAAGCTTCCCCTGCCCCACCAAAAGAACAAAAAAAACAAAAAACAAACCTTTGTAACAAATCTACATATTCAGTTGTTTGTTTGTTTGTTTTTTGGCAAGGCAGTCGGGGTTAAGTGACTTGCCCAGGGTCACATAGCTAGTGAGTATCAAGTATCTGAGGCCGGATTTGAACTCAGGTCCTCCTGACTCCAGGGCCGGTGCTCTATCCACTACACCACTTAGCTGCCCCACAAATGTACATATTCAAGTAAAGCTAATCTCTATATTGGTCATGTCCAACTGTATATATATCTCTCTCTATATATATCTATATATCTACACACACACGTATATATATACGTACATATATACATATACGTGTGTGTGTGTGTGTGTATATATCTATATGATATATCTTGAGTCTATCACCCTCTGTCAGGAAGTGGGTAATATGCGTCATCATATTTGTCCTTTGGAGTTGTGATTGGTCATTGCATTGGTCAGCATTTTTAAGTTTTTCAGAGTTATTTTTCTTTACGAAGTTGATGTTAATGTATACATTGTTCTCTGGATTTTGCTGACTTCACTCTGCATCAGTTCACAAAAGTCTTCCCAGATTTCTTTGAAATAGTCCCTGTCATTATTTCTCATAATGCAAGAATATTCCATTATATTTCTCTACCATAATTTGTTCATTCTTCAATTAATGGGCACTCCCCCCCACACACACTTATTTGCTTATAACAAAAAGAGCTGATGTAAATTTTTTTTGTGCACATGGGTCCTTTTTCTCTTTCTTTGATCTCTTTGGGGTATAGGCCTAGTGGTATCTCTGGATCAAAGTATGCACAGTTTAGTGACTTTTAAGATATAGTTCTAAATAGTTTTCCAGAATGTCAGTATTATTCACAGCTCCACCAAAAGGGCATTAGTGTGTCTATTTTCCTGTAGTCCCTCCAACAACTGTCATTTTCCTTTTTGGTTTGTTTAGCCAACTTAATGGAAATGAATGGGAACTTCAGTAGGTCAATTCAATTCAGTTAACATTTATTAAGCACCTGTTTTGTGCCAGGCACTGTGCCAAGTGCTGGAAATACAAATAAAAGCAACATATAGTCCCTGACCTCCCACATGCAAATGTGGAAGACAACATGTAAATAACTAGTTACATACAAGAAATATTTGGGGTAAATGGAAGGTAATCTGAGAAGAGAAGGTGTTGACAGCTGGGGTGGACTGGGAAAAGCCTTCTGCATAAGCAGAATCTTGAAGAAAGCCAGGGAAAACTAAGAGGGAGAAGTGAGGGGGGAGAGCATTCCAGGCATGGAGGACAGTCCATGCAAAGACATGGAGGCAGGAATTAGTAAAATGAATCAAGTTGTGTAAAAAGACTGGAAATGTAGAAAAGGGCTAGGTTTTGAAGAGTTTTCATTGCCTAACAGAGGTCTTTACTTTTGGTCCTGGAGGTAATAGGGAGCCACCAGAACTCATTGAGCAGGATGGTGACATGTTCAGACCTATCTATGCTTTAGAAAAATCACCTTGAGGTAGTGACTCCAGTTAGAAGGCTATTGAAATAGTCTGGGTGGTGAAGACCTTAACTAGGTTGATGGATATGTGAATGGAAAAAAATATCTGTATCTTTATCTATATATGTATATCTCTATTTCTATCTGTATGTGTATGTGTATGTGTATCTATATATATATACATATACACACATATGTATGTGTGCATGTGTATGAGAGATGTTGTGAAGGTTGAAATGACAAGATTGGTAACAGATGAGATATATGGGGTGAGTTTGAATACTTTAATTTGTATTTCTCTAATTATTAATAATTGAGAGCATTTTTTAATATGAATATTGCTAGCTTGTACTTCTTCCTTTGAGAATTGCTGGTTTGTAACCTTTTACCACTTACCTATTGGGAAATGGTTCTTGTTCTCATGTATTTGAATTAGTTTCTTACATATTTTGGATATCAGACCTTTGTCAGAGAAACT
The DNA here is from genome assembly GCF_900497805.2 of Vombatus ursinus. NCBI lineage: Eukaryota > Metazoa > Chordata > Mammalia > Diprotodontia > Vombatidae > Vombatus > Vombatus ursinus. The sequence continues at coordinate 90,576 of NW_020955184.1, forward strand.
TACTATAAAGATTTTTCCCATTTAACTATTTCCCTTTTAATTTTTAACTATTGATTTTGTGTAAAACCTTTAAAATTTTATGTAATCATAGTACATTTTATTTTCTGTGATCCCTTCTATCTCATTTGGTTATTATCTCTTCTACATATAGTTTTGACAGTTTTCCTTCCTTGCTCTTCTAATTTGATTATAATACCATTTTTTATAACCAAGTCATATAGACTTCCATACTTATATTGGTGGTATTACTCATACTGAAGAATAGAAGAAAGTCTGTGAATAGTGTTCTTGTGACCTTGTTATGTGATGTTTAAGAATTGACTGGAATAGTGAGTTAGGATTTTTCATTATGAAAGGTATATTTTACCCATTTACAGTTATAGCTACTGTTCCCTAATATGAAATTAAAGAAATTTCATTACTATATACTACTGCCTATGTGCGGTACAAAGAGTGCTGGACAATGCGCCAGGAAGTCTATGTTTAAATCCTGGCTCTAGCACTTGATAGCTCTAGGACTTTCTTCAAGTCACTTAATCTCTCTGAGCCTCAGTTTCCTTATTTTTAAAATTGGGAAACTATTTTTTGTGCTACCTATTCCACTGTGTTGTTTTGTGGAAAGAACTTTGTAAAGCTCAAAACAATATATAAATTAGAGCTGCAATTATTTTTGTTAAGATGCTTAGTGAAAATTATCTCCAAAGATATATGGTGTGTTTCCAGAACTGAAGCTTAAGAAGGTTTTTTTAATTTTATCATCATCTTTGTTTTGATAAGCTGTCCAAAAGGCTACTTAGTGCATTATGTAATCCTTGTTTGTACTCAGCAAAGTGCCTGACATATAGAAGGCACTTAAGAAATGTTTATTGACTGACTGACTTGTTTATTTGTTTGGTGACTATATTCTTTAAAAATACCTATTTTAGAAATAGATAAAGAGACTCTGGATCTCAGTTTGCTCATCTGTAAAATGGGAGCTTTAGGCTAGATAATATCTAAGATCCCTTTTGACTTTAATAGTGTATAAGTTTATGAATAAAAATTTAATCTTATCTTTTATTTTTGATATAAAGCCTGAATTTTATGATTTCATTCAATTACAGCATATGTTGTTTTAGTAAATGTGCCTCTTACAGTGCTTTTTTGGTCTTTTCATTCAGAGGGTACATGGTAATGGGAGATTCTTTCAATACTTCCTTATTCAAGCAGACCTTTCAAAGAGTCTTTACCAAAGATATGCAAGGACAATTTAAAATGGGCTTTGGAGGTACATTAGAAATAAAGGTAAGAATGAAAACTAAAAAAATATATACAATGTGTTTCCAAGAAAGGAATCTGATTACTATAGTTATCCCTTCCACATCCTGACTTTCTCTATAGTGGTTTTGATATATTGTGGTTCAGCGTAAGAAGTTAAATGGGAATTTTTTGGAAGTTTTGCAGAAGCCTCGGACAGGCAAAGGCCAGCGGACAACACAGAAAAAGTTTAGAAACTCAGAAATGCATGATATGTGTGTATATGTATGTGTATATATATATAGAGAGAGATATAGATAGATACACATATATAATTGTATAACATCAACATATTTTTATCTTTTAATACCTTCATAATTCAGACTTCTCTGGTATGAAGGGAGGGCCAAAAAATTTCATGTGGATTTTCCATATCATGGGGGCACTGCACACCTAACCCCCACTATGTGTAAGGGATAACTGTACTATTTTAAGTATTAAAAAAGGTAAAGCATATAATTTGAAAAAAATTCCAAATGTTGAACAGCCCTAAAGAGTTTTTAGAAATTGTCAAAAAAAATCTATTATTGTTAAAAACAGAACTAAGTGTTAAGGAAGTTTTTCTTTGCATTGACCCAAAATCTCCTTCTCTGTTAACTCTAATCCATTGTTATAGTTCTGCCTTCTGGGGGTGTGATGAGCAAGTCTAATTTCTCTTTCACATGATAGTCCTTTGCATACATGGGATAGATAGCCCTCATAGGGAATGATCTCAAGGCCCTTCACCATCCAGGTTGGATACTCTTTCTAATTTATTGATGTCTTTCCTTAATTGTGGTGCCCTGAACTAAATACAGGACTCAAAATGTGATATTTCTGTAGTTTTATGCTATGTCTGTCTTTATGGTAGCCTAAGATCATGCTAGGTGCTACAGATACAAAGATGTAAATGACACAGCTTCTGCTGTCAACAGTCTAAAATCTAGTGATAATAGGGCATATATGTAAAAATCTATGATGCAAGTTAGAACTTGATAAGTAGAGAAGAGAAACAAAGTAATGAGATGAGAAACTTAAAGAGTGAAGAATCATTTTTGGTTGGGAGAGGTCAAAGAAGGCTTCACTAGGGGCAGCTAGGTGGCGCAGTGGATAGAGCACTAGCCCTGGAGTCAGGAGGACCTGAGTTCAAATGTGACCTCAGATGCTAACTAGCTGTGTGACCCTGGGCAAGTCACTTAACCCCAATTGCCTTGCCCTTCCCACCCACTCCCCCCCCAAAAAAAGAAGGCTTCACTGAAGAGGCAATTCCTGAATGTGGTCTTGAAAGGAAGGAAGTTATTTCAAGAGGTGGGATTCTGGGGTCCTTGTGTTCAATAATGGAGAATAATGTACACAAATATATGAAAATGAGAAAAAAACAGGTTAAAGACAGGACAGTAAATAATTTGGTTTTGCTAGGATGGAGATGATTTGAAGGCAAAATAGTTTGAAATAATACTGGACAGAAATGTTAAAGCCAGTTGATGGATGACCATAGATAGCAGGTTAAGGAGTTTGTATTTTATTTTTTAAGGAATGAGGAGCTGCCTCTGATGGTTTTTAATGAGGAAAGGAAAGTAATTAGATCTATACATAAGAATTTAACCTGTATTCAATGCAGCAGGTCCTGTGCTAGGTGCTTGGGATTCATAGATAAAACCAAAATAGTCCTTGTCCTTAAAGGGCGTATATGTTATTGGAGGAAACAACATGTATGTAGATAATTAAATATAATATATATATGTGATATATTTTTTAGGGGGAGGGCCCTAGCAACTATTTCTAGGAGAAGCTTCTTAGAGGAGATGGTCCTTAAGGTGAGCTTTGAAGGAAGTTATGGATTATTTGAGGTGGAAGGAAGGGAAGTAATGTATTCCAAATATGAGTTATGGCCTTTGCAAAGTCATAGACACTGGGGATAGAATGCAAAGGGAACTGCAAGCAGTCCGTTTTGGCAAGAATGTGGAGTTTGTGAAACAGAATAATATATATTAAGATTGGAAATGCAGATTAGAAGCCAGATTTTGAAGGACTTTAAAAGTCCCATAGAAGAATTTGTATTTGATTCTAGAGGCCACTAGTATGGTTCTAGTATGCCACTGGAATTTCTCATGTGGAAAGGTGATATGGTCAGACATGTGCTTTACAAATATAAATTTGGCAGCTAGCCATGTGCAAGAAGGATTGGAAAAAGGAATCCAGTTAGGAGGCTGTTGCAGTAGTCGGGGTGAGAGGTGATCAGAGCCTGAACTAGAGTGGTGAAGGCCCACCTTCTTCCCTGAGCTCCACTGGATATCTCCACTTGAAAAAACTGCTAACATGAATTGAGTGTGTCCTAAGCCAAAAATAACAGCATTATACCCAAAATTGGGGACAGATGAGAGATATATTGTGGTTGTAAAGCTAATAAGACATGACAACAGATTGGATATGAGGGGTAGGGGAAAGCATAGAATCAATCAGGGATGATGCAGAGGTTGCTAAACTGGGTGATTGGAAAGGTGGTAGTACCTTCAACAAAAATAGAGAAGTTAGGAAGAAGAGTGTAACTTTTAGGGAAATATAATAGATTATATTTTAGACTTGCTAAATTTGAGGTGCTTATGGGACATCCAGTTGGAGTTGTTCAAGTATGCCATTGGTGTTGTGAGACTGGAATCCAGGAGAGAGACTAAGGTTGTATATGGGAATAACCTACAGAGAGGTGACAATTAAGTCCATGAGTGCTGATGAGAGTGTAGAGAGGAAAGATAAGTGGACCCTGGACAGAACTCTAAGCTCTAAGTTAGAGGGGTTCACCTGTGCATAGGGACAAAGATGATGATTCTGTAAAGGAGACTGGGAAGGACCAGTTTGACAGGTAGGAAGAGAGTTGGGAGAGGAAGCTTTGTGAAGGCTCAATGGAAAAAGAGAGGCTATAGGGAGGGAATCTCATTAGGAGGCTGTTACTAAAGTCTTAATAGGAGATAATGAGAGTTTGACCTAGGGCAGTGGCTGTGGTGGTAGAGGGGAGTGGTCAGATGTAAGAGCTATTTTAGAGACAGAATTGATAGGATACATTAGTTAACTGATGTGGGGTGATGAAAGGGTGAAGGAAAGAACACTCAGAAGTACTTCTTAGGTTTCAGGCCTACTTCCTTAGGAGAACAGTGGTATTGATAGAAAGGGGAAAGTTAGGAAGAGGGGCAAGTTTGAGGTATGATGCTTTTTATATTTGGTTTGGGACATATGTAAATCATGTCATCAGTGCATTCCGGTGGTGATGTCTAATAGGCAGTTACAAATAAAGGACAGGAGAAGTTAGCCTAGAGATAAAAGATTTAGGCATCCTTTGCATAGAGGTGACAGTTGATAACTTTCTTGAATATGAGCATGTTACTTTTTCTTATCAGGGTAAAATAAAGAAATTAAATATTGTTTAATGTTAACCATACCTCAGCATGTCATTTGCTTTTTTGCAGACCTCGAGGGAAATAAAGATTTCAGGAGCAATTGGACCCTGTGTGTCTCTCAATTCTAAAGGACCCTGTGTGTCAGAAAATGTAAGTTAGCTTTGAAATAGAAAGCACAACTAAATCTTGAGCCCTGACTAATATAGCAAAGATTCGAGGTTTTCTCTTTGGGCCTTGTGAAGTGACTATTACACATTTTGTACCAAGTGCAGTGGAACGTACTTATGTAACATAGAGCATACCTTCTTCTGTCCACCTGCATTAGGTGGTATAAAAAGAGCAAGAATTTTCTTATTCATTATAGTGGAAAGAGGGCTGAATTTGAAGTAAGGGGATCAGGGTTTAAATCTTAGCTCTGAACTCTTTGTCCTTTGAACAAGTCACTTAACCTTTCTGGGGCTTAGTTTCCTTCTCTGTAAAATGAGCAGGCTGGAGTAGATGACTTCTTGAGTTGCTTACCCCTTTCCATCTATTATCTTATGACCCTTGTGAATATCTTTACTGTTGTTTTTTCCTCTTCCTCCATAAGAGGAATTTTGAAAAGTCACCTCAGCATACCTGAAGAATAGGATTGCCAACTTGGTATCCCACTTTTAAAATGTTGTTGACCTTTAATTGAAATAATTTAAATTCACAGATTGTATAAATTTTTAAAATAAGTTTTGATTTCTTATCCAGCTGTTCTCAGAACTATGTCAATTTAGCCAGGTTTGATAAATTTGAATTTTATCTTTTTTTCATTTTCCTTTCCCATTTTCTGGTAGAGGTACTAATGAACAATAAAATGGCTCAAACTAGGCAGAAGAGGAGAAACAACTTCAGAATATCAGTTTCTGAATAATCAGAATTAGGCATTGTTTTACCTTCAATTTAACAAAACTTTATTAAGCACCTGCTACACGCAAGACATTGGGGATACAAAGATCATCCATGCCTTCAAGGAATTTACATTGTATTGGCAGATAGCATTTACACAGAATATAATTTGAGAAGACAGAAAACATTAACAATTTGGGGGATTAGGGAAGTCCTGTAATTGAGTGATCTCCAAGTTAGTCCAGGTCAAACTGTATATTTTCAGTTCCCTTTTTGAGCAGAGTGCCAACAATTTCCCCTGAAAGTCAGACTCACCATATTATGTGTTCCTATTCCAGTTTGTCCAAGTGTCCAGATATTCCTTAAGTACTAGACTGTTTAGGGTTAAACATTTTGTCTTTTTTTATAAAAGAATAGTTATAATTGCTCTTTGAAATGTTGCTTGTTAAGAACACATTGCAACACATTATGCCAGTAGTTCCCATATGGGTTGCCCTAGTTATTACTTACCTATAAAATATGCATTACAATATCTGAATACGTTGTACCTAGTTTCTGCAGTTGACATTGTTTTTGCTCATGTTTTTGAAATAAAGTATTTTGAAGGTTATGTGTGAATTCATCTTATAAACTTCTCCTTATGTGTAATTCTGAAACATTTTTCAGGTTTACTATAAGAGTTATTTTACTTGTTTTACTTGCAACTGAGAACAGTCTACTCCTATAATCTACTGAATTCTAAGCATTTCATGTTTGTCATAATTTTCTAGAAGGAATTATATATTATGTTTTTTTCTTTGGATTTTTGTACTTATGGTATCACTTAGTATGTACTTTATTTCTACATAATATTTGTTTATTTTTGTTTTTAAACTTATCACATGTTATACTTTTAGGAAATAGGAACGGGTGGCACCTGCCAGTGGAAAATATGTGGACTCAATCCAAATACAACTTTAGCTCTATATTTTGAAGTTGTCAACCAGGTATGATTTTCTGTATTTTAATAATGAAGAATAAAAAAAAAAAACCCAAAACATTGTCAACATAGTACCTGATAAGTTTCTAAACATTTGATATTTTCTTCCCTATAGTGTATAATGGAATTACATGACAAGTCATCTTTCTTTTATGAGCCTTAGTTTCCTCATTTAGTCTCATAATTTAATTAATTATATAATTAATATGCAACAACATAATAAAATATAATTAATAATTTTAATTTTTATAGCTCATTAATCTTTACAAAGGACTTAGTTTACATACCAAAAATAGCTCTTCAGAGGAATTAGACTAGTAATTTTTGAAGATCCTTCCCATTCTAAATGACAGCTTTATGATTTTGTGACTCTTGGACCTTTCTAAATTCCTATTAAAGGAATCTTTCGATACAGTGTATCTGGGAACTATCACAGTAGTTACTTCTACCACTGGAGCAGATTGCAACCCATTCTTGCCTATGTAATTCTTGTCCATGGCTACCCCTACATCTTCCATAAAGGATCTAGATAACATACTGGAGGCCTTCTTACAGGACTTGTAACATTTTGTGAGTACCACCAGTGTAGTATTTCTTGCTCACAAACTATCATTGGTAATATACTGCATCCTATTTATGTTCATCATTCATGTTTCTATTGCCCTCTGGGTCTCCTAAAATTATTACTCTTTGGAGATTATGGTGCTCTGTGATTTGTGGTCTTATAACATCACCAGGAATGTTAAAAAAGAGTTTTTGTGTCAGGAAGCAGATTAAGATTGTTCGAAGTGCTGCACAGCTTCTCAAATGCGGTTCACCCTACTTTTTTCCTGCTATGAATTAGTATACTTATATTTAGCTGTAAGTTTAGTTTTCCTTAGAAATGTCAGCATATACATTAGTAATATGGCTACTTAGGATATTAATAATGATGATAATGACCATCAACATAATGTAACCAAATACTATTCACATACTTTTCAGAGCACTTAAGCATGAATTATTGTATGATATCTTCCCACAACTATCTTGTGAGGTTGGCAGGGTGACTGTGATTGTCTTCACTTTATAGATAGGAAAATAACACTGAGAGAAATAAAATTATTTTGTCCTAGGTCGTGCAGTGAGGAGTAGGGCCAGTCCTAGGATTTAGATCTTTTGAATGTTAAGTCAGTGCTCTTTCCATGATATTCCCTTTCTCTTTGAAGAAACCTTTTGAAAGACATGTCTTTTCTTCTTTGAAGACTTTTTTAGTGCTGATGTCCTTGAACTTATGATAATATGGCATTCAAACTACCATATGGTCTCCAGATCAAGTGGCTGAATTATGCAAGATCATTTTGGGAGATGACCATAGTTTTCATTTAAAATCATCTATGTATCATCTTCAGAATTTAGTGGGTATTTTTTTTGTCTTAAAACATTTTGTTTTAGAATTTTTAGCCTCTTTTTGAGTGGGCTATTTGTTTTGTGTTTATTTTTCCCATTTTGAATTAGTATACTCAAGTAATATGAATGTTTCCATTTTCACTTTTATTTAAAATGCTTATATTATCTTTTATTTTATAGTTTGATTTTATTATTTGTAATCAGTCTCTACTGATATCCTACTCTTATGCCTCATGGTGGCATGGGGGAGTCTGAATGGCTATTCCAGTAAACTCTGAAAGGTTGTAACTGAAAAGACTTTGAATAAGGCTTGTTTATATACACAATAATTAAAACTTCTTCTCTAGCTTCTGTAATACCTCTCTTCTCCAGGGTTGTTGTGGAGTTGAGATAAGGTAATGTGTGTAAAGTGTTTTGAAAACCTTAAAGTGATATGTGAATATCTGCTATTACTATCTATGTAAAATAAATAGGTTTTTTTTTTAGTTCATTATAATTTATGGTAGATGACTTGTAAAGAATGATACTCTTCTATCCTAATACTTCTTGACTTGATAGGCCATTTAGTTTTATGAGCTTATTTACAAGACTGTTAATTATTATTGTAGAAAATTTCTACTTTTAGTTGCTATTAAGTGAATGTATACTTACTCAATAATTCCTACCCTTTAAGAACTTAAATGTTAATATTACATGTCATATGTTTTATATATTGATACTGCTTTGTTTCTTAAATATATAAAATTAACAAAGCAGTACCAGTATACACATGTGACATATACATACATACATATCTATATACACTGATGTACACGTATACTGATATTGCTTTGTTGATTAAATATATGTAATCAACAAAGCAGTGTATGTGTCTGTGTAATATTTTTATCTATATATACATGGTAATACTTTTTTATCTCTTTGGTAGTTTTCACATAGAACATGTATTTTTTACAAAGCTTCTTTCTACTTGTTTATTAACCGAGAATTGGCAAAGTCTTCATAGCTGAACCTCTCTCCCAGTTCATTTTTCTGCATTAGAGCTTTATCTCTTCCTGAACACCAATCTATCCTGACTGTATTTGCCTTCCCATTCTTCTCTCTCTCTTTTTCTTATCTTTTTTTCTCTCTTTTTTGTACCCTTTTTTTTAGTTTCCCCTTACCTGATTTATATTGTACATTCTATTGAATTTACTTTGACAGCTTTCTCTTGCCCTTTATCATTTCTTCTTCCCTTTTCCTCACCTGTTCATTCCTCTTATATATGCTCAAATGCCCAACTCTATTTTGTTGGCCCTACAATATGACATACTACATGTTCAATTTAGAATGAATTTTGGCAACAGTGGGATTTTATGGTTGACAGTTGATTATTGAACTTTTATTCAATTTTTACTCTTTTTAAATTTAGCATAATGCTCCAATTCCTCAAGGTGGACGTGGTGCTATCCAGTTTGTGACTCAATACCAGCATTCAAGTGGGCAGAGACGTATCAGAGTAACCACAGTGGCTAGGAAGTAAGTTGGGTTTTTTTTTTTTGAGAGATTTAACTTAAGTAGCCTAAATTAATATGTTGATCATGCATGTCTCCAAACTGACTTACCATGCTTTGATAACCAAGCCTGGAATAAACAGTCTTTTTGACAAACAGCATTGTTTTCACTATTAAGCCAACTGACATGATAAGATTGCCTACTAGAAAGAAGTCCAGTGACCACTTTATTAATTTAAATTGAAATGCAGATACTTTTTTCTTCCTTTTTTGGAGAAGAAAATGTAAATTGGACTTGAAATTGTGATATAGAACAGCTGCTTTTTATGTTTGTAATTTTTTAACTGATAAAGATATGATCTCTGTCTTGAGAAACCTTTAATTCATAGGTGACAAATGTAAAAAAAATTAGAGGAAAAATTACAGTGTAGAATTTAGTAAGTACATGCTGGCTGTATCCCATAAATTTCAATGTTGAAAGAATCCTAAATTTCTAGTTAAGGACCTGAATTTGAATCCTGGTTCTCCTACTTCACACGTGACTTTAGAAGCAGCATAGTGTCTTTGGATTTGGCTTCTGGGTTGTCAGCTGTTTCTGTGAGACAGCTAGGTGGCACAGTGAATAGAGACTTGGACCTGGAGTCAGAAAGTTCCTAGTTCAAATCTGGCCTCAGACACAAGCTTTGTGACCCTAGGCAGGTCATTTAACTGCTTACTGCTTCAGTTTCCTCATCTGTAAAATGGGGACAAGAGTAGCACCCATCTCTTAGGGCTGTCATAAACATAAAATGAGATAATTTTTGTAAGCGCTTTGGAAACTGTAAAGCTCTTTGTAAATGCTAGCAATAATAATGATGGTAATTATTATAACCTGGGAAGATTTGGACTACTTGGCCTCTTTAGGCCTCACTTTACTCCTCCATAGAATGAGGAAGTTGGAGTAACTAACATTTCTAGTTTGCTTCACAGATATGGTGTATGTCAGAGGCAAGACTTGAACCTAGCTAATCTAGTTCTAGTTCTCTTCTATGCTATCACACTGTTCTTCATCATTTTAAATAAATTTTGAATTAGTTATATGACATGATCTTTAACTCAAGCATTCATTATTCAGCATAGCATTTTTTGTCTCCATGTAAGCTCACATTTTCTTTCTTGATGACTTTTGGCTGCATTGTGATCCATAAATGTGTTTAACATTTTCGCCATGTTGCATTGATGGAACTTCTTTGTTTCCTTGGACAAAGTCACTTTTTTTGTGCATGCTTCATTTGAATTTGAAAAAAAAAATTTATATATATATATATATATATACACACATACATATGTATATATATATTCCCTACTTTTTCTGTAAATCTGGATTTTTTTTTAGCATTCTTCTATCTGTTTGATAATTTGATAATTATATTAATAAAATATTTAGTATGTCCAAGTAATGGTGTTTTGAAATCAATCAGTCAACAAGTATTATGCACTTCCAGAAACTAGAAATATCAGTATGATGAATGAAACAATCCCTGCTCATAAAGTGCTTACACACCAATGGAGGAAACAAGAAGGTGTATATAAAATATAAAGAGATTAAATATAAATAAATAGAAGTGATTAAAAAATACATGATAGATTGTGTTCAGTAGCCATTCTTTCCTCCTTCCTCTGTGTGACATTCTATTGTCCTCCAGTCTCCTGACACTTTCATCTCTTCTGGCCGTTTTCTTCTTGGTTTTCAAAATTTTTCTTGGTCCTCTGACTCCAAATTGGATATAGTCTCAGAGGAAAGGCACCAAGATTAAAGAGGCTTCTTGCAGAAAATGGGACTTTAATTGAAGCTTGAAGGAAGCCAGGAAAGCTAGGAAGTGGAGATGAGAAGGAAAGGAATTCCGGGCCTGCCCTGGGTATAGTGAAAATGGTCAGAGTCAAGAGATGGAGTGTTAGGTTCTAGGAACAGCAGGGAGGCCAGTATCACTGGATTACAAAGTATATGGAGGGGATAGTAAGGTGTAAGAAGACTTAGATTATTAAAGACTTTACAAGCCAAACAAAGGGTTTATCTTAAAGGATTAATAGGATAGCAATTTAAAGTAATTTAAAGGAAAAACATTCTGTATAGTACAAATGATGGGCAAAGGGGCTGAGGTAGGAAAGCCGGAAATCAGTTGAGACATGTTAAATAATTCAGTTTTATTGGAGCATATATGAAATTGTATATGGAGATGTATGTGAAGATGGAAAGACTGGCTGGATTGAATAATAGTTTCTTCTTTTTTTTGGTAGGCAATAGGAGATCGTTGAAAATAATTTTCTAAAATTTTCACTGATAAAATGTTCATTGCTCCATTGCCAATTCCAGTAGCATTTTCTCTTTCTTGTAGCTTTCCTTATTTCTATCTTAGGGCTATCCCACTATAATGAGAATATGTGGTGAAAACATACCACATGCTACCAGAGATATTTTACCTAAAACCTTAAGATATCTTGTCCATAATTTTTGGAAATTCAGCAATGCTACAATGAGACCGCTTTGTATGTATTTTAACAAGTTAATTATCTCTGTTAATCTTAAAATTGCAAAATAGAGTTATTACTGAAATGACATTTATTTTCTTTTATTTCTCTGAACTAAACATTGATCAAATTATTAATGTAATAATAGAGCAACATTACTGTGTTTCTTTTTGTCTTTAGCTGGGCAGATGCACAAACCCAAATACAGAACATTGCTGCTTCTTTTGATCAGGAGGCAGCTGCCATTCTTATGGCCAGATTGGCAGTGTATAGGGCAGAGACAGAGGAAGGTCCAGATGTGCTCCGATGGCTAGACAGACAGCTCATTCGCTTGGTAAGAACAAAAATCATGTGCAGTATTAAATGTCACAAAATATTTTTTTGTAGAACGGAACAATTAGTTAATGTTTCTCATGATGCTTACTCTGAAAAAATTACCTTGAAATTGCTTCGTAGACACTGAAGCAGTTGAGATTGGGGAAGAATAATTCAGGAAAAAACATCATTAGTATGTCATAAATTGTATTTCTGCACTTACGGTCATGAGTAGTACGGTAATTAATAACACAGTAAACTCTTGATCATTTAGAACCAGTTTTCAAGTTGGTTATTGCAAATATTACTTTTCTGGTTTATGGAAAGCAACAGCTCTTCATAAGAAATATCCTTTTGGCATAGCATCTTGTATTTATACTGTGTGTATGTGTGTGTGTGTGTGTGTGTGTGTCTGTCTGTCTGTCTGTCTGTCTCTGTGTGTGTGTGTTTGCATTTATGCCTTATATTTACTTTGTGATTTAAACACACACATACATACACATACATATACACACACATGTATGTGTGTGTGTGCATGCATGCTTGTCTGTATGTGTCCTATCCCTTGACAGATTGTAAGATTCTTGAGGGCAGAGACTCTTCATTTTTATCTATGTATTTCTAGCACCTAGAACACTGCCTGACATACCGATGTCCCAAAAGTCTTAATGTAGTTTTAAGCTATTAGGGCTGTATAAGTTCTTAATAAATACTTATTTGTTAATCAGTTGATTCAGGGACTCACCAGTGACAGTTATAACTAAGTATCTTAAATTAAAGCTTTGTGATCTTGATACACTGTGTTTATTTTTTCTTTTACTTCTTTCTCCTCTCTTCCACCTTCTTTGCCTGCAACTTCTCCCATATTTGTTGTATAATGCCAGCAGTTTTTATTGTCATCCCCAGCCGATGAATATACTTTTTCTTTTTTGGCTAAGCAGTGGGGTTAAGTGACTCGCGCAGGGTCACAAAGCTAGTAAGTGTTTTATGTCTGAGGCCAGATTTCAGGTCCTCCTGAATCCAGGGCTGGTGCTCTCTCCACTGCTCCACCTAGCTGCCCCTGAATGTACTTTTAAAATCTGGCTGGTATATCAGCTAGTTCTATTGAAGGAGAGTATAATCTTTAGGTCTTTTATTCTTTTTCACAATTTTTTTCTTTGTCTACCTGTTTAGGCATTCTTTGTCATCAGAAACTTTTAAAAATGTTTTTGTTTACTAAAGTTCGCCTTCCAGCCAAGTGAAATCAGGGGAAAATTCTTTGTAAAATTTTCTGATATGCTTCTAGAAGTGTTTCAGTTTTTTGTTTTTGTTTTTGTTTTTTTGAGCAAAATTTCCTCTGGGATTCTGTAATTGATGATTTTGTATCAGTTTTTTAAAAAAGTTTTTTGTTGTTCTTTTTTTTTTAATATCATGGCCAGTTCTTTGCTACTAGAAAAATGTTGATATCAGTATTTTTATTTATTTATTTTAAAATTTTTTATTAATTTATTTTGATTCATCAATAATCACTTCCATATGCTTTTGAGTTTAAAATTTTTCAGTATTTTTATTTATATAGACTTTTTGTACATATAAGACCTTTCTGTCTTGTCTTTGACTGTTTTGGGCTATATACCCTGGGGTAGGATCATTGGTTAAAAAGGAAGGAATAAATTAGTGATATTTTAGCATCAGTCAAGTCAATCCATGAACAAATGTTTATCACCTACAGTGTGCAGACACTGTGTAAAGTGATAAAAATACAAATATAAAAGTGAGACAGCCCTTGCCCTCAAGGAGCTTTAGAGGAGAGACAGTATATGAATAGATTTGTAAATACAAGACAGATATAAAACAAAAACAAACAGTTAAGTATAATATAAATATAAATAATATAAAAACATAAGATAATATGGAGTAATTAAAATTGTTTGCTCGGTGAGTTGGACTAAAAACAATGCATTAATGTGTTTTTTTCCCATACCCCATCCAACCCTTTTTTTAAATGGCAAAAAATTCTTTGCCAATTTGATGGGTGTGAGATGAAAACTCACAGATGTTTTAATTTGTATTTCTCTGTTTATTAGTAACTTAACTTAGAGCTTTCCATCATTTGGTTGCATTTCTTCTTTTTGACACTTCACATTATTTGACCAGATATCTTTGTGGAAATGATTGTTGTTCTCTTATATTTGTATCATTCAGTATATATCTTGAATACATACCTTTATTAGAAGTTTTTGCTCTGAAGAATGTTTTTTCCAGTTAACTGATTCTGTGGATTGTGGTACAGTAGATAAAAAGATAAGTACATAGAAATAATAATAATAATAATAACAATAACAACAATAATGTGTTTACTGTGTGCTGGGCACCATGCTAAGCATTGGGGATATGACGTACAAGTCAGCAAGACATTGTCTTCCCTCAAGGAGCTTACAGTCTAATGGGGAAGACAATACGTGAAGGAGAATTGGGTAGGGAGGGGAAACAGCATGGAGATATCTAGCAAATCCTGTTTCTAGGCAAGGTGAAATGATGATAGCATGCACTTATTAATATGCCAGGCATCATACTAAATGCTGGGGATACAAAAAATGTCAAAAACATTTCCTGCCTTCAGGAAGCTCACATACCAATGGGCTATACAACATGAAAAACAATTATGTGCAAAGATATTTACAGGATAAATTGGAGATAATCTCATAGGGAGGGCACTCGAATGGGGGGTGGGGGGAGTAAGGATGGGGAATAGATGATTGGAGACTGAGAAATACCTTTGGAAGAAGGTCAGATTTGAGCTTGGGTTTGAAGGAAGTCCTGAGATGGAGATGAGGAACGAGAGCTTGCCAGCCGTGGGGCAGCCTGGGAGAAGTCTCAGGGTCAGAAGATGTAGAGGGGAACAGCAAGAAGGCCGGTGTCGTGGGATTGTGGAAGACTATAAAGGTTGGAGGGGCCAGGTTGTGAAGGACTGTAAAAGCCAAACAGAGGATTTTATATTTGATCCTGGAGATAATAGAGAGTCATTGGATTTTATTGAATAGAGGAATGACATGGTCTGACCTGCATTTCAGGAAGATCATGTTGATGGCTGAGTGGAGGTTGGGCAGGAGTGGGCAGGGAGACAGGGAAACCAGTTAGAAAGCAGTTGCATTGGTCCAGGTGAGAAGTGATGAGTGTTGTCTGTACCTGGGTCATGCCTGTGTCAGGAAAGAAAGGGATATTTATGATGTATATGTACATATTGTGTGTGTCTGTGCACACACATACCTATATATAGTGTGAGTACATATGTGTACACACACACATATACACACACATATACATACATATACATATATGGTGAAGGTAGAGAAAACAGGACTTGATAAGGGATGAGATGAAATGTCAAAGATAACACCTAGGTTGTAAAACCTAAGTGACTGGGAGGATTGTGGTGCCCTCAGAAGTGACAAGGAAGTTTAGGAGACAGAAGAGTTTTAGAGAGATTGAATTTAAAATCAAAACCCAGGATGGTTACATAGGTTCTGGTTGGGAGGAGGTGAAAATAATAGCTAAAGTAGAGAGTGCGTAGGGTAATGGTGTGAAGAGTGAGCTGGAAAGTATTAGAAAGAATTGGATTTGGAATCAAAGGACTTTGGTGAGCGTCAGCAAGTTATTTAAACTTCCTTTGTCTCAGGTTCCACCTTTATAAAATGGAGTTGAACCAGATGAACTCTGAAATCTTGTATGACCCTAAATCTGTGATCCAGTATTCTAAATACTTATTCTAACTACATCAATTTTGTTTGTGCAAAAACTTTTTTTGTTTAATGTAACCAGGATTATTGACTTCATCTTTTTTATGATCATTTCTATCACTTGGTTAGTTAAGAATTTTTCTTTTAAATATAATTGTTCAGAGTTCCTCTTTCTGTTGTCCCATTTTTTATGATGTGGGTTTTTAATTTTTAGGACATTTGTCAGTTTGGAGTTTACTGTCATATATGCTATAAGAAGTTAATCTAAACCTGATTTCTGACAAATTGCTTTCCAGTTTTGTCAGAGAGGTAGTACTTAAAACCATAGTGAGTATTCATGGTATTCATGGTTGATTGTTCTGACTCTATCATATTCATAGTGGGACATAGTAAAAGAATATTTTGGGAGAGAGGTTAAAAGTCCTAAATTAAATGGTAAGTAATATTTAAATTTTACCTTGATGATTACTCTACCAGAGTCACAACCCCTTGTAAATGAGTCAGTATATATGGCTTCAGCAGTAACATTTTTTAGCAATGCCGGAAGTGCTATACTAATTTAGATTTTATTTTATCCAGTGTCAGAAGTTTGGAGAGTATCACAAAGATGATCCAAGTTCGTTCAGATTTTCGGAAACCTTTTCCCTTTATCCACAGGTACAAATAAAACAGACATACTTACTATAATTATTACAGAATTTCAGTTCCATTATTTCCATGTGTTTGTTCCATTAATCTGCATCTGTGGTTCCCATTTAGTGGTTCAGGGACCCATTAGGGTTTGAGATAATGGCCCCTGGGATTTGTGCTTAAAAATATTTAATGGCACTTTAAGCAGTAAATAACTGCTTAATTGTTATAGATATATTTTGTATGTATACAATTTCCCTCCCCCTAGGGGGAGAGGCTGTTTTTTTGGTTGATGAAATGGTTTTGAATTGGGAAAAACATTGGGAACCAGTGATCTAGATGTTATGTGTGGAAGGAATTTGTTCAGTTTATACTGCAGAAATTCTCTATGTAATACAGTTGTATCAAATTACTTAAATAGAATATTACCCAGCCTCTCTTCAATAGTGAGATAGTGGATTGGCTGTTTTATTTGAATTATTTTTTTTTTTATCATAGAAATTGTGCCTTTTTTATTGTCGCTGTAGTAAAGTTGTTTTGATTGCATTTTGTGGTCCACCAGTGCCACATTGTATTCTAACCTCTAGCCTGAAACATTGGCCTGGCCTGAGTTAGGTCTGGCCCAGAATATTTAATAAGTACACCCTTAGGAGAAATTGTATTTCTGAGTAGAAAAAGATGATTTGAATTCTTTGACTTTTTTTTTACTTTTCAGTAGAGGTATTAATGAGTAGTAAAAAGACCAAAAGACAAAAAACCCAAGAGAGGAAGAAAGGGAGAACAAAGGGTATTCTAATAAGCCTTAGAATATCTTAAAATTGATGGAGGAAATTTGATATATATGTTTTGTTAATTCATATTAGTTTATAGTGAATTTAATAAGTTTAGTCATAGTTTAACATACTTTGTATTATTATGAGAAAAGATGAGCAACATATAATTTAAAGTTATCCAATATATTTTATTTTGCAGTTTATGTTCCATTTGCGAAGATCTCCTTTCTTGCAAGTTTTTAACAACAGTCCTGATGAGAGTTCATATTATCGTCATCATTTTATGCGTCAAGATCTGACCCAGTCATTAATCATGATTCAGCCTATTCTGTATGCCTACTCTTTTAGTGGACCTCCAGAGGTAAAAAATAATGACGATGATTTTCATGTTCATACTGTACTATGGTAGTAAGATTTGAGACTGGAAAGAATTCTGGAAAGTTTCTAGTTCAGTCCTTGTGTCTTTTTTTTTTTTAATTTATTTATTTTTAGTTTTCAACATTCACTTCCACCAGATTTTGAGTTCCAAATTTTCTCCCCATCTCATCCCTCCCCTCACCCCAAGATGGCATGCATTCTGTATACCCCTTTCCCTAATCTGCCATCCCTTCTATCTCTCCCCCTCCTTCTCTTATCTCCTTCCCCTCTTGCATCATTTTTGTTTGCTTATTTTAGTATATGTCTTTTTAAAATCAAAAAAAAAAAAGAATAACTGAATCCTATTAAAAAATAAAACTATGTGTTCCATATAAAACACTATCTAAAATACTCGTAACCAGAAGCCATATTATAGTAAACATGGATCATAAAATAATTTAACTGTAACAGAGTTTGAGAGAAAATGTCATTGAATTGTATGCCTTCATGCAAGTTAATAAGCAACCATTTATCCTGGAAGGTTTAGTTTTCTCTCTTAAAAATTTGGGTTCCCCCTTTAAAATCTCCAGATAAGGTAGTGATTCCTGTGTAACCTTGGATAGATCACCACTTCTCACTGGGCATTAATTTCCACATTTGTAAAATGAGAATTTTGAATTAAATCCTGACTTCTAGATCTGATTCTGTGAATGCCTTATAAATTTAGTTAACATGTTATTTCTCATAGAATATTTTCACATATGGCATCATTTGATCTTCACAATAACTCTGAGGTTATTTGAGCACTTAAATTGATGCTGTATGATTTTGACGATGTTGCATTGACTATATGTTCTCTTTGTAGTTTCTAGTAGTTTTTTCATGAGTTCTGAAATTTTATACAAACCAAATTAGAAAGTGACTTTATGTCATGTAAGAAATTTATAATTTCAGAAAGATCTCTCTGCTTAAGAGTAAATTTGTCTTTTTCATTCCTTTTCTTTCCTCTCCCCTTTTTATTTTTTTCCTTCATTTTTTCTCTTCATTTCAGCCTGTTCTTCTTGATAGCAGCAGCATCCTTGCAGATCGTATTCTTCTGATGGACACATTCTTCCAGATTTTGATTTATCATGGGGAGGTAAGATTTCATTAATTTTAGATTAGCATATCTGCTTGCAGCGGAATATTTTATTTATTAAAAAAAGTTTCTGGCTTCTGCTATATAAAACTAGATTTAGTCTCATTTACGATGAACTTTGACTTTCTTATAATAATAATTTAAGATTTGTATAAGAATCCCTACCAATTTTTTTAGATTCATTTTACAAAGTGATAAATTATTTTTACTCTAACCATACATATGATCACATGTATAGTATGTATGTGGGAGCTATAAATGTGAAATCTAGATATCATTTCTCATCAGTTGTACCTGCTGATATTGTGAGGGGATCAGTTTGCCTTTTTTGAAGTATAGTATTCACTTTTAATTTTCTCAGATGACCCTTGTACCATTGCAAGAAAGTGGTTAGATGACTACTTTTTACTGCTCTGGGAATTCTCACTAATTATGAGGGTGAGGAAATTGCTTCTTCATATGTTTTCGGTGGTATAAGCAGTCACTGATTCCACTTGATACTGAAGATCTTGCTAAAGGTATCTGTTTGAAGTGTAGTGTATCAGTCAGGATTTGTTACTTAATAACAGCTTCTAACTGCATTCTGTTTGATATGTAAAACTTTTGTAGTACTGATTGAGCCAGGAGGGGCCATTTTGTCATTTTAGTTTCAGCTTTTTCTTCTTATGGCAACTTGATAGTATGCTTAAAGAAGGCATTAAATATGCAGTTGTGATAGAATTATGTACCTTTTTTTTAATGTCTAGATGTAAAACCATATTGAGTGAACTTAAGTTTAGGGAGATTGATTATAAAATTAAAATATCTGATGATAATGCTCTAAACTACCAAGCTGTATTTAACTCTGGTTGATTTACTGAGTTTGCATGGTATTTTGAATACTTGGAAGAAAGCTTATATTACAGTCATTTCTTATAATTCTTTAGTACTGTAGCTAATTTAAAAAATTCCGTTTTTATTTTCTTGTGTTAAATAATTTTTGTCCCAACAGATTCCTCCTAACTTGTTTCCCTCTGAACTAATATTAAAATGAATTTGTATTCCCTAAATATATATTGACTGGCAGTAGAGAGAGAAGAAAGAGAAACATTGTGTGTTCTAGGGAAAACAGATAATACAGAATTGACAAATCAGTAACCATTGGTGTAATTCTCTGACAACTGAATCTCAATTAAGAAATCTAGTTACTCTCAGCTCCATCTTTCTTAAAGTTCCGTAGATCAAAGGTGTCAAAGTTCAGCCTGCAACACTCCTGATTATATCCTGAATCAGATTAAAATGTAATTGTGAAATATTTAACAAAATAAATAAAAATGAAATAAAACACAGATAATGTTAGTATGTGATTTTCTAAATCAACATGTGCCTGCAGAGATCCTTATGTATGGTTTAGTGGCCCCCATTTTTATTTGAGTTTGATACCAATGTTATAGATGATCCTAACCTTACTCAGATTTGGCCTTTTGAAAACCATTTTAAATCTTGGTCATAGTCAAAGTGAGCCTTCAGGGACTTGAAAAGTTAGCTCTTTGATAAGATGACAGTGAAAGTGACATTCTTCATGGAGGGTATCAGCCACTTCAGCATTTCTTTTCTTGTTTTTTTTTAACTTTACATAGTCTATAAAATGCTAATTATTAAAAAAAGTTTTTCTAATAATGCATTGGCTTGAAGTACCTGGGAACCTCTCATAAAAGAGTATTCTCTCTGAGTTAATAAGGAAATGGTCATTCTGCAAAAGGCATTGAACTTTTATTATTTTAGTCTCACATATCACTTTAGTCAAAGGGGAGTGTGTGAAAAGTGTAGTTAGATTAGTTTCTTATTTTGTGTTTTTTTTAGAGAAGAAACTTAAGAAATTTCTATTTTCATTTATTCCATGAACTTTTATTTAGTGTCATGGACTTTTCTGGCAGCCTGGTGAGGTCTAAGGATCATTTCTCAGAATAATGTTTTTGAATGTATAAAATAAAATGCATAGAAATATAAAGGAAACCAATTATATTGAAATAGAATTATCAGAATGTGAAAAAAAAAAGAAAACAAAACAAGTCCATAGACTTCAGGTTAAGAGCCCTAGTTTTTGGAACTGCACCTAATAAATTTTCACACTGGATAGAGAAAAATGGTTTTATAAGCAGTAATTAAATTTTTTCCCATTATCTTTTCTAAAGTTGTTTCCCTTGAACATTCCTTCTTCTTCAGAATACTTGATGCATCAGACATGAAAAGTGAAAATTTGCCCTCTGTTTTTTAACTTAGACCATAGCACAATGGCGCAAATCAGGCTACCAAGACATGCCAGAATATGAAAATTTCCGCCATCTCCTGCAAGCCCCAGTAGATGATGCTCAAGAAATTCTCCATTCCAGATTTCCAATGCCACGTTACATCGATACAGAACATGGAGGCAGCCAGGTAAATAGTTTTATTTTACAGATGTAGCTCTTCATAGGATAGATCCTTTTTTATTTAATGTTTTTTTTTCAATTAACAGAAATTTATTTTCTCTTCCTTTTCCTACCTTCGTGGGGGGAAAAAAGAAAAAGAAGACCCTTGTAAAAAAAGTGTAGTCAAGCAAACAAACTGGCATATTGACCATGTCCAAAAATGTGTGTCTCATTCTGTATCTGGAATACAATGCCTCTAGAAACATAATTCTTTTTACACATTTATCAGAGCTCTTAAATCTTCTGAAGTTTTCTTTACAGTGGTG
The DNA here is from genome assembly GCF_900497805.2 of Vombatus ursinus. NCBI lineage: Eukaryota > Metazoa > Chordata > Mammalia > Diprotodontia > Vombatidae > Vombatus > Vombatus ursinus. The sequence continues at coordinate 112,136 of NW_020955184.1, forward strand.
GTGTTGTATAAATTGTTCTCCTGGTTCTTGTCACTTCCTTCTTTAATTCATACATGCTTTCTCAGGTTTCTCTGAAACTGTCCCTTTTGTAATTTCTTACAGAGCAGCAATATTCCATTACATTCTTATAACTTAATTTGTTCAGTCATTTCCCAGTTGATGAGCAGCTTTGTTTCCTATTCTTTGCCTCTACAAAAATAAAGATCTGCTGTAAATATCAGGCAGCTAGTTGGTGTAGTTGACAGTGTTGAACTTGGCGCTAGAAAGACCTGAGTTCAGTCCTTACTTGGGCATTTACTTAGCTGTGTGACTTAGTCACTTAACCTTTTTAATCTGTTAAATGGGGATAATAATAGCACCTATATCACAGGGGTGTTATGTAGATCAAATGAAATAATTTATATAAATTGCTTTGTAAACCGTAAGACACTATGTAAGTGCTAGTTGTCATCATCATCATCATTTCTCTAAAAATTTAAAACCTGATCCTGAAATTCTGATTCAGCTTATTCCCTGGAATCCTTCTGATTCTTAGTTATCTAGATCTTAATTCTTGCATGTCTTCAAGCCCAAATTGAAGGTATTGTCCTAATTACTTGGACTTTTCGAAGTCCAAAATTTAGGTCCTGTATGAATTAACCTAGACTTATTCCAGTCCAAAATATTACTGAGTCCTACTTGGTCAGTAAGGGTTTAGCCACTTATTTGCCTGTGGGGAATCTGTCTAAAGTGCTAGGATATCTACCAGTTCAGCTGAGGGGAATTACTGAGTCATTGTGCCACCTCTAGCTTGTTTTGACCCCATATAGATAGTCACTCTTATTATTGTCAATAACTGGAGATAAAAAGGAGGCCCTTTCTTCTGGGTCACAAGGTTGGATGACCACCCATTGAGCTATTTAGACATTTGATCATTCTGATCTGCTTCCAGATACCTGTGAGTGGCTAGTGGTCAGTTAGTCTTACATCTGGTCAGCAAAGTGACAAGTATTCTAAGAGTTAGTCTCAGGTGTTGCTGTCTAACATAATGTAGGTTGTCGGATTGACACAGGGCAACTTTCCTCACTTTCCAGACAGGAACTAATTAACTTTAATGACCTCTTTGCAACTCAAAAGCTTCTGCCCTAGGAACAATGAGAAAACTAGACCAAGTAGGACACCACTAGACCTAAAATTCTAAAATTCCTTGAATCCTTTTCTGAAAGCTGGTCCACCAGTAACTCTGTGGACTCTTCTTTAGTAACACTCTCTGAGGGCTTTACTGAGCTCAGTTAACCCAAAACAATGAGCAGTTACCAGAGACAAAATTGATCTCAAAACCCAGAGGCACATCATTCAGAAAGAAAAATTCCACTTCCTAATTCCTAGAAAAGAACCTCTTAAATGCCTTCTCTTTCCTTCTGAAGTGATCTCTCTATTTAGGGAAACAGAAAGCTTGTTCTCTAGAATACAGAGCTGGTGAGCATTACAGATCACAGTGAAACATTTAAAAATTGAGATTAAAACCACTACTGATTGGCAAATCAAAGTTGTTCATAGTTTATTGAAACAGACGATGGCTCCAATTTTGAGAAGATGGGTTAGAGTCTAGATCTAAGCTTGATTCTATGAGAATCAGGAGTTTTTCTTTCTTTCTTTAAATAGTATTTTATTTTTTCCAATTACATATAAAGATAATTTTTAACATTCATTTAAAAATTTTTTGAGTTCCTAATTTTTCTTCCTCACTCCTTTTCCTTCCCCTTCCCCCTTTCCTGAAATGGTAAACAATTTGCTATAAGTTATGTATGTGCAGTCATGTAAAACATATTTCCATATTAGTAATGTTGTGAAAGAAGAAACAGACCAAAAGAGGGACAAAAACCACACAAACAATAAAGTGAAAAAAGCATGCTTCAGTGTATTCAGACTCCATTAGTTCTTTCTCTGGATGTGGATAGTGTTTTCCTTCTTGAGATTGTCCTTCACCATTGTATTGCTGAGAAGAGCTAAGTCATTCATAGTTGATCATTGCATAATGTTGCTGTGTATAATAGAACAGGGAGTTTTTCATGAATGGTTTCAATTTTCTCAGTAAATAAGTAGCCAGCAAGGTTGTATGTACAGGAAGAGGGAGGGGATAATGTTGGAGGCTTGAAGAAAGATTTAGAACATGTCCTGTGGGAGGCAAACAGAAAGTTCGGAGAAGGAAGAATAAAAGGATTGCTGAACAGCAATTAGAGCTCAGTTGAGATTAGATAACATAACTTTGTGGTGTATTTTATTGGGGAAATTTTGTGATTCCTCTAGTAGCCCTCCAATAAGAGCAGAAAAAGTAGATGATACAGGTAATCCAAGGCAGGGTTTTGGCAAGGCTTGAGTGATGATCACACAAAGAGTTAAGGTCGTCAAAGATACATAGAAACTGAATTGGTTACCATTGGGGCAGAAAATGAGTTTAGTACTATTTGGACTGGGAGAGTTGGGATAGGGACATGACTAGACGTCATTGTGAGGACAGATAATAGATTTAGGAAGGATAAGACAGGGAGATTTGGAAGGACAGGAGTTTGTGATCTGACAGAGGAATTTTAGAGTTTTGGATTATGAAGGTAGAATTTCTATGGAAGGTAGAAGGTAGGGATGGTATGTGTGGGCTTTAGACCAAGTGAGGAGAAAGTCCTTGATTAATTTAAATATCTTTGAAAATTGGTGGATGAACTAGAGTGATGTTGGATAGAAGGAGTATTTGGATTGTTTGAGGAACATGGTTATGCCCTGTGGGGCTTGTGTAAAACCAGGGAGCTAGTTTGGAATCAGGCATTTGAGTATCTGGCAGCAGAGGAAAGATTGCCGCTCCTGAGAAGGGGAATGCTAACACCTCAGTTCCTACCCTCTGGACTATAGGAGGATCTAGTGAACTTTGGAGGACCAATGAAAAGTGGGCTTGAGTGAGTTTGGAGAGCACATGTGGCAAAGAGGTAACGTGGTTCCTGGAAGTCCTTACTCCCTTTTGTAGGGCACTTGTGACGTTTTCCTTCTGTATAATATAGCATTCATGTTATTCTTGTTAGCTGGGGAGAGCTTTGAATCTTCCTCTGCCCTCAGCTCCTGGTACAGATCCTGCCACTCAGTGTTCCTGTTCCAGGACATTGCTAGGATGCTGACGAAAAGTTCAAATCCTCTCCCTTGACTGCTATTATTAGTAATTATAATAATAATAGCCAATATTTGTATAGTGCTTTAAAATTTACAAAGTGCTTTATATATGTTAACCCAAAACTGAGGCCAAGAGAGAGGCCCAGAATCGCATAGCTAGTAAAGTGACTAAGACAGGATTTGAACTCAGGAGGATGAATCTTGCTGAGTTCAAGTTCAGTGCTCTATCCATTGTACTAGCTGGTTGCTACTGTTTGTCCTTTGTTCTTGAAGAGGATCATGACATCAGGAAGGTGTTACCATTACTTGTAAGTGAATTGGATTTAAGTAAGGGAGGGCCGAGCAGAGTCACCAGCCTCACTCTTTTCGGAACCATCTGTCCAGTGACAAGATATAGATCAGGAAGGCTGGAGATGGCTCCAGGATGCAGTGGGAAATCTTGGCCTTTTTAAGTTCTTTCCCAGGTCTCAGTTTGACTGAGGCAATGCCCATTCAGTGATAAAGGTTAGGTAAGATATGAGGCAAAGAATGGCCTCTTTTACCTAGGGGGAAAAAATCAGTCTGGGAAGGAAAGATCCTCAGGGTTTCTGGCCAAAACAGAAACAATTGCTGTTTAAAACAAAGACCAAGTGAGCTGTTATTTGTCTATTAAAGAAGAATAAAATCACATGTCAATTTCCAATTGAATGGCAAATCTCTTGGTCATTGTTAGTGTTGGCCCTTAAAGGAGTAGCATATTCAAGGCAGTTCAGCCTTGTTAAAGATAAAGCCATTTTAGTCCAATCACATGAGCAATATTGCTCCTTTTCTCAGACTTCTTGTTCTTGTGAGAGCCGGGTCATATCATGATGTCCCCCTCCAAACAGATAAGAGATAATCAGATGTCGGGTGATACATTTAAAATGACATTATGAAGGATGGCAAAGCCACCATGCTTTTAACAATTTTAAGCTTCTAATAATATTTTAGACTAGTACTGATTCTTTCCTAATTGAACAACACATTTTTGGACATAAGAAATATTCTTTGTCACTATATATATATTTGAATTTGGGGAAGAAAATATTTGGGGATTGGAAAATGCTTGCAAATATTGAAGAGATCTAGATCTCACAGTATTACTGATAGTCATTAAAGCAACAAAAAATAATCCTTTAAGAAAATCTTTTAAGGAAAATTATCTTAAGCAGTATAGCAACTTACTAACATCTCTTAAAAACCTAAGAATTTTTTGTTTGATGACATTTTTTCATCTTTGTTTGAAAGGCACGGTTCCTACTTTCAAAAGTCAATCCTTCACAGACGCATAACAACATGTATGCTTGGGGACAGGTAAGTGTAAATAACATCTTTTTAAAAAATCTTATATGTGTATTATTTTTTGTTATTTTATTTTTAATTAATTTTTACATTTAGTTTTTAAAAAGTTTGAGTTCCAAATTCTCTCTCTCTCTCTCCTATACCTCCCTCAAGAAATATATCACTTTTACATGTGAAGTCATGCAAAACATATTTACATATTAACCATGTTGCAAAGAAAAAACCCAATGAAAATAAGAAACATAAAGAAAGGGGGAAAAGTATGTTTCAGTCTGTGTTCAGAGTTCATCAGTTTTTTTCTTGGAGGTGCATGGCATTTTCATCATGGGTCCTTTGGAATTGTCTTGGATTATTGTGTTAATCAGAGTAGCTAATTTTTCACATTTGATCATCCTTAAAATATTACTGTTAATGTGTACAGTGTCCTGATGGTTCAGTTCATTTCACTGTGTATCAATTCATATAGGTCTTCCCAGGTTTTTCTGAAAGCATCCTACTCGTCATTTCTTATAGCACAGTAGTATTCCATCACAATCATATACCACAGCTTGTTCAGCCATTCATCAACTGATGGGTATCCCCTCAATTTCCAATTCTTTGCCACCACAAAAAAAGCTGCTATAAATATTTTTGTACAAGTAGATCCTTTCTCCCCCTTCTTAAAAATCTCTTAGGGATGCAGACCTAGTCGTGGTATTGCTGGATCAAAGGGTATGCACAGTTTTATAGCCCTTTGGACATAGTTCCAAATTGTTATCCAGGTTGGTTGGACCAATTCACAACTCCATCAGTAGGTCGTTAGTGTATCTAGTAAATAGCATATCTTGAAAATGATTTTTTGGTATGTTTTATACAGTTTCTTTTTTATGGTAAGAGTCCATTCTTTCTTCTCCCTCTTCACTCCTCTACTGGACTGTCACAGTTTTATTTTCTGACACTTGGCATATTGTGTGTTTTTTAATGATTATGTTTTGTTTCTCTGAGGGGAATGTAAACCCCTATAAAGACATGTGGGAACCAAGTCTTAATTTTTTGTGTGCCAAGCACCTAGAATGGTGCCTTACACATAGTAGTCACTCATTAAATGTTTCTTATTGATGCACTCATCAAGCCTCAAGGGAAGCAGGGGCCAAAGGCAGGGAGGAAAAGGTAGAGACTGTGGATCCCAGTAGGTAAGTTTAATCCAAGGTATTGAAGTCCAGCTATGGAAAATACAGACTTGTGTCAAAAAGGAAGGAGCACTAACAGGAATGCCTTTAGTAATAATCTTTCATTATTATTTCACAGAGAAGATTAACCAGGCATCCATTTTTCTTTAGTGCTAAATGAGAGAGAATGGGTTTAGACTGGAACAAAGGTTAGTTTAGCTAGTAGGGAGAACTCTTTTTGGTTGTTAAACAAGATAATGAGTTTTAATAGAGAATATTTTCCTGAAGGTCTTTTAAAATAGAACGGTTGATTATCTTTGGCAGTTTTCAGGGGTGGGGAACCTGTGGCCTTGAAGCTACATGTGGCCCTCTAGGTGCTGAAGTGTGGCTTTTTGAGTCAATCCAAATTTCACAGAACAAATCCCCTTAATAAAAGGATTTATTCTGTAAAACTTGAACTCATTCAAAAGGTCGCACCCAAGGACCTAGAAGGTCATATGTGGCCTTGAGGCTGTCAGTTCTCTACCCCTGGTTTATATATTATTTCCTGGAGCTATAAGAATATATTTAGATAGCCTTTAAGGTCCTCTCTGGCATATGATACAGTGTGAGAATTATACTGTCAGCACTGTTTTAGATGGGAAAATGTTTCATACTACCTTTTTAAAAATTCTCTATATTGTTAACTTTTATAACAGAATTATCTTATTTTGGTAGTCAAGGTAACTGGACCTTACAGTGTTACAAATCTGATATTTAATCTATAATCATTGGATCAAATAACAGTTATCTTTGCTAAAGGGATAAGGTAAAAATTGCATGTCAGTTTTGGAAATAGGTACATTTATAATCTCTTCTATAAAAACCTCATCAGTGAAATGGGAATAATAGCATCTACATTTATTTGAGAGGATCAAATGAGGTAATATATGTAAAGGGCTTTGCAAACCTTAAAGCACTATTTAAATATGAACTATTATCACTAGGTAATGTTAAAATGTAAAATTCTAATTATTATCTACAATTGGCCTATAGAGGGCACCTACATGACAGTGATCCTCTGGTAGTGTGTAGTATGGTGGTGAAATCACAGCATTTTAAAAACTACATGGCTTTAGACTTTAGACTGTGGCAATACATGGTATACTGTGCTTTACAAATGATCTTGCTAAATTATTTTTAAAAATTGATCTTTGTTCTTAAGCCTATTTAACAAGAAGAGAAAAATATATTTCTCATTTATTTATGAAATAGGAGTGTAACATTGGCATGGGTATTCTATTTAAAATAAGTGGGAAAAGCCCATGTCTGCACTAACATCACCATTATAAAATATATATTTTCAAATTCCAATGACATTATGAAATCATCCACATTCTTATATATCATATGTATGTATGAAATCCTATGAAGTGAAATGGTCATAATATTGATTTTTATTCATTTATAGCATAGCAATGTCTAAGTGTCAGACTAGAAGCATAAGGGGAATAAATTTTAGTTCCAGGTTCTAGCCATGAAGTTGCTGTTACCCTTTAATAATTATTTTAAGGGAGTTATGCTAGATGACTTCTAAGGTCTAAATCTATAATTCTCTAATGCTTTAGAATGTTATGAAAAGGAACCATAGCCCCACACTATTCAATATAGATTAACATAGAACACAGGAAACAGACAAATGCAACGGTGGGAGAACTTCTTAAAGAAAAGAATTCTTCCTGCTCCCCTCTACTCTTGCCCCACCCCCCCATGAAGAAGTCTTTTATATACTATTTTTAAAAGTACCTAGATTCTGTTTTTGTTACTTTGCAGTTGACTTTTCTTCTTTTCAGCCTTGCTGCAGAACTGTTTCACCTAGCCTACGATAGCACTGTCCACATTTATCAGCCTAGTAGCAAGGATCGAGATGAGGGAAGTCTCAAGGATTATGTGATTCCTCCTTTATTTTAATAGAATAGAGGCCACTTTCTAAGATGGAATTACTTATGTCAAAAAAAATTCTGTATAGATATTAGAAATAATTTAAATAACTTAGGTGGTATGGAATTATTTTTAAAATTATTGTTCTTCATATATTAAAAGTCTATTTTAATGAAATGTGTTGTATGTGTCTATTTCCAAGACTTGAATGACTCTGTTCTATCAAATTGCCTTTAAAAAACAGAAATCGGGAATTTAAGTATTACTGGAAAGGGTATTTTTGAAAAATTATCGGAGATCAAACATGATAATGGTCCTTTCCTCTTTAATGATTTCTAAATCATTAAATGTTTTCAATCTCAGAAGCTCGATACTGAAATAGATCTTGTGATCTTCTTGATGTGGATATTCTCTCCAGTGATCCAGATGGATAGATTATCCATGCTTGTACTTCCTGTGAAATTCTTGCCTGTATCCTCCCATGAGTCCTTCTCAGGGTGTCCACTCAGTATGATTTTCTCCTGATACTGCAAATACCGTTGCTTAACCCTTCCTTTTGATATATGACCAATCCATCTTCCTTCTCATTCAAACATTTCCTTGATGCCATACTTTACTCCATAACTGCTTGTGTTGTCTTGTAGCCTGCAGAGAACCCTCTGCATGATTTATGATAGTCCTTTGGGTGATTCTCATTTTTCGTTTTCAGTGTTCAGTGACTTTCAGCCATTCTACAGATCCCATAAGCACTATTTATAAAAAACCAATGTTTTTTTAAAAAAAAACATTACTGATTAGAAATGGATTTCATTTCATGAATTTCATTTATTAAAATCATTTAAATAAGATTTTATTGTAACAATAAGTAATAAAATCTTTGTACATTGACCAATTAATAGTGATGATGATAGCAATAATAAATTCAGGTTGTTTATAAGAAGGAAAGTAAATCACTTAAAGTCAGCAGGCATTTTTAAAGTGTTCACTGTGTGATTGACCTTGCCTCCAAGGAGCTTAGGTACTGTTGGAGTTCAGCAGAGACATATGAAAACTGTTTGTTGCACAGCTTTTATGGAAAAACACCACAAAAGAAAAAAATTGACAAATATTTTCTTATTGTATCGAATTCACAGTTCTGTCCAACAGTTACTTTTTAAAGCAAATGTGAATTTTAAATAAGTCCACAAAAAAGGACTTAGTGTTGGGAGAGTTCAGTTTTAAATAATTACATAAGTATTGTCTGAGAAGTATTTTTTATATATTATGAATTAGATTATTCCACTTCTTTAAAGATTGGGATGGGATTTAGAAAAGGTGTTGTTTAAAAATATATCATTGAATATAGTGATCATTTTTAAGCTGGGCTTTCTCGAATACCATCTTTTTCTGGAATCATAGTGATTGCATTTTTCTTTTTGGTAGGAATCAGGAGCACCTATTCTCACAGATGATGTTAGTTTACAAGTCTTTATGGATCATCTGAAGAAACTTGCTGTATCAAGTGCTGCTTGAAGCTGCTGAACATATTTGAGGATGCAAAATATGAAGTGATAGTTCAACGTTATTTCTTTCCCTTTTCATTTTCTTTAAACCAGCAGAGAACTTTTGTGTCATTATGGATCATTATGATTTATGAGACAGTTCGTTCATAGGGGGAAAGTTCACTTTTATATATTATGTTGGAGTTTAATTAGAGCAATAAGAACAAATTTACTTTGCTTACCACAGTGTTATAACCAATTTTAGAGATTTAAAATCTTTGTAACTTGATTTTTTTAAGGTTGAAAATGTAATTTTGCCTTGAATTATAGAGCTGTGACCTATGGTACATGGCAGACAAATCCAAAGGTTAACTGAGTTACTGATGACCTCATGAAAACTTTTGTGTTTCTTAGTTTTTCACAAAAGGTGAACAAAAATTAGGACCTTGAACTTTTCTGTCAATTCATTGAATATATATTTGCAATAATGTGCTTTTGTGTCTAGTTTGCTTTCTGCTAAACCAACAGGCCTACTTTTAAACTAGCCTATTTTGGAATTATTTAATTTTGTGTGTGTTATATAATTTTTTGATAATTGTTTTTTGCTCTTTAAAATATGAACAAAAATTGCTAGTAAGAAATAACTTTTGCAGCAACTCCCCACAAAAAGCACATAGAACTCCCACAAAACATTCTTCCTTGGGATTAAACACTACACAAACATTTGAAAAAGTAGGTGGTTAAAAAATAAGCCACTTTTAGACAGGACGTGGGCAAACAATCTGTGACTATTATAGCTAGATTAACCAAACTTAGTTTTGACTCCATAGTCCATGGTTTTCTATGTTTTTCAGATACAAAATTTTATTTTTATTATAGTCTCTACTATTTTAATGCTATTGTGGAAGTTTACACATATTCTTTGTTTCCACTTCCTTTATGTGAAAAATTCATTGAGGTTGTGGTTTTTGAAACAGTATTGTATGGCATTTTACGTAATTATAATGTCTGGTTAAGCTGGGGTCTATCCCAATTTATAAGTTAATATTCATCTTACCAATGAAAGTTTACTCATAATAAATAAGTTTGAATTGCTAAATCCCGATGAGTTTTGACAATGAATTTGAATTTGCTGTGTCAAATAAAAGATTATGCAATGTCAAATATTTAGAAAGGCAATTTTGATGACTACACTTATGTGAACCTGGTTGTATTGCAGTAAGATAAAGTTTTGTTTTTTTTTGTTTTTTTTTCTGTTTATACATTGTGTAAACTCTGATAAAAACAGTTGCTCTCTTCTAATTCATTTCAAAGATACTGAGCTCCTTTGAATTTGAAAATCAATAAATATGCATTCTCTTTCCTTTTCTTTCTCTGTCCTTTTTTCTTCTTTCCCCTCTTTCCTTTTCTCCCTCCTCTTTCCTCACTTCCCCTTATTTGGAGTCTGTTAGTTTGACATTGAGTAAAGGCTAAAAGATTCCTAATCCAAATTAAGAAACAGTATTATAACATTCATTTTTATTTTAAAGAAATTAATGCTTAGCTGTTTGCTCCTGTCTTGAAATATTGATTCAGTTGACTATAATTGCTTACAAAGTATACATTTTAATTTGTCTGAGACCCCTCAGGGGCCTATATTCATTACTCTCTTTTCTTTAATGAATGAATGAAAAAGCATTTATTAAGTACTTAGAGTAAGTCAGTCAGTAAACATTTATTAAGCACTTGCTATGGGCCAGATACTGTGTAAGGTGCTGTGGATGCAAAAGACAGATCCTGCCCTTAAGCAGCTCATAATCTACCAAGCTGTATACTAGGGATACAAATAGAAAAGTAAGACAGTTCCTGTCCTCAAGGATTTTACATTCTAACACACATAGAAGTTTTCACTACATATCAGATGGAAAGGTCCTGTGGTCCTTAGGGTACAGTAACAAAGGTAATGTATCATCTTTATCATTTCCACTGATAAATCCATACGAGTTTCTGATGTTAAATCATCTGCTGCCCCTATGAAAGAATGGGAACCCTGAAATGTGGAATTCTAAAAGCAGAAGATATAGCCTACAACCAATAACAATTTGCCCAGTAAAACTGAGTATGGAATGGGGAAATGGTTTTTTGATGAAATAAAGGACTTATAAGCATTCCTGATGAAAAGATGAGCTGAATAAAATTTTCAAATAAAAACATGGGAATCAAGAAACAGAAAGGTAAATACAAAGAAAACAGTCTGAAGGAGTGTAATAAGGATAAATTATATTCTAAGGGAGGGGGAGTGGAGGGAAGGGCCCCTTGAGAACACTAATGTCAGGGAGTGTAAAATGAGTCAAGTAAGTGCCTAGGAGTAGTTTTGTTCTATTTTGATGCTGTTCAAACAAGAAAGGAAAAGGGGGAAAATACACTATGGAAAAAAAGAGAGAGGGAACTTGTTACTTCACGTAATAGGAGTATGTAAGCAGAAGTCTATTTAAATGTGAAAGAGGTTGGGATAGGGAGATTTACTTGATGATGACTTTCATCTGAATTGGTTAGAAGAGAATAGTATACACACATATGAAGTGTTTGGTGTTGAAAATATGTCTTAACTCAGGGAAAAAGGAGGGAGTAAGAGGGCAAATTCAGAGAGGGATTAGTCATAGGCAAAACAAACCCCAAGGTCAGAAGAGGGATCATAAATAAAGGTTTAAAAGAAAGGTTAAGTACTTATGATAAAGAGAGGGCAGAAAGCAAAGAGAGGAAAAAGTAGAAGAGAATAGGATGTAGGGTAATCAACAATCACAATGTGAATGAGATGAACTCATCCATGCAAAACAAGAGGATAACAATGGGTTAAAAAGCATATACCAATATGTTATTTACTGGAAATATTTCAAACATAAAGAGGCACACAGTTAAGGGTTGGAGTAAAATTAATTTTTTTATATTTGAATTCAGCCTCAAAACATTATTGCTCAGATACGGCAAGAGCAAAAATAGACTTAATTTACAGGGAAATTGCAGAAGTTGGATATGATGGGTCTTTGATGACTTACATCCGTATATATGTATATATACATATATATATAGTCACAATTTCAATTGTGCTTGGCAACTTTACAAACTTTACAGAAATCTATCATGACTAAAGGCATAAAAACCTTACAAATGCAGAAAAGCAGTACTATAAAACACATTCTTTACCAAACAATGCAATAAAAATTATAGACAAAGGGCTCTTGACGAAAGGATAATAAATCAACCAGAGACATAATAATAATCCTAAAGTATTGATGACTCAAAGAAACATTAATTTCATTAAAGATAATGAACAATGAAACAATATGCCCAAATTTTTGAGATGCAGCTGAAGCAATCATTAGAGAGAAATTTCTATCTTCACATACTTTCATTAAGAAAAGAAAGACAGTCAGCTAGATGGCGCAGTGCATAGAGCACTGGCCCTGGATTAGGAGGACCTGAGTTCAAATCCGACCTCAGACACATAACACTAGCTGTGTGACCCGGGGCAAGTCGCTTAACCCCATTGCCTAACCAAAAAAAAAAAAAAAAAAGAAGAAGAAAGAAAAGAAAGAACAAATTAATAAATTGGGCATGCAACTAACAACCTGGAAAAACAGCAAAAATTTTAAAAAATTAATAAAATCAAAGTACCAAAAATCAAAGAAGAGAATAATAAAACTGGAAGTAAAAAAACCGAACAACAATATTAATGAATACAACTAGGATCTGTTTTTTTAAAAAATTGAAAAACTGTTAGCTAATTTGGTTAAAAGGAAAAAAGACCAAATTTCCAGTATCAGAAATGAAAAAGGAAAATTCAAAACAAAAGACAAAATAAAAATTTATAGAAATTTTTGCCCAGCCACATGCCAATAAAACTGGCACTTTAAGTGAAGTGAATGAATATATGCAAAAGTATAAAATACCTATGTCAACAGAAGAAGAAATAGAGAATTTAAGCAACCCAATCTCAGGAAGAAGAAACTGAACAAACCATAAATGAACTCCCAAAGAAAAAACCCCAGGACCAGATGGATTCACAGGAGAATTCTGATCAAACATTGTAAGAACCATTAATTCCAACATTGCACAAAACAGCAAAAGAAGGGATGCCATCAAATACCTTCTATGATACAAATTTGGTCTTGAAATCTAAAACAAGAGGAGTCCAAATGAGGAAATATAACTACAAACCAATATTCCTAATAAGAATTGCTGAAAATTTTTTAAATAAAATATTAGCAAAGAGGCTATGGCAACATATTACAATGATTGCGCACTATGACCAGGCTAGATTTATACTACAAATGCCACAAAAATCATATGATATGTCAATAGATGCAAAAGTTTTTGCAATATACAATAGCCATTTCTGTTACAGACACACACACATACACAGTCAAGAATAAATGAACTTTGCTTAAATGATAAATAGTATATATCCAAACCAAGAACCAGCACAAACAAGGCTAATTCAGTTAAAATTAGAAGAAAAGTGGGTAACTGGGAAAAATCTTTGCAGCAAGTTTTTCTGATTTTCAAGTTTCATTTTCAAGATATGTAAAGAATTGATTCAAATTTATTAGAGTAAGGGGCAGGTAGGTGGAGGACCTGAGTTCAAATCCAGCCTCAGACCAAATACTTGACACTTACTAGCTGTGTGACCTTGGGCAAGTCACTTAACCCTGAATGCCTCAACAACAACAACAACAAATTTATTAGAATAAAATCTATTCTCCAATTGATAAAATCAAAAAATATGAACAAGGAAGGAAGAAATCCAAGTTATCTATAGCCATATGAAAAATGCCTCAAATAACTACTAGGGAAATGCAAATTAAAGCAACTTTGAGGTTTCACCTTGTACCAATTAAATTGGAAAAGAAAAAAAAATGGCAAATGTTGGAGGGGCTATGGAAAAATAAGCACATTAATACACTGTTGATGGAGTGGTGAATTGGTCTAGCCATTCTGTAAATCAATTTAGAAGTATGATCTAAAAGTTACGAAACTATACATATGCCAGTATTAGGCCTATACCTCAAATAGATCAAAGAAATAAGAAATGATCCATATGTACATTTTTTATAGCAACTCTGCATAGTAGCTTGAAACTGAAAACTAAGGGAGTACCCACCTATTACAGAATGGCTAAATAAACTATATGTAATATGTGAATGGAATGGAATATTATTATGTCCTAAGAAATGATGAAATGAACAACTTCAGAAGACATTGGGAAGACGTCCATGATGTGAAGTGAGCAGAACTAGGAGAACGATATACATAATGACCACAACATTATGAGTAAAATGACTTTGAAAGACTTCAGAATTCTAATTAATGCAAGGATAAACCAGGAATCCAGAGTACTGAAGATGAATCATACCACCACTTCCCGCTAGAGAGGTGATGGACTTAAAATCCAGCATGAGACTTGAATATTTGGACATGACCAATGTGGGAATTTGTTTTGATGGACTATGCATATTTTTTGTGAAGATTTTGTTTTTTGAGTTTTTGAATTGTTTTATGGGTGGAAGGAACAATAGTAGAAAGAGATGATAAAAGATCATAAAAACAAATAAATGTGTTATTTACATATTGTGTATGTAAAATATATAATTCATAAATATATTTTTATAAACATGTTTATATTTTATATAGAAATAAATATGTATTTACAAATGTATGCAAATATAACATATACAATATAATTTATAAATAAAAATAAATTTGACAATTAAAAAAACTGTTAAATTATTCCTTTAAAAGAATATGAATATTGAATTGCAGAAGAATGTAAACTTCCCCAAACTGTCCTGCCTACAATTGAACAATTACTGCTTATCCACCACGCATTTTTTTAATTAAAATTTTTTTTTCAATAATCAAGCATTTATTTTTCTCTCTCATTCCTCCTTCACCTCACTGGAAAAACTAACAAACAAGCGAAACAAATTCCCATATTGGCCATCTCCAGTGTGTCTCATTCTGAATATTAGTCAATCAACTCTTTGTCATAAGGTGGGTAGCATTCTTTGTTGCTGGTCCTCTGAAATAAGAGTTGATCATTGTTTTGATAGAAGTCCTTTAGAATTCTTCAGTTTTGCAAGGCCTGGAACTTCTCCTCCCTGGAAGATACAACCATCTTTTTAGTCTTCTTAATTTTTTGGAATAACCCTCCAAAAAGACCACCCTTTCTTCCCATTGGTACCCTTCCTTCCTTCCTTCTGAGCTTATATGAAAAACTGTTCTCCCTATTCTACTCATTTTACTGTGCATCAGTTTATACAAGTCTTTATGGATTTTCCTGAAACTTCATTTTTTACAGCACAATAATATTATAATACATTCATATGTCATGTTTTTTTTTTTCAGCCATTCCTCAGTTTATGGTCACTGCCTTAGTTTCTAGTTCTTTGTCACTACAAAAAGAGTTGCTATAAACATTTTTGTATATATAGAACCTTGTCCTCTTTTGTTCCTTTGGGGAATAGACCTTGGTGTAGGTGGTATAACTGGGTCAAATAGTAGTCACATATTTGAGACATACTTCCAAATTGCTTTCCAGAATAGCTAGACCATTTTATAGCTCCACCATTTGTACATCAATGTGCCTCTTTCCCCACAGCCCCTCCAATATTTGTAATTTTCTTTTTTCTATCAACTTTTCCAAATTGATTAGTGTGTGATGTGAAACCTCGAAGTTGTTTTAATTTATATTTCTTTATTAGTGATTTGAAACATTCTTGTATGACTATAGATAGCTTAGATTTCTTCACTTGGGAACTACTTGTTCAAATCCTTTGATGTTTTATCAACTGGGGAATGACTTTTATCTTTATAAATATTATTCAACCAGAGAAAGAGTTTGGAAATGTGTTTTTCTTTAGCTGTTTTTGTGGACAGGTTCTATAATATTGGAATAAATTGTTCTTTAGAATTCACTTGTGAATCTATCAGGTCTTGGACTTGTTTTCTTTGAGAGTTCACTTCTGGCTTGTTTAGTTTTCTTTTCTGATATTAGATTATTTAAATGATATATTTCTTCTTTTGTTAATCAAAATATTTCATTTCTGTAACTATTCACGTATTTTCTGTAAATAACTAGTTTTGCTAGCCTATAAATTGGCAAAATGGTTTCTGATAATTTCATTTTCAAGTGTTTCAAGTGTTTTCATTTTTGATAAAATAATTTTATTTTCCTCTTTATAAAAAAAGTCAGACTAGTTGTTTATGTTTTTATTGGTTTCTTTAAAAAAAACAGGTCCTAGGTTTATTAGCAGTTCAAATTTTTTGCTTTCAATTTTATTATTTTCTTCATTTTAGAATTTCTATTTTGTTGTTTTTTTTAGTTCAATGATGATATTAATTATTTTAATTAATTTTTCAGTTGACCCTCCAGAGTTCTCTAATAAACCATCATATCCTCTGCAAAAAGGTGATAGTTTTGTTTCCTCTTTGCTGACATTTATTTCTTCAATTTATTTTTCTTGTCTTATTTCTATAGTCAGCATTTCTAGTACAATATTGGATAGTAATGGCAATAATGAATATCTTTGCTTCACTTCTGATCTTATTGGAAAGGCTTCTAACTTATTCTCCAGTATAGATAATTCTTCCTCTTGGTTTTATCATTTTGACAAAAGCTTTTATTTATTCATATGCTTTCTGGTGTTGTTTTTTTTTTAAACAGCAATGGGTGTCATGCTTTGTAAAAAGTTGTTTTTTTTTTTTGGTGAGGCAATTGGGGTTAAGTGATTTGCCCAGGGTCACACAGCTAGTAAGTGTTAAGTGTCTGAGGCTAGATTTGAACTCAGGTCCTCCTAACTCCAAGGCCAGAGCTCTATTCACTGTGCCACCTAGCTGCCCCAAAAAGTTTTTTTCTGCATCCATTGAAATGATCATAATATTTGTTGATGGCATTATTAATATGGTCAATTATGTTTGTAGTTTCCTAATATTGAACCAGTTCTACATTCATGGTATAAATACAGTCCCAGTTACAGTGTATGATCTTTGTAACATATTGCCCACTTAAAGGAAATATGCTGTGAGCAACCAAAAAGAAAAGTCATAAGACTTGGAAGCTGTCATTTTAAAGCTTGGAATATGATATTCCAAAATGCAAAAGGTAAAGGCTTAACAATCAAGAAAAACCTATCTGGAAAATCTGACAGGGAAAAAATTGATTTTTAATGAAGTAGAGGACATCAATCATTCCTCATGAAAAGAGGCTAGAACTGAGTAGACATTTACAATTGTGAAATGCAAATTCAGGAGTTTAGAGAAACAAGGAAAGGTAAATACATTTGATTAATTGGAAGGAAGTAGATGATAATGAACTGCTTACATGTAAGGGATCGATGAATCAATTATCCTCTCAAAACCCCATTATCTTCAGGGGTCATAGAGAAAGTTAAAGAAGACAGGCAAGAAGAATTAGGGGTGGTTTTCTGTTTTGATCAGTTTGATCTGTTTTGGTCTTGGGAGAAGAAAATGATAGAGAAAGGGGACTATAGCAGGAAGAAAAAGAGCAGGAAGAGGTGGTAGCTTACTAGCTCATATAATAGGATGCATAAGATGAAGTGAATGCAAACATAAAAGGGATGGGGTTAATGGGGAAATCCCATGAAACTTTCATTTGAACCAGGCAAAAAAAGAACACACACAAAGAGTATGGTGTAGAAATACACTAAATTCAACAGGAAAATATGTGGGGACAAGAAGAGGGGAGGGAAGTTTAAGTGGAAGGACTTGGATAATTAGATAAGAGGGTAGTCATAAACAAAAAACCTGTAATGTGGGTGAAGCAAGTGTAATAGAAGAGGTCAAAGAAAGAGGAAAAGACCCATATATACAAAAATATTTATAGTAGCACATTTTTTTGGTAGCAAAAAATTGGAAACTGAGGGATGCCCATTAATTGGTGAATGACTGAACCAGTTATGGTATATATGATGGAACACTATTTTGCTATAAGAAATGATGAAGGGGATGGTTTCAGGAAAACCTAGAAAGACTTGCATGAATCGATGCAGAGTGAAATGAGCAGAACCAGGAGAACAATTTCTATAATATCAACAATATTGTAAGGGCAATCAACTCTGAAAGTCTTAGGAATTTGGAGCAACACAATAACCAACCAGTATTCCAAAGGACTCATGATACGATCCACCTTCAGATAAAGAAGTGATAGATTCAGAGTGTAGATTGAAGCATATTTTCTTTTCCTTCTTTTTCTTTCTTTGACATTTCTCATATGTGAATTTGTTTTTCATGACTATATATTTTTGTAATGGGTTTTGTTTTTCTTGCCTTCTCAATGGATAGGGGAGGGACAGAATTTGGAACTGAAAACAAAATTGAATATATTGTAAATATGTATATATATTATAAAGTACATATATAGATATACATTATGGGGTTGTTTTGTTGTGAGAGGTTGTTTTGCTTCACTATATAATATGTATTAAAATATTATACTTAATATAACACAATATTCTATATTAACAATATAATATTTATATATTTTTGTGTGAAATTTTAAAATAATTTTGTTCTCTTTAAATAAATATGAAATACAATCATATAATTAGATCCTTCCCCCTCAAAAAAAACTCCTTTCTAGACATAGGTATGAAAAAGGTGGGGTTGTAGGAAAATACTGAAATTTATTGCACCAGGAAGTCAACTGCAGGAGGGAAGGGAGTCATTGGTCAATCTGAGCAGCCAATCTCTCCCCCTTTTTGCCTCTTTTCCCTTTCCCTTCTTCTCCTATCTCCCATTTTCTCTTTCAGCTTTTTACCAACTTAAGGGTTATGATCAGTAGGAGGCAGCTTACTTATTGGCTGTCCCAACACAATCTGCCACTTGCCCTGGGCTGATGCCATCCATGTATTCTGAGACCCCTCACACTGGAGACCTTTCATGGACTGGGATGACCTTTGGTCTGACCATCATGACTACTTGGTATTCGTGCACTGATCAGGTAGATGTAAACCTGACATCCCTTCCTCCTGTCCCTTATGTCAAATATATAACAATTGCAGTTCTACCATCCCGAGTCCAAGCAGCGTGGTTTAAGAATACTTGCAGTATCATTTAGTCTCAAGAGCTCAGAAGAAAAGAATAAGAGGCTCTGGGCTAATCAAGATGAGGGAGAAAAACCTTTCTGTAAATATACATATATATATAATTTATTATACAACATATTATATATTGTATGTATATATTTATACATAAATATGTATTGTATGCATATATTTATATACATATTCAAGCAAAACAAATTATCACAGCCATGTCTCCCCCTAAATATTCCTCAATCTGCACTGAGTCCATTGCCTCTCAATCTGGTAGTGGGTAAAATGTTTCATCAAGAATCCTTTGAAATCATGGTTGGTTATTGTGTTGATGAGTTCCTAAGTCTTTCAGAGGTGTTTATCTTTATTATATTGTTGGTATTGTATACATTGTTCTGGTTCTGCTCATTTTACTTTGCATTAGTTTATATAGGTCTTCCAAGGTTTCTCTGAAAATTTCTACTTCATCTCTTACAGCATGTCTCATAGAGTTTTTACTTTAATTCTTGGTTAACCAAGAACAGCAGATGCATATGAAAGAACATTGGATTAGAAGTCAGAAGACCTGACTTCCATCCTTGCTCTAACCTTAAGTAGCTGTATGATCTTGGGCAAGTCACTCTCTGGACCTCAGCCTCCTCTTGGTAAAGTAAGAGTGTTGTAATAGATGATGCTCAATATCCTTTCCAGCTTTGTAAGAATGTGTGTGTGTGTGTGTGTGTGTGTGTATACACACATACATATATTCACATATTTTTCTGAGTTTCATTTTTGTCTCAAGGGTTAATTTTCATTTTTTCTTCATGAAAAATCAAGGTATCATCATTAAGGGTCAAAAAGGGATCATCACCATCAATTTATGAACCAATCAATTCATGAACACTTATAAAACAATACAGACTGTGCTAGACAATAGGTTAGGCACTGGAGATACAAAGATAAAAAATAAGCACTTCTTGCTCTCAAGTAGATTATATTCTATTGGGGCTTTGTGGTTTTCATTGGGAAAATAGTCATCAAAGCTACTAATGAAACCTACTTGCATTTTTGTCTTGATGAAGTCATCATCATAAATACCCTAAATGGGAAGAACCTGAATTTCTTTCTTAGATCATATAAAATCTCTCGAGGCCTTTGCCCGGGGAAGGAAAAGGATTATACTGAAACTTCCATTTCCATGAACTACCCCTAAGCCCTTTTCACCAGATGATCAGATACTTGCAATATGCAAAAGTACCATATAATCTCCAAATTCATTTCCAGGGCTTTTTAATTTTAATTTTCTTAACTTGTTCTTATAACTCCTTCCGTATATATGTATTTTCTCTGGCTGTCTTCCAAGCCTGAAATTCTCTCCTTAATGCCGCCTCTTGCCTCCCTGGCTTCTGTCAAGTCTCAGCTAAAGTCCTACTTTCTGCAAGAAGTCTTCTCATTTCTCCTTAATTCTAGTGAATTCCCTGTGTTGATTATATGTGTACATACATGTGTGCATACATACACATGTAAATAGCTGTTTGCCTGTTGTCTCCCCATTAGAATGGAAGCTCCTTGAGAGCAGGGACTGGTTTTTGGCCTTTCTCTGTGTCCCCAATGCTTAGTACATTATAGGTGATTAATAAATAATTGTTGACTTTACTACAGACACCCTGCACTCCCACACTAAAAAGGGAAATGACAATCTTGGTTAAGAAACTTAGAAATTTGGAAATTCAAAATAAAATGTCAGGAGAACATGAAATGTACCATGCTTATTATAAAGTATTTAGGAGTAAAAATATTTCATCCAAATATGCTCCCAAGTTTCAAATTTTCAGGGCAATGGGAACACTTAGTCACAAGGGGAAGGGAACAGGCGATTTACATTTCTTGTAAATTTATTTGCTTTCATTAGGAGGTCAACACTCATTTACTATATTAAACTCAATTTATTCTGTCACACTGTTAAATTAAAGCATTTGCTTAACTAGCTCAGTTTCAAGTATAGCCATTACCATCATTAGCTTGAGGAAATTACAGAGATCATATTGATGAAAAGTGTCAAGGATTTCACTTTTTCAATTTTCAGTGTGACTAATTGCCCAGCACTGTGTAGCATATTAGCAATAAAAGCTACCCTGAGATATGTGTGTGGGCTTTAGCATTTGACTTTTGGTAGGTTCCCATCTTTGCTTCCATCCTGAGGCATTTCAACTTGCTGTCACCTTATAGATTTCTTTTCATAGATGTCTTTCTCAAGAAGCAATTTTTCAGAGGAAATACTGAAAACATCAATAAATGTCAGAGTAATGAAAACAGCATCCTATTGGTTTAGACACCTGTCTTCTAGGAAACGGATTGAGATTTCCACAGGGATCCTCACAACTTAGTTTAACTTGGCTAAGGTCTCAATTAGTAAATTAGGGCAACAACCTCATGATAAAATTCCTGCTTTGTTCTCTAGGAAAATCTTTCATCAAGACATGACTTGTTAATGGGCTCCTTACAGGAAAGAGGTAGGGCCTGAAACTTAAGGATACCATGTAGAAGATATTCTAAATAACATGAGTGGCCTGAAAGAATTAATGCACCTACAGAAGTATTTCTGTCCTCAGAAGAAATTTATTCATGAAGGGGATCTAATTGAGTAAGAGACAAATAGGAAAGAATCATAGAAACTTAAAAATGAATGGAAACTTAGAGGTAATCTAATAATAATTCATTTACTGCTTTATAGGTTATAAAGTGCTTTACATTTATCTCATTGGAACCTTACAACAAGTGGTCAGTTTTAGTAGGTCTAAAAATGTGAGAACAAGGCTAATTGTTATTGGCTGAGGGCAGAAATAAAAGCATCAGTCTCTAATGAGTCATTTTTAATTTTACAGCTCAAAATTGGCTTCCAAAGGTATATGCAAGAATTGAATTTCCCCACCCCCTTGAAGAGATTACAGCTCTGTGTAGCTGGCAGTGAACTCAGTGATGCAAGGTATGACATGGCCATTAAATCAGTGAAGCAGGACCTGGATAATGAACTTAAAGCAATCTTCCTTTCTCTACTCAGCCCATCATTTTATCTTATTTCACTCCTCCGACCTCTGCATCAGTGATTCGTTTTACTAGTAAGTAGAAAATAATTCCAGAGCAGGTTTAACCTTTGGCAGAACATTTTCTATCACTTTCTATTTTTGTCTATGCCTAATAGTGTGATATCTTTGTGCTTTATTCTGAGAAGAAATAGGAGAAAAAAAGATCTTTTCATTATTCAAAAAGTGCCTGTATATGTAAGGCATTTTATGTTTACAAAGCACTTTGTAACCATTATCTTTGTAGCTGGAGTTTGGACTGCCCTTTCCCTGAGAAAGGTTGCCATGGAGACTTGGTGTGCTGGGAAAAGTGTCTGGTAGCAAACACATATTACGTAGACTTCCCCATGTTCCCATGGGCTTTTGATCTTGAAAGAACTTCCTTTTGGGGAGAAGCCAGGTGGAGAGATGGAGAAGGAGGATATGTGGAGATAGCTGGTTCCTTGCTTCTCTTGCCAAGCTTAGCAGTGAATTTGGGATGTGCTCACCCTCCTGCTGAAGGCAGGGAATCCGGGAAGATGATCGGCCTGGGAGTGGAAGTAAGCTGCTAACCAGACCGTAGTGAGAGCTGAGAGCAGATGCTTTGTGGCAGAGTGGAGCCAGTAGAGGAGCAGAGAGCAGTTAAGACCAGAACAGCAGATGTGTGATTGAGGAGGCCAACAGAACGTTAGTCAACAAGCATTTATTAAGTGTCCACTATGTTCCAATCACTGTGTGAAGCATTGGGGATATAAAGAAAGGCAAAAACCCCCCAAAAAAACCCAGTCCCTGCTCTCAAGGAGTTCCCAGTTTAATGGGAAGACAATATGCAAAGAGTTATTTACGATAGGATAATATACATGATAAACTGGAAATAATCAGCAGAGGAAGGCACTGGCATTGAAGAGAATAGGGAAAGGCTTCTTGTAGAAGATGGGATTTTAGCTGGGATAGCCACCCCAAATCCCTTTCCTTCCTTGGAGCACTGCCCTGGGAAACTCCCTCTCTCTTACCTGCCAGACCATGGTTGTTTTTTTTTTTTCCCGATTTCCCCTCTCTGACCAGTGAAGGAGGAGGAAATGACAGTGGCAAGAAAGTATACATGCAAATCCTGTTTATAAGCCACGTTGTGGTGTGTTATAACTTGTTTTATTGCCTTTCTTAAAAAGTCCTTTAAACTTATGAACTCAAAAAATATCAACAAGCAGGAACATTTCTGCATACAGAGGAAAGCACAGGTATTACATATAAAACTGACAACTTCTGTTTGTGTTTTTTTTTCTCTATTCTACACAGTTTGTTTTTTTTATGTGTAATAAGATAAGGCTTGCCCCCACATATAAGGAGAATTAAGGGTTGCCCTTTGCTTGGGAAAGTAATCCAACTCCAAGGGAGGTGGCCTCCACTTGTAATGTAAATATTTTACTGGTGGTGGGTGTGAGTCCTAGAGGAGGGCCTCATTGTAAATATCCTCATCCACAGGTAAGCTGAGGGAAGGGGAATACGGGGAGTCCCAGATAAGCACTAACTAGCAAGAAATCCAAAAAGGACCAGCCCATTGTTCACAGAAGGTATTCTCCTTCCTTCCCTTCTCTCAGGTTTGCTCACCTGTGCCTAGTCTAGGGCCTTTTTAATTTACTTTAGCTCATTAATTTCTCTGTTTACAATCCTTTCAGTAAATCAACTTTGAGCCAGCTAATGAATATGATTGCAGAGTGACCTTGTAATCTTTCCGGGAGAAATTTACTACCCTACCACCTCCCTACGTACCTTTGGCAAGGCATCTTCTGCTTTTTTCAAACTGACCAGTTTTCCAGTGTCCGTGCACTAACATCGCTTAGAAACAAGGGTTCATCGCTGCTAATTTCTGTTATATAATATAAGACAACATAATAATAGGGGAGACAATAAAAAAAATGAGAGGCAGTCCATTGGATATACAGTGACTATTAGCAAGCACTTAATGACAGCAGAAGCAAGAAGTGGATTTTTTTTCTTAGATTCCTTTTCTTATCATGAGAAGAATGGAGAGATAGACCACAAAAGAACTGTTTTGGCATCTTTCCCTGACTTAGGAGAAGGCAGTATTAGGACTTGCTCACTAATCATCATTCTCATCTGTGCAACAAAACACACTCACGAACCTTAGGAGCAAACTTGGTGCACCAGCTTGGTGCATGTAATCTCTGAAAAGAGAATTGAGGAGATAGAATTCCTGGGTGTCTAGGGCAGATTCCCCACCCCTGCTCTAGGGTCCCCACACATGGCGTCAAGGTGGAGGGAACTTTACATTAATTTCAAGCCTGCATCCTTTCTGATGTCTTCCTCTCAGAATTTTCTCTGAAGTACCTTCCCAGTAGTCCCCATTCCAACAGCACTGACTGATGGATATATGGTGGTATCTGCATGGCCAATTTAGCGTGTCAGGTAAGCTATATTTATATAATTCAAATTGAACATGGTAGTTACAATACTGCCTTGCTTATCTTCACTTTCTGGACTTCCTTCTGCTCTCTTCTGTTTATTTATTTCACCAAACTTATTTAGTTTATACACATTTATGATCTCTCCCTCCTATTCCCCACTATTGAACAACAGCATATAAATAAATAAACACTTTTAATAACTATGCATGGCTTACTTAGCAAGACAAATTCCTACACTGACCACATAAAAATGTATTCAAGTTCTGATTCAGAATTTAAGTCCATCACCTCTCTGGCAGGAGGTGAGTAACATGCTTCATTTTTAATCCTCTGACATTGTGATTTATCATTTCATTGATCAGAGTTCTAAAGTCTTTCAAAGTTGGTTTTCTTTATAATGTTCTTATTATTATAGACATTTTTTCTTAGTTCTGCTCATTTCATTCTGTATCAGTTACTAGAAGTCTTTCCAATTTCCCTTCAAACTGTACATTTCATCATCAAAATGTACATTGTACATCACAGCACAAAAATATGTATTGCAAAAATATGCATTACATTCTTCTGTTTTTGAATGATTATTGATGTTCTTTTTCTCTTTTCTCCTTTTTTTTTAGTATCACTCATACTACCTCATTCTTCCCCTCCTTTCCCCCACAAAAAAAGAAAAGAAAAACCCAACCGTGTCAAGCAAAACAAGATTTCTTACATTAGCTAGTGGTCTTTTTGGGACCAAAGCTATGCAGAAACTAGTCTAAGCCCTTTCCCCCTCTTGCATACTTGTCCTGTTTTGTTCTATATCCAATTAGTGTTACAAAGTTTGTTTCAAATTCATTTCCAACACAAAAATGTTCTTAGCAGAGAAAACTGATTCAGTTCAGGTTCCAGGTCCCTGACCTCTTTTAAAAAATAATTTTAATTATTTTGTTAAGTATTTCCCAATTACATGTAAATTTTTTTAACAATCGTATTTTAGAGTTTTGAGTTCCAAATTCTCTCTTCCTCCTGCCCCTCCGCGTTCCTTGAGAAGGCAAGCAATTTGATATCAAATACATGTGAAGTCATACAAAACATATTTCCATATTAGCCATGTTGTAAAAGAAAACACAAACAAAATAAAACCATAAAAATAAAGAAAGTAAAAAAGTTTGCCTTAATCTGCATTCAGAGTTCATTAGTTTTCTCTATGGAGGTGGATAGTATTTTTCATCATGGGTCCTTTGCAGTTGTCTTGGATCATTGTATTGATTCAAGTAGCTAAGTCTTTCATAGTTGATTATCCTAACAGTATTACTATTACTGTGTACAATGTTTTTTTTGGTTCTGTTCACTTCACTTTGTATCATCAGTTCATATACATCTTCCTAGGTTTTTCTGAAACCATCCCATTCTTCATTTCCTATAGTACAATAGTATTTCATCATAAGTATATACCATAACTTATTCAGCTATTTTCCAATTGATGAGTATCCCCTCAATTTCTAATTCTTTGCCACTGCAAGCAAAGCTGCTGTGATTATTTTTGTACAAATAGATCTTTTCCCTTTTTTTTATCTGTTTTGGATGCATACCTAATAGTGGTATTGCTGTGTCAAAGAGTATGCAAAGTTTTGTAGCTATTTGGGTGTAGTTCTAAATCGTTCTCCAGAATGGTTGGACTAGTTCATAACTCTGCCAATAGTACGTGTCCCAATTTTAACACAGTACCTCCAGCATTTGTAATTTTTTTTTCTGTCATGTTAGTCAAATCTGATAGGTGTGCATTTCTCTTATCAGAAATTTAGAGCATTTTTTCATGTGACTATTGATAGCTTTGATTTCTTCTAAAGATTGTCAGTTCATATTCTTTGACCATTTATTAACTGGGGAATGACTCTTATTTTTGATAAATTTGGCTCAGTTCTCTCTCTCTCTCTCTATATATATATACATATATTTGAGAAATGAGGCCTTTATCAGAGAAATTTGCTGTAAAATATCCCACCCCAGTTCCCTGTTTCCTTTTTAATTTTGACTGCATTATTTTTGTTTGTGCAAAAACTTTTTAATTTCATGTAATTAAAATAATCCTCTCTATCTCTTGTTTGGTCATAACTCTTCCTTAATCCATAGATCTGACATTTTTCCATGCTTCCCTAATTTACTTATGATAATCAGCTTTTATGTCTGAATCATTTTTCCATTTCGACCTTTTCTTGATATATAGTGTGAGATGTTGGTGTATGCCTAATTTTTGCTGAATTGCCTTCCAGTTTTCCCAGAAATTTTTATCAAATGTTGAGTTCTTACCCCCAAAAGCTTGGATCTTTGGGTTTATCTAGTACTAGATTACTATGGTTGGTACTAGATTACTATGGTCTATACTAGATTTACTACTATGTATCTAAACAGTTCCACTGATCCACCACTCTATTTCTTAGTTGGTACCAAATTGTCTTGATGATGGAACTGCTAGGCTGTCTTCCTTCTCATTTTTTTTTTGTTGATATCCCTTGATATCCTTGACCTTTTGTTCTTCCAGATGAATTTTTTTATTATTTTTCTCTAGCTCTATAAAATAATTCTTTGGTAGTTTGGTAGTTTTTTATAGCACTGAATAAGTAATTAATTTATTGTAATTTTTACTATATTGCCTTAGCCTACCCATGAGCAATTAATATTTTCCCAATTGTTTAGATCTGTCTCTATGTGTGTAAAAAATGCTTTGTGATTGTATTCATATAAACCCCTGGTTTCTCTGGGCAGGTGCATGCAGTTATTTTAAATGAGATTTCCCTTTCTATATCTTCCTTCTGGGTTTTCTTGGTAGTATATAGAAATGCTGATGATTTATGTGGATTTATTTTATATCTTGAAACTTTGTTGAAATTGTTCATTGTTTCTACCAGTTTTTTAGTTGATTCTCTAGGGTTCTCCACCTATACCACATATCATCTGCAAAGAATGATAGTTTTGTTTTTTCGTTGCCAATTTTTATTCCTTTAATTTCTTTTTTTTTGGGTCTTATTTCTATAGCTAGCATTTGTAGTGCAATATTGAGTGATAGTGGTGATAGTGAACATCCTTGCCTCACTCCTGATCTTATTGGGAAGCCTTCAAGTTTATCCTCATTAACAGATAATGCTTGTTCTTGGTTTTAGATATTACTTATCTTTTTAAGAAAAGCTCCATTTATTCCTATGCTTTCTAGTGTTTTAAATAGGAATGGGTGTTGTATTTTGTCAAAAGTTTTTGCTTCGTCTATTGATATGATTTTTCTTGTTTTTGTTATTGACATGGTCAATTATGCTGATAGTTTTCCTAATATTGAGCCAGCTCTGCATTCCTGGTATAAATCCCACATGGTCATAGTATGTGATCTTTGTGATATATTGTTGTTGTCTCCTTACTAGTATTTTATTTGAAATTTTTGCAGTGATATTCATTAAGGAAATTGGTCTATAATTTCCTTTCTCTGTTTTTGTTCTCCCTAGTTTAGATATCAAAGCCATATTGTGTCATAAAAGGAATTTGGTAGGACTCCTTTACCTATTTTTTCAAATAGTTTATATAGGATTGGAATTAATTGTTCCTTAAATATTTGAAAGAATTCATTTGTAAATCCATCTAGTCCTGGGGATTTTTTCTTACGAAACTCATTGATGGCTTATTCCATTTCTTTTTCTAAGATAGAGTTATTTAAGTAGTCTCTTTCCCCTTTTGTCAATCTAGGCAGTTCATATTTTTATAAGTATTCATCCATTTCACTTAGATTATCAGTTTTACTGGCATATACTTGGGAAAAATAACACCTAATAACTGCTTTCATTTCATCTTCATTGGTGGTGTCATTTTCATTGTCATTTTCTTTAAAGCAATTGTTTATTGTTTCTATGATTTGCTCTTTGACCCACTCATTCTTTAGGATTATATTATTTAGTTTCCAATTAACTTTTTTTTTGAGACAATTAAGGTTAAGTGACTTGCTTAGGGTCACATAGCTAGTAAGTATCTGAGGCTAGATTTTACTAATGTCCTCTTGACTCCTTTGCTAGTGCTCTATCCACTGCACCACCTAGTTTCCTCCCAATTAACTTTTAAACTATGCTTCCAAACCCTTTATTAAATGTCATTTTTATCACAGTATGGTCTGAAAAGGACATATTTAATATTTCTGCTTTTCTGCATTTGGTTGTGAAGTTTTTATGCTGTAATTCCTGGTCAATTTTTGTGAAGTGCCATGTGCAGCTGAGAAAAAGGTATACGCCTTTCTACTCCCATTCAGTTTTCTCCAGAGGACTATTATATCTAACATTTCTAAAATTCTATTCATTTACTTGACTTCTTTCTTATTTATTTTTTGGTTAGATTTATTTAGTTTTGAGAGAGGAAAGTTGAGTTGACCTTTTGTTGGCTCTGTCACTCTACAATTCTATTTGACGCATTATTTTAAAGTTGGAGGTGAATGCTAGAGGAGCTCGGATAAGTGCTTTCTCAATACTGCTGTTTTGGCTCTGCCCCTGGAAGTCCTGGTCCCTGACTTCTAGGCCTCTTTACTCCAGGGCCTTTTTAGCAGAACCGGCGTCAGCCCTGCTCTGGGTCATTTGCTTATAACTTCTATGATCTAGGGACTCCTGAAGTGCTTCTTAGGTCATATTTGGACCAGGCCCACCTCCCACTGCTACTTCTTGCTTCCTGACTGTATGCTGCCCTTACCTGTTTCTGCCTAAATACCTCCTACTTGCTCCTGTCTGCTGTGAGGTGGGCCTCTTGGTCCTTGTATGTCCATCCTGTGCCACAAGACCACATGTCCACGGAATGCCTTGAACAACTTAATCACCTCCTTTTCTCATTCCTTAGTGGAGACTATACTTCCACCCTCTCATATTCTTCCCATCCCACTAATTCTGAACCCCTGGCTGCAGAAGGATAAACCCTGCTCCTTATCCTTAGCTATTTGTTCTCTCACTCCATGGCCCTCGACCCTACCCTCCAAATGTCCTGTTCTAGATCTACCTACCTCTTCCATTGTACTCCCTGGAACGCCTGTTTCATAATTAACAAACTTGCTTTCATTTTAAAACTTTGCCTTTCTCACGCCTTCCATCTTCTTGTGCTCACTGAGACCTTCCTGATGACACTACATCCCTTTCCCTCTTTTCCAGTACCAGTTGCAATTCACTCATAACCTAACACCTCCCTCCCCCAACACCCTCCTCCCATGCTTCCTCACTCAGTGTTTGTATTTGGGGAGTAGGAATATTCCTTGCTTCCCATCGTCACTTCCAGATACTTCCATTAATACTATCACTCCTTTGAGGTTCATGCTATTAAAATTTATCACCTAATCCAGTACTTAGCAGAATACCTGTAACATAGCAACTGCTTTATAAATGCTATTTGACTGATGCAATCCAGATCTGGGTGACTGTTATCAGGGAATTGTCCTTCCTTCCTCAGTGAGTTTTGTAAGAAAGATCATAAGCCTTTATCTCAGCTTCAATTCCTGCTTTCATACTAGAGAACTTCAACATATATATTCATACTTTCTCAAATACTCTAACCTTCCAGTTCTTCAATGTACTCATTTCCTATTACCTATTCCTACACACAGAAGTGATCAAGCCCTTCATCTTGCAATCACCTACAAATATTCTACTTTCATTTTATAAGCTCTGAAATTCCCTTATCTGACCATTCTGTCTTTCCCTCTGCCTTATGATCCCTAACTCCATTTTTCATCTTCACTGTGACCTCTAGTCCTTCTATCTTTTGGTTCTTTCTCAGGACATCACCACTGTACTAGCCATACTCTTCTTTGTTTCCTAGCTTAACCCCTTGGTGTATTAGTTCAACTTTACACTACCCCTGGATCCCTTGCCTCCTTGCTCTATTGTTAATCATGTCTTGCCAAACACCAGCTTTAGATTACTTCCACCATTTGCTGCCTCTGCTGCTATTCACATACTTCTGAACAGAGTTGGAAAAAAAACAAAACGTGAAACCATGCTGTTCACTACAAATTTATGTTATATAATTTCAACTAAGCCTTCACTGAGGCAAAGCAATCTTTTTACTCCTGCCTGAAGGATTCACTCTCCTGCATACCATAGCAGTTGCTTTTAGCTTTTTCATCCCACTTCAACCTCCCCTTATCCTTCTTGTTTGCCCAGCCCCCAGCTGAGGACTTTGCCTGATTTTTCACTGAAGAAATCAGCACTCTGATTATACCTGGCAAATATTTTCTTAGCAGCCTTAGTTAGATATACTCCATCTCTGTCCATGAATCTGGCATTCTTATATTTTAAGCCATAGTCCACAAGTACAAATCATCACCCGTTCTCTGACCTCCACCTTCTTAGCTAGATATTTGCTTATCAAATTAATCTTTCTCTTTTGCAGCCCTTGATTTTAATGAGAAAAATGCAACCATTATTCCTTGTGGTCTCCAATTTCTTACCTAAGACTTCATATTTGTTAACAATGCTTTTTAGGTTCCTAAATAATTAACAGAAGGAAGACACTAGAATTAAGAGGGGTTGGGAAAGATTTAAAGTAGAAGGTAGGATTTTAGTTGGGACTTAAAGGAAGCCAGGGATTCCAGTAGGCTGTGGAGAGATGATGTGTAAATTTAGAGTCTGGAGGTAAGCAGTAGGGAACTACCACTAATACTACTAATAGTAGTATTCCCCCTCCAGGACTGAAGATATAGCCAGTGGTGAAGATGAGGGCCAGAAATGTAATTGGAGTAGGAGGAAATAGGAGGGAGGAAGGTCAGGACAAGAAAAACAGAGCAAAGTAGATTAGAATACTAGAATTGTAAGGAAAGGTACAAGAAAAAATTAGAAGGACTTGACTTAAATAAGGAGAGGGATATTAGGTAGATGATTTGAGAGGTTCAGACTAGTGAAGTAAGTCAGAGATTGAATTGGGGAAAGAGAAATTTGGCAAAATTGGGGAGATATTGAGGGAAATTTGAAGGAGAATAATCTCCAGGTCCAAATTCTACTTCCAGGTTGAAAGAGAACAAGATCAAGGACAATTAAAGTGAATTTAAAGAAAAGGTAGTTGACTGCCAAAGCAAGAGAAACAAGGAAAAGTAGAAAACTAGACAATAAAGTAAATTGATGTATCAGATTGATAGGAGGGTGTAAGATAACTACTATTTACCAGAGCTTCCCTTCCCCGTATGGGTTAGCCTGTTGTTGTTTGTCCTTGGTTTTCAAAGAGGACCAACGACATCACAGGGTGATGTCTTCATTTGCACGTGAAATGGATTTAAGTGAGGCAGAGTTGCACAAAGTCTTTAGTCTCACTTTCTCTTCAAAGTCATCAAAATCCAGTGGCAAGACAAAAGTCAGGATGACTGCTGGTGATGCCCAGGATATAGTGGATGACCTTGGCATCTGTGATGTCCGACCAAGTTCTAAGTGCTCCATGGCATTTGCTTCAGCCACCTTCATGGCTGTTGGAAAAAATTGTTCTCATCTGTCCATTTCACTGGGGTAAATCTTCACATTCTTGGGGTAGACATCCTCCTAAATCACTGGTGGGTTCATCAGTTTTTCCCTGAAAGACAACAAAACTATTCTCAGGACTTGATTGGCCCAGTATGTATGGTCCAAGCTGCTCTTCCATTGATGAAGCTTCCTGGTGGTCTCTGGACATGTTTACATGGCTTCCTGACCTTTCCATTGGATATTACCATGTGTTTCTGAGGTAAGATGCCATTGCTGATGGAAAGATGGAGAATGGTGCAAGAATTTCTAGGGTCCTTGCTAGTGACTGCATGAATAAACCAGCACAGGCAAACAGGTACACTGCAGCTTATTTATTTACACATAGTAGGTGTCATATAGTAGATGATGGACATATGTCTGTCACAGTTCCACTGATCATACACACTACACACACACACACACACACACACACACACACACACACACACACACA
>NW_020955184.1:144642-314106 GCF_900497805.2 Vombatus ursinus
ACACACACACACACACACACACACACACACACACACACACACACACATGTCTCTCCTCCTGAGCCATGTGACCCAGAAAATTTAGGTAAGATTAGGTAGGGCTTGTAGATAGGAAAACTTTTAGCATAGCTACTTAGGTCAGACCTAAGGTCTTCTTTATCAGTCAGTTAGTTAATTATCATCTTTTAAGCTCCTACTATGTGCCTTATTAGATAGAATAAAGAGAGGTGGGTGTGTTTCTGGAACTATTCAAAGCCCTGTGAGTTTTCTTTCTGAATTGTAAAGTATTTGGAGGAAAGAAGGTATGTACTGTAGGAGACATTCAGTACATTTAGTGTCACAGAAAAAGAAAGAACTATAATAACAGCAAATAGGGCATAAAATAGAATCACTTATGTTCTCCTAAAATCCACTTTCAGGAAGGAGAGAGAAATCTCCCCTGGCTTGGTATAAACAAGTCATTAAGAGCTTTGCTGTTGTTCTAGTTGTCTGGTCACCTCAGACTTTTTGAGGCTCCATTTGGGGTTTTATTGCAAAGATACCAGAGTGGTTGGCCGTTTTCTTCTCCAGCTTATTTTACAGATGAAGAAACTAAGGCAAACAGGGTGAAGTGACTTGTCTAGAGTCACATAGCTAATCAGTGTATGAGGCTATATTTGAACTCAGGAAGATGAGTCATCCTTGACTTCAGGCCTGGAACTCTATCTACTGCACCACTTAGCTGCCCTTATTAAGAGCTGGGGGCTCTCTTCTCAGCTTACCTGGTAGCTTGATTCTTCTGCTCTTAGGTATATATATCCCCACCTAGGAGCAAATTCACAGCCATCTGCCAATCTTCAGCCAGATTTCCTGGGTTTTTAACATGCAAATAGAACAAATACTTGGCAGTCAAGCCAAGTTAGAGGTTGTCCTTATCTTCCTGGTAGTGGTTGTCTTCTCTAAGAAGTGCTGTAATGGATGTAGAGAGGACACTTCCTCCAATGCAGTTGGTACCAACTGAAGACCCAGGATCTCTCCAAACCTCTCTAACCCATAGGCCTGGCTCCAATCCTAGATACAGCCATCTTGAGATTGTTGCTTACTCGTCTGTAATCGGGTAAAGAAACAAAAAATAGAAGAGGCAGCCCAAGGCCCAGGGTCAAGATTGTCTGGCTGAGTTCCAGCTCTAGCTACTATGTAGGAGCAGATGTGATGCTATTGGGGTAGAGAAAGCCACACCTCTCCACCCCTCACTGAAAGTCCTAAAGTTATATGATGACATCTAGAATATCCAAGGAAGAGAGAGAGCCACAGGGCAGAGTTGTACCTTTTTAAAGGTCCACTCAGTCAGTGGCTCTTCCTGCTTAATGTCCAATGAGGGGTTTGCTTCATCATATCAAAGTGCCAAATTCTTTCAACACTGAGTCATACCCTGGAGTCCAGTGAAATTTCCAAGGAGAGCTTTGGTGCACATTCTCTGGAATAGGTCCATTCCCACATATACTCCATGAAGTACAACCCTCAATACATGTAAAATGTCACTAATGGAGCCTGATTATTGAGAAGCAACTTCAGACTACATTTCAGAGTTTATGGAATCAAAATAATAAGTAAGTAGTCTTTGATATGTACATAAAATGCCAAGGAAATGTCATTTAGGGACTTCCATTTTCAGCCTCTGTCAATTTTAATTTGTTAAACATTCTTATTCATCTAGGAACTAGAAGCTGAATACAATGTTTAGATTAAAAATTCCTAAAAACAAGTATACTTAGTACTTTAAAAAATGAGACTTAAAAGAAATTCACCATTCTTTAAAGGGCAAGTATTCAAAACAAAACAAAAACAAAACAGAGGTTTCAGTGTAAAGTCCCAAATGAGCAGGGAACCAAGAAATCCAAAAATGTTCTTCCTCTAAGTCAAGGAAAATCACCATTCAAGAGACTCAAGAAGAACCCTATGAACATTGGGAAACATTTGGGAAGAGGAATTTTATACACAAAGTGGGGAATGTCTTTCATGTAATGGGGCAGGGCTGGGCACAGAGAGGAAAGTAGACAGATAATTCTTATCTTGATCTATGCTTTTAATAATAACAACAGCAATAACCTTCTCAAAACCCTATGGGAATGGCAAAATAAAGGAATCTCAGCTAGCATGAGGCATCATATAGACTTAATGTGACCTGAAACTGAAATTAGTAGCTGAGAAAGCCTGGTTGAGGTTAGTGGGTATGAGTTTGTGAGGGGAGAGTGAGAGTGGGAAATAGGAGAGTGGAGAGCTCCTGTCTCTTTAGTCTCTTCAGGCCTGGCAGGCTCTTCAAGTCCCTTGAATCTCTTCAGGCTTTCTAGTGACTTCAGGTGCTTCTAACTTCCAGCTCTAAGAGAGAATATGGATGATGCTGATGGGGTATGGGCCCAAAACAGGCCCCCAAAAAATCCTTCCTTGAACTTTAGTTGAACCATTTTACCTGGTCAAAGAAGTCTATCAGTCTCCAGAGGTTATTCTTATTCCTGTCAACTGGCTTTTCCTTGTCACCTATGCCCAATCTCCCAATTCTTTGTTAACCTAATTAAAGTCTAGCCCTCCATTGTCTATTACTGGCTGTATAGCCCCCATTATACTTCCCATCCTTGATCTTATCCAGACCTCATTCAACCTCCCAGACATTCCCATCAAAATTCTCCCAGGACCCTCTCCCAGTCACTCCAGCTTCAAGATCCTCCCTAAACTCCTCCTCCAGTCACCCCAGCTTACTGGCCACTCCCATCAAGACACCCCTTCTCCCAGCCCCTCCTCCAGTCACTTCAAACTACTTGGCTACTCCTAGATCCCTCCCATAGTCTTTCTGTATATAAGATCCATCTTGGCCGCCATTTCGGGGCTGAGACTTCCTCATACCCACTTGTCCTTACGAGTGTCACAAATGTTCAGATTCCCTAAGAGTCAGGTTTATATGGCTCATCTTTAATAAACGTCTTTGGTTGAAAGAAGGCTTGGGTTGAATTCTTTCTGGCAGGACCTGCATGTTGTGATTTTGGGGTCCCAGCACCCCCTAAACCTCAGCAATACCAAGCCTACTTCAGGTTACTGAAGGGAGACTAAGACTCTGGGAAGAAGCTTACATGTGAAGAGGTTGGTAGTCTCCATCATGTTAATATCTCCAGTTTGCTATGCAGGAGACTTCAGGAAATTTCTCTTGGATGAAATCTAGGACTCTCTTTTGGTTGAGCTGAGTTGTCTTACTCTCGATGGGAGACCTCCTTCACTCTGTATTATCTCTACTATATAGTTTCCCAAGTGTGTTTTCTCTGATTTCTGTTTTGCCATCGACTTGGATAAATGGGTTTCTTGGCTACTTCCTATGTGTGTTCATTGTAGAACTGGTGGGAAAGTGGGAAGGGAGTCAAACCTTGCATGTAAAGTTTGTAGTCCTTTTTTACCCATTAATGACTAGGGATCAGAAGTTTAGCTTGAGCCTGAAAATCACTTTAATAATATTTAAGGGTGCTTTCTTAACTATAATTCCAGCCCTGGCATCCCTCTCTTTGAGAAGAACAGATTGGCCAAGTTTCTGGCCCCAACCCCTGGCTTTTCTTCTTGGTAGAAAATGAAGTCTCCCTTGGAGAAGGGTGGGAGGAGAAGAGCCTAGAGATATCTCTTCTGCCTTCTTTAAAACGATACTCCTGTACTGCATGGGGGAGAGATAGCCCTCACTACATCAATATAGTCCTAGAATTGCTAGCAATAAGGCAAGAAAAAGAAATTGAAGCAATAAATACAGGCAAAAAGGAGATAAAATTATATCTATTTGCTGATCACATGATGGCAGAAAATCCTAGGAAATTACTAAAGAAACTAATTGAGACAATTAATAGCCTCAGCAAAATTGCAGGCTACAAAATAAACCCACAAAAATCAACATCATCGAATGGCAGCTAAATGGCACAGTAGATAGAGCACTGGCCCTGAAATCAGGAAGACCTGAGCTCAAATCCGGCCTCAGACCAAACACTTGACACTTACTAGCTGTATGACCATGGGCAAGTCACTTAACCCCAATTGCCTAAAAAAAAAAAAAATCAGCATCATCTCTGTTATAATAGTGACATACATAGAAAGGGATAGTCTCATTCAAAATAACTATAACATATTTGGGAACCAACCTACCAAAGACAGTCTACAATGGGTGCTTCTGCTTCCTATCCTCTCAATCTCTTCTTACTCTGGCTTCCAACCTCATTATTCAACCAAAACTGCTCTCTCCAGAATTACTGACAATCTCTCTCTCTCTCTCTCTCTCTCGGCTAGGCAGTGGGGTTAAGTGACTTGCCCAAGGTCACACAGCTAGTAAGTGTTACGTGCCTGAGGCCAGATTTGAACTCAGGTCCTCCTGAATCCAGGGTCAGTGCTCTATCCACTGCACCACCTAGCTGCCTCACTGACAATCTCTTGATTGAAATCTAATAGGCTTTGTTCAATTCTCATTCTTTTTGGACTTTCTATAGCCTTTGGTGATCACCCTCTTTTTGATAGTCTCTTCTTTCTAGGTTTTCTGGAGATTGCTCTCTTCTGGTTTCCCTTCTACCTATCTGCTCTGTCTCAGTCTCCTTTGCTGGATCTTCATCCAGAACATTCCCACTAACTATGGGTATCCCACAGGTTTCTGTCTGGAGTCCTCTTCTCTCTTCCCTCTATACTACTTCACTTAGTGATCTCATTAGCTCTCATGGATTTAATTATATCTATGCTAGTAATTCATAAATCCACTTATCTAGCCCTAATCTTCCCACTAATCTCCCTTACTAGCTACCTATTAGATATATTGAATTGTATATCCAATAGCCATTTTAAACTCAATATGACCCAAACTGAACTTATATTTCCTTCCCTTGAATTCCCCCCTTCCAAACTTTCCTATTACTGTTGAAGTACATCATCCTTCCAGTCACCCAGACTCTCAACCTAGGTAGGTGTTATTCTTAACTCTTCATTCTCTCATACCTTATCCAATCTGTTGCCAAGGCCTATTGATTTTACCTTCATAACTTCTCTTGTATATACCCCTTTCTCTTCACTGACACTGCTATCCCATATTACCTCATGCCTGGGATTATTATAATAGTCTATTGGTTTGTCTCTCTGCCTCAACTCTCTCCTCAATCCAGTCCATTGTGGTGTATAAAAAGTTTAAGAGAAATAGTTTCTGTGTAACTAATAATTTTATTAATAATGTAAGTATATTATTAATAAAAGGGGTCAGTAACACTCTCGAATGCCAAAGACCCCTCATGGAAACCACTCAATGCTTATATGCCCTTGGAAGAGTGGGTGTTCCTGAGGGTGGCAATAGACTCTGGTTAACAAGTAATGAGAAGAATGAATATTATAATGAGAGGTAGACCTATTCTAATGAGGGGCTGGGGTGTGTATGACTTTGGTTATGTCATTACTTCCAAATACCCCCAGCCTTGGGCACTCTAATCAAAGAATTTATCCCCACCAAAACCTGAGTAGAACATTTAAAAAAGAGAAAAAAAATACTTCCTTGCGAAAAAAAAAGATTGATAGAAATTCTTTAAAGATGTGGTAAACAAGTAAAAAAAAATTATGGGAACAAGCAGATATTTTACTGAGTAGTAGTAAAGACTAATAATAGTTACATGCCATTGGGTTTATCAAATATGACTGAAAGTTGTTTACCTACAGGTGGGGCTCATGAAATAATTAAGATCTAAAAATGAAATTGCATGAACTCAGCCAACAATATGTCAACAACAGCAACAGAAAGCATTGAATAAATGCCATGCAAATTTCTTTTTGAAAACAGATGGTAATTAAGGACCCAGGTCCTTGTTACCAGGAACCAAAGAAGGGTTATCTTTAAGGGACCTTGACCAGGAAGGGTTATCTTTGAAGAACCTAGATGTAGTGATCAATGTAGATTATTCAAAGAAATAGTAGAGATTGTGCAGTGCATCACTGCAGAATGTAAAAATTCAGCACCTGCCAAATACATAGCAAGTAATGGCTTGGTTTCTAGAACTATGCATTGGAAGTTTGCTATCTTTTGTGGAGTGACAGATGGCAAATCTCCATAGTACGAATACAGACCTCACAATTTCCTTGAGAAATCAATGACCAAGTTTTACCAGAACCAGAGTATTATTCCAGACAATGCTATTGTCTACAATCAATCTGATATAATAAAATCCATAAAAATGCATAGCAACTTTTAAAATAGATTTTGTCACACCCAAACACCATCACTAAGCTGCATTGATAGAAAAGCTTTCAAAATACTCAGTCCTAGCAGAAATAATAAAAATTATGTGGGAACAAGATGAGTTGCCAATCATTCCCATTGTTCTGCTTGCTATTGGATTTGTTCTGAGGTTGTACTTTCAGTGAGCCCACTGAAGATGAGCTTACAACCTAAATACTTTTATTCAACTACAAGAAGCCACCATTTTATCGACCTTGCCGCACTCAATTAAAAGAACAATAGGAGAATGATTTGTCCCAGGACCATTTCTACCTGAATTCCATTGAACAAATGGTATTGTCTATAATAAAGATAACAATTATATCTTAGGTTCATATGTCACTTTTGCAGCCATTTGATTTTTAGAATAGACTAGAAACATGGCGGGGCAGCTTTTTTTTAATCTTTTTCATATGAAAAAATTGAGTTTTAAGTGACTTGAGCAAAATCATACTGCTACTATGTTAAGTAGTGGAATCACCTGAATCTGGACTTTTTTATCCTAACTCTATCCATATACTCTCTCACATTCTCTTATCAATTAACAAGTATTTATTGGGTACTTACTATGTCAGGGGTCAGCAGCCTTTGGAAAGGTGTATGACACAGTTCCTGCAGTGGGGCAGCTGGTTCAAGCTATATGTACTACTAGGTGCTGAGATTAGATATACAAACAAAAAGAAAGATAGACCTTGCTTTCAAGAAGTTTACATTTTACTGGATGAAGACCAAACCTGAAAGGAAGCTGAATGGGAAAGGGAAGAGAAGAAAGTATCTGCATGGGAGCATAATGGAGAAAGAAGTCTGGAAATCCAGGAGTCTAGAGAGCCCAGAGAGGAATGAAATGGATGGCTGGCCTGGGTACTTTCCTCAAAATGGAGGTTTTGGGAGGAACTGGCCAATCAGAGGAAGAGGCTGCACAGTAGAATGATCTTCCAGGGTGAGAAGTCTGGAGAATCAAGAGCAGAGTCTAGTCTTATTCTTTGTCCTGGGTTTGAAGGGATAATTTCAGAAACTGGAGAGGTGATAAGTCTCTCCTGCATCTTCTCCAACATTTAGCAGCAAATACTCTCTAAATAGATACTTATGCAATAAGTATTTTATTTTTGCACTACTAAAAATTGAAAGCACAGTACAACACATAGCTTATGTATTCAAAGAGGAGTTCATTAAAGGAACAACTAACTAGTTCTCAAGATGATAAAGAATAGTGCAACTATTTACCCAGGTTCCTTCTGGGCTTGTTGTGGGTCTTCATGTCTTGTCAGCACTCATGTCTGTGAAGGGCAAGAAACAATTTTTCTTCAGCAGTTTACCTTTGGCAAAGTGCAATGTGAGATGGATTTTATCTAAAAAAAAAAGCCTTACATCTTATGCCACTTATCAATGATACCATGTTTTATAATCTGACCTTAGGATCCTAGGATCATACATAGATCTAGAACTTGAGACATTATGGTCCAATGCCATTGAAAAAAAAATGAGGAAACTGAGGTCCAGAGATTAAGTGAATTGCCCAAGGCTACATGGATAATAAATGGCAGAGGCAGGACTCATATTCTGACAGTTCAAAATAGCCAGCCTTTCTACTAAACCATGTTGTATCCCTTACAGGGTTTTGGGAGAACTGATTGGCCAGGGTGCGCATGACTGAGCTCATTGTCTTTCTGAATTTATGGCTGCTCTTTACAGTTGACTTGATGTCCATTCAAAACCCTCAGTGACATTAAATTCAAGTGACCTGCTTTCTGGAGGGAACACTTGTATCTGCCATTTTTTATAAATAGCCTAATGATGACAACCTTCGCAGTTGGCTGTTACCTCTGGGTGCCCAGGGAAGGTGATGATAATTGTCCTGAGAATTATCTTGGAAGGATCTGCTACTGTTATCTTAGAGTGGGGCTTCTCACAAAAATTACAAAGGGGGAAAAATCTTTTGAAATTCTCATAGGCCAGTAAAGGGGTTGTAGGTCTATTTTAAAAACTGTTAGTTCTTAACATGAAAGCAGAAAAAGGTTTCTTTTACTTGGATTGTGTTTTTGCACTGATTCTGGGATTTTATAGGTTTGGGGAACTCCTACAAATACAGATTACCACCTGCTCTGAAATTTATAGTCTGGAAGTGTTGCCTAGGGGCACAGATAATTTAAGTGATTTACCCAGCATCTCATGGCCAGTTTGTATCAGAGGCTGAACTTTAATTCAGGCCTGCCTTATTCTAAAGTCAGGTTTCTATCCACTCTGTTATGTTTCTAATTAGAAAGAAAATTTGCCAAAATGGGGTTACACTAGAAGTTTCAATACATAATGAGAAATAAATGGACTAAGTCCCATATAATGGCTTCGTTTACCACTTAGCCTTATTTCTTTAATTACAAAAATTACATTAAAACTTTTTTCAACTGACAAAAATTTTTTTTTCTTTCTCCCCTTCATGGGATGGGGGAGGACACAAAACTTTTATAACAAATATGCAATCAAACAAAACAAATTTCCACACTAGCCATATCCAAAACATAATCTATACACTGAATCCATCAACCTCTCTGACAGGAAGTGAGTAGCATGTTTTAAAATGGGTCCTCTGGAATTGTGGTTTGTCATTGTGTTGATCAGAGTCTTTCAAAGTTGTTTTTCTTTACAATGTTGTTGTTATTATGTACATTGTTCTCTTGGTTCTATTCATTTCACTCTGTATCAGTTCATACAAGTCTTCACAGGTTTCTCTGAAACAATTTCCTTCATCACTTCTTACAGTAAATAGTATTTCATCATATTCCTAGGTCATAACTTATTCATCATTCTCAAGTTTGTGGGCACCCGCTTCAGTCTTATTTCTATAGTAGATTCTTATCAGAATATTCTCCCTTAAATAAAAGCTTTCTTCACTTTCTTCAGAGAAACAGAAACCTTTTCACCATTGGTGCTGATCTTAGATATATTTCCTTGATTCTTCTTCTTGATGTCTCAACGTGAAAGTAATAGTTGTTGTTGTTTTTTTTAAGGCAATTAGGGTTAAGTGACTTGCCCAGGGTCACACAGCTATTAAGTGTGAAGTGTTTGGTCTGAGTCTGAATTTGAACTCAGGTCCTCCTGACTTCAAGGCTGGTGCTCTGTCCACTGCGCCACCTAGCTGCCCCTATAGCTGGGTTTTGACAGATAGAAAAGTGCTCTGGCTCCTGAACTTGCTATAGCTTAGACTATCCTGCATCACCATCCCAGATCTTAACAGAATAGTACAGTATTAATAGTGGCCAATGATGAACTGCTTGGGTCTTGGGAAATCCCCAAAGTATAAAGCTGGTTCTCTTTTTATTTCCATTTCAAAGTCTGTTTTTCCCCCTTTAATCACAAGTACAACACTCTAGTTCCTTAATAGACACAGAAAGCATTCACTCCGCAAGAGATGAGGTGCAGATTGTTAGTCATATTGATAACTATTGATCACTAAATGCTTTCCTTTCACTTGTTCAGAAATGCTGTGTCCTGTGGAAGCTATCATATTCTCCATCTCTTTGCATCTGTGAACACGAAATAAGAAAGGACTTAAAGCAACAATAAAAGCCCAACTTTTGTGTGTGGCATGTGCTGAATGAAGCAACAGAGAAAAAGAAGCAAAGGATGTATTCTGAATGTTTTCTGGACTTATCAGAAATCCTAGGACTGTTTTCCTTAATATTGGCTATGACAGCAGTAAATATGACAACAGGGACTTGTGGAGAGTAAGCACGTCACAGCATTATTAATGCATCCATAGAGTCTAGCAGAAGAGACCAAGGCCAGTTGTTAAATG
This sequence comes from Vombatus ursinus, assembly GCF_900497805.2. NCBI lineage: Eukaryota > Metazoa > Chordata > Mammalia > Diprotodontia > Vombatidae > Vombatus > Vombatus ursinus. The sequence goes on from NW_020955184.1 coordinate 154,680, forward strand.
ACAGTTCTGAATGTCATTATTTTTACCAACTGCAAATTTTACTGACTGCAAATGCTTGACTGTTTTTTTTTTAATTTATTTTATTTTTAATTCATGGAATAAAACAAGCATTTCAGTAACACAGTATAATAAAAAAGATGATTGCACATGAAACTGCAAATCTACTATCTATAACTTGCTATTCCTTTTAAATATATAACAAAATTATCATGCAAATTTTTTCCTTTTTTTCTTTTTTCTCTCCTCCAACCCTAGAGATGGCCACCATTACACACAAATAGGTGTGTGTGTGTGAGTGTGTGTGTATGTAAAATTATTCTATACATACTTCTATTTATCAGTTCTTTCTCTGGATGCAGATAGCATCTTTCTTCACATGTCCTTTATAATTAATTTGGGTGTTTATAGTAGTCAAAATAACTTATTTGCTCAAAGTCATTCTTAAAACAATATTGCTGTTACTATATACAATATTTTCTTGCTTCTGCTCGTTTCATTCTTCATTGTTTTGTGCAAGCCTTTCCATGTTTTTCTAAGATCATTGAGCTCATCATTTCTTATAGAACAGTGATATTCCATCACAATCATATACCACAACTTGTTCAGCCATTCCCTAATCAATGGGTGTCCCTGCAATTTCCAGCTCTTTGTCACCACAAAGAGAGCTACTATAAACATTTTTTCCCTAATCATCTTTGGAAATAGACCTAGTAATGGTATTGCTGGGTCAAATGGTATAAGTAGTTTAATAGCTCTTTGGGCATAATTCTTGTTTGCTCTCCAAAATGGTTGGAACATTTCGCAATTCCACTAACAATGAATTAGCTTCCCAATTTTTCTACATTCCCTCCAACATTCGTCGCTTTCCCCTTCAATCATTTTAACCAATCTGGTAAATGTAAAAATGATATCTCAAGATTGTTTTATTTTACATTTCCATAATTAATAATGATTTAGAGCATTTTTTCATATGACTACAAATTGTTTTGATTTTTTCATTGGAAAACTGCCTCTTCATATCTTTTGACCATTTATCAATTGGAGAATGACTTGTATTCTTGCAGATTTAACAAAATTCTTTATATATTTTAGATATGAGACCTTTATTTGAGAAACTGTCTGTACATTTCCCCCCAGCTTTTTGTTTTCCTTCAGATCTTGGCTACATTTGTTTTATTTGTACAAAACCTTTTTAATTTAATGTATTTGAAATTATCCATTTTACACCTAACTTTGCTCTCTATCTCTTGTTTATCCACAAATTGTTCACTTATTCATAAGTCTGATAAGTAATGGGTTCCATGTTCTTCTAATTTTCTCGTAATCTCTCTCTTTATATCCAAGTCAAGTATCCATTTTGACCTTTCCTTCGTAAATAGTGTAAGATATTGGTCTATGCCCCATTTCTGCCATATGGCTTTCCAATTTTCCCAACATTTTTTTTTTTTACCAAATAATGAATTCTTATCCCAACACTTAAGTTTTTACACAATACAAGGTTATTTTTTTTTTGCTGTTGTAAATTGTATGTCTACTCTATTTCATTGATCTACCTTTTTATTTCTTAGTCAATACCAGATGATTTTGATAATTACTGCCTTATAGCATAGTTTAAGGTCTGGTACTACTAAACTTCCTTCCTTTACATTTTTTCATTATTTCCTTTGATATTCTTGACTTTTTGTTCTTCCAAATGAATTTTTTTTTCTAATTCAGTAAGGTAATTTTTTGGTAATTTGTTGCTTTTAATTCTTAGAATTGTAGAGACATCCTTACAACCCACACAAAGTATTTCTCTAGCTAACAATATCCTTGGGTACATGCATTCTCATTTTGGATAATGGAAAACAGTTTCTAAGATGGATCCACTTATGTAAAAAACAAACAAACAAACTAACAATCAACCTGTAGTTACGTGGCTGTCCCTTTTCTTAGTTTCCGCATTGCCCTCTGTGAAGCTATAATAAGCTTTACTCAGAGTTTTCCAACTCTAGAAGTCCCACAAATTCAGAGCCAAGATTTAGAGTCTCAAGGACAGAAGCTGGGGAAGAAACTGAACAATCTTGTTAGTCACCTTATAGCAGAGGCTTCTCATCACACACAATGAAGAGTCTGCACACTGCTCAAAACCTTTTACTATACATACATTGACCAAACCAGAACCATAGAAACCAACCTTCCCATTATAGGGCCTCCTACCTTCCTTACGCTGGGTGATGACAATATACATGAGCTGGACCCTATTTTATGGGTTCCCTAACTTGTGGATCGCATCCTGGATCCAGGACTGTGGGATGAGGGAAAAAAGTAAAAGAGCAGTAGTCATTTAATTTAAATCTTGGATGATGTTGCAGACCCAAGGGTCTGCTTGAGGAAAGTGTTGCTGGTCCATCCTACAGACAAAATCACAGAGTATATGATAAAATACACAGAATAGCACAACAGAGAGAAAACATTAACTGAATTATGCTTTATTTAGTTCAGTTATGTATGCAATCTTTGGCTCCCAGGCTACTGCCTGGAGACTGTTACCATAGAGATGTCAGACTCTGGAATTGGTGATAGGCTGTCCCAGAGCTCACCAATTTGGTAACATATTTTTGAACCTCACTTTTAGAGACTTGTGGGAAAGATAAGCCAGAAAAGATTGTCTATTTTTGTGTGTGCTGCATCTGGTTTATGGTCACTTACTTCCTTGCCCCCCTTCCTCCTGGATTCTGGAAGATTATTGTTTTAGGATGGTGATATTCAAAACTTATGGGATACTCACTACCATCTCCACCAGACTTCCTGATTAGTTAGAGGAAGAAGAGACAGAAGGAAACACAGAGGTTTGACTATCTTAGCTGCTAGTCAAAAAAGCAGCCAATATTTTTGTGTTGTTTACTTCCCAATTGAGTCTCTCCTTTGTATTATCATGAATGTTCTCCATGTTTAAAAGATGACTCTACACATGGACATCACCAAATGTTCAATGTAGAAATCATACTGATTATATACTTCGCAGCCAAAGATGGAAAAGCTCTATACAGTCACTTAAAACAAGATCTGGAGCTGACTGTGGCTCAGATCATGAGCTTCTTATTGCAAAATTCATACTTAAATTGAAAAAAGTAGGGAAAACCATCAGATCATATAGGTATGGCATAAACAACATCCCTTATTAATATGAGGTGGAAGTGAAAAATAGATTGAAAGGATTAGATCTGGTAGAGAGATTGCCTGAAGACTATGGACAGAAGATCACAATATTGTGTAGGAGGCAGCAACAAAAAAAAATCCCAAAGAAAAAGAAAAGCAAGAAAGCAAAATGGCTATCCTATGAGGCTTTACAAATAGCTGAGGAAAGAAGGAAGGCAAAAGGTAAAAGAGAAAGGGAAAGATATACCTAACTGAATGCAGAATTTCAGAGAATACCAAGGAGAGTTAAGGTTTTCTTAAATGAACAATGTGAAGAAATAGAAGAAAACAATAAAATGGTAAAGAAAGTGATCTCTTTAAGAAAATTAGAGATATCAAGGGAATGTTTCATGAAAAAATGGTGATGTTAGAAGACAAAAATGGTAGGGACTTAATAGAAGTAGAAGAGATTAAGAAAAGGTGGCAAGAATACGCAAAAGAACCATACATGAAAGATCTTAACATCACTGATAACCATGATATTGTGGTTAGTGATCTAGAGTCAGACATCCTGGAGAATGAAGTCAAGTGGGCCTTAGGAAGCATTGCTAACAAGGCTAGTGAAGGTGATGGAATTCCACCTGAGCTATTTAAAATCCTAAAAGTTGATGCTGTTAAAGTACTGCACTCAATATGCCTGCAAACTTGGCAAACTCGGTAGTGACCATTGGATTGGAAAAGATCAGTTTTCATCCCAATCCTAGAAAAGGGCAATGCCAAGCAATGTTCAAATTACCAAACAATTGCACTCATTTCATATGCCAGAAAGGTTATGCTTAAGATTCTGAAAGCTAGGCTTCAGCAATATGTGAACCAAGAATTACCTGAAGAATGGTCTGTTTTTTGAAGACACAGAACTAGAGACCAAATTGCCGTCATTCACTGGATGATGCAGAAAGCAAAGAATTCCAGAAAAAAAACATCGACTTCTGCTTCATTGACTACACTAAAGCTTTGACTGTGCGGATCACAACAAAATTGACAAGTCCTCAAAGAAATGGGAGCACCAGATCATCGTACTTGTCTCCTGAGGAACCTGTATGTGGATCCAGAAGCAACAGAACCAAACATGGAACAACTGTTTGGTTTAAGATTAGAAAAGGATTATGACAAGGCTGTATGTTGTCATCTTATTTATTCAACTTATGTGAAATGCCAGGCTGGTTGAATCAAGAGCTGGAGTTAAAGTTGCCAGGAGAAATATCAACAATCTCAGATATGCAAACAATGCCACTCTGATGGCAGAAAGTAAGCGGAATTAAGAAGCCTCTTGATGAGGGTGAAAGAGGAGAGTGGAAAGGCTGATTTGAAGCTTAACATAAGAAAAACCCTAAGATCTTGGCAAATGATTCCATCTCTTCCTGGCAAATAGAGGGAGAAGAATGGAAGCAGTTTCAGATTTTGTATTCTTGGGCTCAAAGATCACTGCAGAGGGTGACTACAACTATGAAATTAAAAAATGCTTCCTTCTTGGAAGGAAAGCTATGGTAAATCTGGACAACTAACTAAAAAGAAGAAACATCACCTTCCTGACAGGTGTCCATATAGTCAAAGCTGCCATTTTTCCAGTAAGGATAGATGGCTGGGAGAGTTGAACAATAAGGAAAGCTGAGTGCTGCAGAACTGATGCTTTAGAATTGTGTTGCTGGAGAAGATTTTTGAGAGTCTGTTGTACAGCAAGGAGATCAAATCAGTCAATACTTTAAAAAATTAATTCAGATTATTCACTGGAAGGTCAAATACTGAAGCTGAAGCTTAAATATTTTAGTCACATAATGAAAAGATGGGATTCACTGGAAAAGGCCCTGGGCTCACTGGCCAGGCCTAGTCAACCATTACACCTATAAAAAAGGTTTAGCAGCACATGTTGAGAAAGATTGAATGCAAAAGGAAAATGGGATGGCAGAGGATGAGATGGAGAGATAGTGTCGCAGAAACAATGAACATGAACTTGAACAGACTTTGAGAGATAGTAGCGGATAGAAGGACCTGGCATGCTGTGTCAGACGTGACTGAACAACTGAACAGAAACAACATAATTATAAACAAAAACTCTTGACAGCTGCCAAACCGTTTTTATATGTGTAATGTTTAACTGGGCCTAGCCAATGAGCCCAGTCCTTATAAGCAGGTGCAGCATGATTGGTTTCTGTACTCTCACCTAAAGGACTATAGCAGCCTCCAATGCCAACCAACTTGGAAAGAACCAGAGCCAAGACACTTGTCCAGGATGGCTAGTGCCTTTTGAAAGCACCTCAGTTCTGGCTCCACAGATATTCAAAAAGGTTCCTCTTTACCACATGGTTAGCAGTCTGTTACCAGTTATAGAATGTCTATGCCTGCTCTGAAGTCCCATCAGAGGATTATGTTTCACGTACTCATAAGGACTGGGCTCATTGGCCAGGACCAGGCCTCCTTTACATATGTGTAGTACCAGAATGGATAGAGATTTGAGAAGAGATTTTGATACCTTTAATAAGATGGGAAACATTATCTCTGATCCAGGGATAATGAATCTAAAGGCATGAGAGGCGGGGTTGACACTCATCTCCTTTGGATTTCCCACAAGCAAGAGAAACATTATAATCATACCCCTAAGCAAACACAAGTTTCCCATAAACATCAATGTATATCAAGAGACACCATAATTTATATACCGTTAGCCTATAATGGGAATTTTTAATTTTTTAATTTTCTTTTATTCCTCCTTCAACTTTGGTTAACTGAAAGCCTATCTTCTCTTAATATTAACCTCACCTAACCAAAACCTGTCCTATGGGATGTGAAAACTTACTTAAAGCCTTAGACATTCCTTAGAAAAGGAGTCAGAGGAAGAATCTCAACTGCCCCTTGACTCCTTAGCTCCCTCCTTGACTCCTAAATTCCTCTTCAATTAGACTATTTGTGAACTCTCTAAATGTAGTTGAATCTGTAACTTGATTTAGTTTATCTGCAGAATTTGTTTGATGAGGTTTGTTTCCTTCAGGATATGTGAGATTTTGTGTCTTTATGTTCAACTTTTGTAGCATGAAGGAAGTATGGGGTTATGGATCTATCTTTTCTTTAGCTTTTATGGCCTAAGAAAAATATACAAGATTGCAATATGTAAAAGAATTATTTCTCTGTCACTCAATATAATTTTGCCTATAAGAGGGCATGTTAGAATACTAATGATTGTTCAAGTTTTCTCTGTGCCCTGAACCTATGTTTAAGTATAATAATAAAACCTAGGTTTTTACCTCTATAATTTCTGAGTTGTGGTAAATATATTTTGGCAGCAGTTACCTACTTCATGAAGTCAGAGAGGATATATTTCTCCCACAAGACTTAACATAGATAAACCCTTGAGACACACAAAAGCAGAGTCAGGAAAAGCCTCACAGGGAGCATTCTGAGCCAGCCTTCAGGGAATCAGGAATCTGCCTCACTCCTCATCCTTAATTCCCTCAGTCCCATTTATTGTTATTTTTGGAGCACAATGGGATGGAATATCTATTACATATAGAATTCCCAAGGGGTTAGGAGAGATAAAATTTTCATATAAGATCTAATCTAGATACCATTGCTAAGACTATAATGAACAGGAAAAAGAAGCAATCAGAGGTAAACACATGAATCTTTTGCTCTCCTTTCCTGTAGATATGTATCCACCAATCAGGGTCAGGGCAGAGGGCGCCTTTTGATTTCTAGGGGGCATTGTGGTATAGAGAAAGGGACAGGGATGTCCAGGTCCAGAGGCAGAAGAATATCTTTGCATCTGAACAGGTCGATATCTGGTGGCTTGGAAGTCAAACTGCTAAGTTTTTTGCTAGTATAACGGGTCCTTCCAGTGAGGTTGGAGGGCATTCCTTTGTTGATGGACCTTTACAAAGATTCAGTCTTCTGACTGTAGGTTGTGGCAGGGAAAATCAAGTGGTCAGGGCAAAACCCCAGCAAAACCAATCCCAATTCTGGTGTCTTACCCCCACCTTTTTTGGGGTAAGACAAAGTGATTCATACAGGATGAGTAGGCATGAATGCATTGTGATTTTCACCGAAGATCTCATAACATCATCTTTCTCCCTCTAAACCCATTTCTATTCTGAACTTCCTTGGTACTGTCATGAGCACTAAGGTCCTTCCTATGTTTATAACATAGGTCACAAATTCCTTGCCTCCTCACATTCATTCACCCCACACGTTTAAGCAGTTGCAGATTTTGTTATTTTTCTCTCTCTACATAACATTGTTTAAATTTGTTCCCTTATCTTCAGTTACCTCCAGGGCCATTACCCTACCTCTTAATTGGTCTGTCTGCCTCAGGTCTCTCCCCATTCTAATCCACTGAGCCACCTTGCTGCCTCAGTTGACTGTGTTACTCCCTACTTAATAAACCAGAAAGATCAGATACAAAATGTTCGGCATTTAAGTTTTTCACAGCGTGGCCCCAATCTACCTTTCTAGCCTATTTCCCTTTCTGTACTTGATGGTCCAGCCAAAATAACCTTCTTCTTGTTCCTCATGCTCGTACAAAAATATATAAAATACCCAAATATGAATAGGAGATTAATGTAGGATAACATCCATTAAGCAGAACCACATCAAACAGAATGGAATTATATTGAAATCTTTCTGCTGAACTAAAATCAGTGACAATTCACTTTTGTTTACTGGTTTGGTGGTGTAGTCAATACTATATATTCACATAGCAAGACATGTCTCTTTCTGAGAAGTTGTTATGTTTACTGACTGCTATGACCTATTAGATTATTGTAATTAAATAGGATCTAAAAAAAGAAATTCATTTGCTTGACTAGCTACATTGATCAAATTAGCTGAGTGATGAATTACTAACAATTATAATCTATAAGTTGGACCAATCCCTCAAGACATACACAGAGATTTTTCAGAAATGATGAAACATTCTGCTCATTAAAAAATATCACTAATTTTTGAATAAGCACAAAAGGGTTAAAAAATAAAAAATTTAAATTAAAACAAATTTTTATCTTTATGTCATCCCTTTAAATATCTATTTCATGTTTAGTAATATATGTAGTGTTAGTACAATAGTATTTATATCTATATAATTTATAAATACATTTATTAAATTTATTATAAACAAATATTGCAGGTACATGCTCTTTTTTTATTGGTAAAGTTTGTAATCTAAGGTTTGGGCACCACTGGTATAGACTAAAACAAAGATGTCTGTTATATTGTTAAGGGAAAAAATGGCAAAATTTTAGAAGGACAAGCACAAGTGAGGAATATGTGTTTCCTCATTTTGGATGAAATGGAAATAGTTTCTAAGATGGAGTCGTTCATGCTTGGCCCACCCCTCTTCTTGACTCCACAAACTAGATGATCTTGAAGTTCCTTTGACAACTTTTAATTCCATGATCCCTTTTTTCCAGTGACACACATTTTTGCCATATATGGTTAATGAAAAAGGTTTTTAATCCCTCTTATACAAACTTAACTGATCTGTAGGGAACCTGAAAGTTCAACTTTATTAACACCATGTGCTAACGAACTGAATTAACTGGTTTAGTTTATATGATAATCAGTTTAATAATCATCCCTTCCCCAGTCTTCCCCTCTTCCATTTATTTATTCTCATTAGATTGTTCTTTTCTAGGGCAGGGTTGGGGAGAAGATTTGGCCCTCCCCTCCACCTTCTCTCCCCCACCCCTACCCCCAGTCTCAGTTGATGTTTTTTATTGTGTTAAGAAGATGTTAACACCCTTTCTGTCAGAAGGGAACAATAGTATGAGATAACTAATGATTGGCCACATCCCTGAGTGACCATTTAAAATCACAGTCAAATGAGTCAGAGGCAGTTGAGGCAGCAGTCAGGGAAGAGCCTAGTTCTTCACCCCTTTCATTTCCTTCTCCTTTTCCTCCCCCCCTATCAGCAGAACTACTCATTCTGAAGATACTTCATCTGGCAATTAAAAAGAGTCAGGTGGAGAGTCACACGAAAGAGTCTGAGGCACACAGGTTAATGGAGACACATGGATAGAGAGAACCACGCTTGTGGCTGGAAGCAGCTTCAGGGAGTGTGACTTCTGGCAGCAGTGAACAGAAAGCTGGTTAGGGATGCAAGAAAGAGGCTAAGAACCCTGGCAACTGAGAGCTGAACTTTGTAAGGACTCCATCAGGAGGGAAAGAAATTCAAAGACCAGCAATATTAGAGTTGTGAGTAGCCAGAAGAAAGACTGTGTCCCCATAATAAATGAACTTCCAAAGAAAATAGCCTGAGGACCAAATGGTTTTACGAGTGAATTCTATCAAATATTCAAAAAACAATTCCAATGTTACTTAAATTATTTGTAAAAATAGAAAAAGAAGGGATTCCTACCAAATTTCTTCTATGATAGAAATATAGACTTCATAACTAAACAAAGGAGGGAAAAAGCAAAGAAAGACAACTGTAGGCTAATATACCTGAGCCATATTGATGCAAAAATTTAATAAAATATTAGCACAGAAGCTATGAAACATATTAAAAAGATTATATACTATGACTGGATTGGCTTTATACCAGGGACTCAGAGTTAGTTCATTATGCATATTAAATGTAAATTAAAATATCTGTGGGGTTGGCACATCAGGTTGGCAAAGAAGGCAAAAAGGAAAATACCAATTGTTGGAGGGGTTGCAGGAGAATAGGAGGATAAGTACACTAATGCACTGCTAGTAAAGATATAAATGCAGCTTTTCTGGAAAACAATCAGGATCTGACTCAAAAGTCACTCAGCAATGCCACAACTAGGTATATACCTCAGAGAGATTAAAAAAAGAGGGACTATACCTATATGTTCAACACTATTTGTAGTAACCCCTTTTACTATAGCAAAGAACAAAGTGGGTGCCCATCAATTGGGGAAAGACTGAACAAATTATGGTATATGAGTGTAATAAAACATTATTGTGCCGTAAGAATGTGATGAATTCAGAGAAACCTGGTGAGAACTGATGATGAGTTCAGCTAGGATAGAGTAATGGACTTCGAATTAGGAAGACCTGAGTTTGAATCCTGCCTTGGCTACTTACTACCTGAGTTACTCTGGGCAAGTCACTTAACCTCTCTCAATTTAAAATTGTAAAATGGACATAATAATACTACATCCATCACAGAATGTTGTCCTTGAATGAGACAATATATGTAAAGCACTTTACAAACCTTAAATCACCATATGTTTGCTATTTTCTTTCTCCTCCTCCTCCCCTTCCTCTTCCTCCTCTTCTCTCCTCCTCCTTCCTCTTCTTTCTTTTTCTTCTTATTATCATGATAACTAACAATTTATATAACAGATTTTCTTGGCAAAGGTACTGGAGTGGTTTGCCATTTTCTTCTCCAGCTCATTTTACAGATGAGGAAACTGAAGTAAACAGGGTTGAGTACTTGCCCAGGGTCACACAACTACTATGTGTCTAAAACTACATTTAAACTCAGGAAGATGAGTCTTCCAGACTCCAGGCCTGGCACTCTGTCTACTGCTCCATTTAACTGCCATTATATAACAGCTACAACATTGAAAATAAAAACAACTCTAAAAGACTTAGTCTGATTAGTGTAATGACCCATGATGAAGCATACTATTCATCACCTGACTGAGAAGTGAGGGACTTGTCTGGCTGAACAGCCCGACTAGCTTTCCCAGTGCTTGGCACAGCGTCTTTCTTGATGTCTACAATTCACGAAATTTTGTGCAAACTCAATTTGGAGAGTGACCATTCTACACCTGTAAATGCATGTGGCTCCATCAAGGCTTATGACAACTTTGATGCCAAGAGTGATGCTATAAACACTGAGGCAGCCATCAAGACCAAAGGGGTGGATGAAGTCCACTTGTCAACATCATGACAAATCACAGCAGGAATCAGAGGCAGGATGTTGCCTTCGCTTATCAGAGAAAGACCAAAAAGGAACTTGCATCAGCACCGAAGTCTGCCTTATCTGGCCACTTAGAGACAGTGATTTGAGGCCTGTTGAAGACACCTGTTCAGTATGATGCTTCAGAGCAGAAAGTGTCCATGAAGGGCCTGGGTAGATCATCTGCTTATGGACAAACCAGGAACTCTATGAAATTAACAAAGTCTACAGAGAAATGTACAAGACAGAGTTGGAGAAGGACATTATTTCAGAATATCTGGTGACTTCTGCAAATTGATGGTTGCCCTAGCAAATGGCAAGTGGGCAGAGGATGGCTCTGTGATTGATTATGAACTAATTGACCAAGATGCTTGGGAACTCTATGATGCAGGAATGAAGAGGAAGAGAACTGATGTCCCTAAATGAATCAGTATTATAACTGAGAGGAGTGTGTGCCACCTCCAGAAAGTATTTGAAAGATACAAGAGCTACAGCCCTTATGACATGTTGGAGAGCATCAAGAAAGAGGTAAAAGGAGACCTCGAAAATGCCTTCCTCAACCTGGTCCAGTGCATTGAGAATAAGTATTTTGCTGTCTGATTTTATGATTCAATGAAGGGCAAGGGGACCCAAGACCAGATCCTGATTAGGATTATGGTCTCCTGCAGTGAGATGGACACGCTGAAATTTAGATCTGAATTCAGGAGGAAGTGTGGAAAATCTCTGTATTACTTCATCCAGCAAGACACAAAAGGAGACTACCAGAAGGCATTCTTGTATCTGTATGGAGGAAATGACTAAAAGCCATGTGGAAAGAAATGATCAAAGCAGTTGTAATAGCCAGAAACAATGCTTTCTGCTCTTTCCCCTTGTAATTTTAGAAAATCAGCTAGCAACTAACAGTAACTTGTATTGGTCCTTATTAGGCTGATGTTATTTGCTTTCTTGTACTTTTTTAGTCATGTATGCATTGCTTGGCTTTCCTCAAGTTTTCTCCTTAGCCAAAGGAATGAACATTCCAAGGGAATGGAAGTGAAATCTCTGTTCTGAAACACTTGGCTTCTTGTGTGCTGTGCTGCCAAAAGGTAAACTGACTGAATTTTTACTTAAAAAAAAAAAGCGAGGGGCTCAAGGTGTGGGTTTTAACATATTTTGGACATGGGTCAATGTGTGCATTTGTTTCACCTAACTATGATTATTTGTTGTAAAGGGTTTTTTTTTTAAATTACAGCAGATTTGAGTGTGAGATGAGGATTATTGATAATGAAGGAGAGAGAGACAGACAGACAGACAGACAGACACAGAGAAGTGTGCCATCAAACATTAAAAAATGGACAGAAGAGAACAAAAGACTGTTTGGAGGGAGAATAAAAAAGAAGGAAAGCTTTGAAAATAATGTGTTGAACTTATGTAATTTTAAAAAGAAATCTAAGCTGCACATAATGGAAATTTGTAGTTTCATTTTTAATCCTCTTGACAAGAGTTAGCAAAAATCTGCCAAACAGAGAGATGTAGCTACCAAATGAAACATCAGTTTAGAATGCAAGATCTTATGAAGAAGGATCGTGGATGATTATTAGTGTCATAAAGCTGAGATAAGCAGTGAAGAAAACTTATCAAAATGTTCAATTAAACAAAGTCATCTAAGAATGAAAATGGAAGGAAACCTAAAGCATTAAAAAGGAAAAGGTTTGCAAAAAATCATTATGATAAATTATTTTTTTCCATGAAGGATCATACTCTGACCCTAATATCACAGTTTTAGATGCACTTACAGAAAGCATGTGTTTATAGATGGCACCTAAGGGAACAAAAATAGGAAAAGCATCCATATTAGACCACATAGATATAGAGGAAATCAAAACCATGAGGTATCATCATTATAAGATGTTGAGGGAGCAACATGGAAAGTATCTATAGAAGGGGAGGATGTTAAAGGCATGGGAAAAAAATCAGACCTTTTAATACAGAAAAAAAGGTGACTGACAGTACATCAGTAACTCCTGATCTATTTGTATACTCTCCCATCTATGCCACATCTTTATGAAAGTCTTGTATATACAAATTAGAAACATTCTCAGTGAGAGTATTAGGAGGTAACAATGGGCTTTTGCAAGTAATATCTAAAAGTGGGCCACATCTTTACCATTTAGTAACTAACTAAAAAATATAGAGAATAAAATATCCATTGTTTTTTGATTATGGAAAAGCATTCAGTTCAGTAGAACCAGATGTCACTTTACAGGCTTCCTTGCAAGAAAGTATCTCCCATATCTCCCATCAAAATTTTTGAAAGATATAAAAATAGACATAATCCTATTCAATGATCCTCTGATGATAAATGTCAGGCAAAGCATAAAACAAGGAGACATGTTCACTAAAGGTGCTGCACCACTGTGATGGAGTATATCCAGGTTGGAGTCCAAGTTGAAGAGGGATGCTCTGTGGATGGAAACACCCTCTAGATGCCCCTATTGTCAGATAACATTGTGCTAATTGCCTCAAGCTCTAGAACAATGCAGAGTCCCCAGAAGAGATCTGTAATAACTCAAGGGAGTTTGACCTGACCATCTACATAGAATAGATCAAGCAGATGAAGAATGTTTATAGCCCTGATTACAACATGCATTTGGATGTACTACCAGTGGTTGTTCATTAGTGCGTGTGTATATGTGTATAAATATATATACATATATACGTATACACACATACATACATATACACACACATATAAATATATATAAAATGTGTATATATATACATATATATACACATACACACATATATATATACATACACACACACACATAAACACACACACATATATACTGAGTTGACTTGGAGGAAGAGAGCAGTTTGGATTGCCTTAGGGCAGAGGTTCTTAACATAGAAACATTTTTTGACAACTATTTCAATATAATTGATTTCTTCTGTAATCCCATATATTTTATTTTATGTATTTAAAAATATTATTTTGAGAAAGGGTCCATAGGTATTACCTACATGATACTCAAAAAGGTCAACAATCCCTGCCTTAGGGAAATTGCCAAGATTTTTTAATGTATCCAAACTTCCTATGAAAGCAAAAGCCCATCTTTTTATTAAAAATGAAAACTTGTCCTTTATGAACTGTCAAATTTGCTGAAGTTTTTACAGTTGTAGTTATAATCCTTAAGTTAGTCAATGAACATTGTGGTAATTATTTTTCACTTTTTATTTCCTTTTATTAAATTTTATTATGCCATTCATCATGGAATATTTTGGCTAATTAAAGTATATTTTCTTTTAATTAACCTTACCTTGCTAAAACTTGACTCATGGAATGATAATATTAAGGGATTATTAAGGGAAACTTTTTTGACACTCCTCAGATAAGAAGTCAAAGGGTTCTAGGTGATTACAAAGGTTGCTAGGTGATTTAGTTAACTGTTTGTGAGAGGATTCTACTGGCGTTGACTCTGTGGTTATCTTTGAGGCATAAAAATTTTCCTTCTCAATCAGCCTGTTGTAAACCCTCTAAATGTAATTTAACCTGTAACCTGACTTAGTTTACCTGTAGAGTCTGCTTAACTAGGTTTCTTTCTTTACGGGATGTATGAGATTACATTATGGTTCAACTAAGTTTGTTCAATTTTTATGGCCTAAGAGTATATACTAGATTGTTGTATGTCAAAAATTATTTCTTTGTCTCTCTGACATAATTTTGTCCATAAAAAAAACCTCCTTAGAATCCTAATCTTTGTTCAGGGTTATTTTTCTACCTCCTGAACCTGTGTTTAAGCATAATAAAACTTGGGTTTTTACCTCTATAATTCCTGCATTGTGATAGGTTTATTCTGTGGTAGTAATCTACTGCATGAACTCAAAGAGGAGACATTTCTCCCATAATAGTATTTATTAAGCACCTACTATGTTCCAGGCACCATGCTAGGCAGGGCACATACAAAGAAAGGCACAACCAAACACAAACAAAAATAATCAACCAATTCCTGTTCTTAAGGTGCTTATGGTCTATTTGGAGAGATAACAGATAAACAGCTATGTAGAAACAAGATGTCTACAGAGTAGATTGGAGACGAAATTAAAGAGGACTGAGAAAGACTTCCTGTAGAAGTAGGGTCTTTACCTGAGACTTGAAGAAATTCAGGGAAGCCAGGAAGGAGAGATGAGGAGAGAGAATTCTAGGTATGGGGGATAGCCAGCAAAAATTAATTACAAAAGAGGGTTTGGGGTAGAGAGGGTACATAGGGAAATTATTGTAATGTAAAAAAAAACCATAGAGACATTAAAAATTGAAAATAAATAAACATGAACTGTTTGAGGGGACTGTATTTTGTAAGAGGGGGTTGTTTAGTTATTTGTCAATAAGAATCTATTATATCAAAAGAAAAATTTATCAGCAAAAATGATATTTAAAAGAAAATTGACTAAATAAATAAGAAAATAGAAATGTGACAAAAATGTGTAGATTGCAAAGCTAACTGATGCTTAGTAGGAATCCTGCCTTCTACCTTGCTCCTTTAAGTAAAAAGCATTTTTTGACAAATCTATTGCCTTGTGTCCAACAAGTGATAGATGCTAGTTTTAAATTATAAACCAGACATAAGGAACACGAAATCACAAGGGACCAAAACTAAAGAGCTTCATGATCACTAAAGGTATTTTCATATGTTAAAGAAAACGTATTGAAGGTTCAGTACTCTGTAGTTAAAACTGTTAAAAGGAATGCATTTGCTAATTATAGAGATGCTCACAAGAAAATTATTCACATACGCTGAGTATTTTAAAAAGAGTAACAACATAAGGAGAGAGAAAGGAAAAAAAAAACTTGTAGTACCTAGGGTGTGTCAAGCACAACCAACAGATGTCTAAAGTGAGTGGAGCTCATCATTGGGATGATGTCAGATGGGGCTGCTTGAACTTTGTAGGTGACAGAAGCAGGTATTTAATGCCATCCAAATTCATGGCAGTTCCTCCTCTGTTGTCTACAGTCAGATTGTGCCACGGGGGCATGGTATTTGACCTGCATCCTGGGCTTTAGTATCAGACCCTGAGCAAGTGGGACCTGGGCAGCACAGTACAGAGAACAGGTCCCTTGTAGGCAAGCCAAGAACTCTTGTTGAAATACTAGGGTTCTTGTCAACCTAAGGATAATAAATGAGAAGTCTAACTTCTTTTTGGCAAAAAATTATATATATATATATATGTGTGTGTGTGTGTGTATGTAGATATATACATCTCTCTCTATATGTGTGTATATATGTGTGTATACACATATACATACACGCACTCATGTATATACATATATACATACACACACGTATATATACATATATGTATACATACATACATACATATACACACACATATATACATACATATATATACACATATACTGATAACAGAATAGAACCTCTGGGTTATTTATCATCCCTGGGCTGGGAGGCAAGAGAGAGGAAGATAGATTTGAGCCCTGAAAGTTTCTGCTTTTGGTAAAGGCTGGAGGATCAAATGGAATGCACCATCTAGGTCTATATTATAAGCTGAGTAGTGCTGCCATTTAAGTATTAGAGGTGAATTGATGAGCACAAGCAATAATGTAATGAATGGGAATATGGTGGGGCAGGGACCTGATTCATGATCTAATTGGTGGAAGCACTTTAGTTATAGTTATATAGAGATATAGCTCACAATGGGGTGGAATACAAAGGTTAATGTCAGAAGCCAGAGAGAGATAGGGGAAGCTTGTCAATAAACTCAGAGTACCCTCTAGTTTGGGGTGGGGTGCATGATAGCGTGCCTGAGTCTTGAGTGACAGCCACATGCCTCAAGTCCTGATTATGGAATACTTCCTATGGTATTGCACTCCCAAACAAGGTTTTGCTGCATTCTATGACCTAGCTAATCCTCTGTTGCTGACATCCACTGTGACAAAATGAGGATCATGCCCCCATCCCATGTGATAGTGGTTTTATATCTTCTTAACTAAGTGGCACAGTAGATGGAGTGCTAGGGCTGAAGTCAGGAAGACTCATCTTCTTGAGTTCAAATATGGCCTCAGACATTTACTAGCTGTATGACCCTGGCAAGCCACTTAACCCCATTTGCCTCAGTTTCCACATCTATAAAATGAGCCAGAGAAGGGAATGGCAAACTACTCTAGTATCTTTGCCGAGAAAACCCCAATGGGGTCACGATGAGTCGGATGTGACTGAAAATGACTAAGCAGCAACTTTATAGACAGCATCCCCCTTGGTGTTATCTCCCTATCACCTAGCCTAGCTGAGGTTATTATCCAAGCACTCTGCTTCAAGGCTTGGCTCCAGAGGAGAAAATGAGGCTGGTGAACTTGCACAGCCTTCCTTCACTTAAATCCAATTCACTTGCAAGTCATGGCACCACCTTCCTGATGCCATGATCTTCTTCAAGAATGCAGGACAAACAACACCAACACCACCACCACCAACAACAATGTGTTTAAAGGCAACTCCCACTACACCTTTTAAAATATTTAAAACTCTACGTTTTTATTTAAACCTCTACATTTTTATTTAAACATACGTACTCTCCACCATTGCTACTCTACTCCTACGTTAGTCCTTAGTGGGTAGTAAAATAGAGAATCTATTGAGGAAGAATAACGGATTGTCATGCAGCAAGGAGGGCTCAATTGAGCTTATATGAAAGATTTGTAGTGAGTTAATTCAGCATGGTTGTGTGGTGTCTTCTAGTCTAAGTAAGACAGGCAAAGGTGAATATTGGGAGTAATTCAGGGTTAGGATTTGGAAAGGAATAAGCAACAACAGTATAGAATGGCAAAGACTTCAAGGGCAGAGGACACCATGAAATTGAACTTTTGAACTATCAGGTTAAGACTCAGAAGAGAGGAAAGTGAGACCAGAACTTTGCTTTCAAAGGGAGACAATGAGGCATGGGAAAACAGAGAAGGCTGAAGTTATTGGAGCCTGCCTCAAAGATAGAAAATAGGTTTAGGAGGGGTGAGACACAGGGAAATATTGAAGGAAAAGAGTCATGACTAGAGAGATAAATTGCAGAGTTTTGACTTGGGAAGTGGAACACTTATAGATGATAATGAGATTTAGGTTATTACCATACTTGTATATATCTGAAGTGAAGTTAAGATGCAGGTAATGGGAGTTGAGACTGAGAGTCAGAGAAGAAAGGGTGTTTGAAGGGACATCAACAAATACATTAAAGTCCCCAAGTATAAGGATATAGTTTAGTGTGAAGAGGAATATTGAATTTAGTGCTGAGCTTGAGCAAAAAAAGTGAGAATAACCTGAGGAGAAGGCTTTAGATAACTACCACCAGGCTCTAGACAGGGTAAGATACCTCAATGGAGAGACCCTTGAAGGAGGAGATATTGCTGAGTGATAGGGGCAGAAAGGAGATCTGGAAGAAGCCCCTTTTCTTGTTTCTGTCTCAGGGCTATAGTGGACAGGAGGCAAGATACATCCAGTATTGGAGAGGGTTGTAGTGTTTTCTTGGGTGGGGCCAGGTAGCTTGCTAGTGAGGGGCACAAGATGGTGGTCAGGTGGCAGGAGGCCTGCTGTATTGGCCCTAGTCCTGGCCTTGTAGCCAGGTGGCCTGGTTCAATAAAAGGTCAAGAATGTCAAGGGAACTAAATAATGTCAACTAAGAAAAGGTATAAAGGAAGAACTCAATATTACTCACTTTCAAGTTACATTTTAAAGGAGTAATTATTTAAAAATATTTTAAGTTAGCTTTTCTTTAATTATTAGTGATTTGGAACTTTTTTTTCATATTGACAGCTTGATTTCTTCCTCTGAAAACTACCTATTTATATACTTTGGCCATTAATGATTGCGGAATGTATCTTATTCTTACAAATTTGAATAAATTCCCTGTATATCTTAGAAATGAGATTTTTATCAGAGAAAGTTACTATGAAGATTTTTTTCCAAGTTACCATCTTTTAATTTAGCTAAATTGGTTTTGTTTGCGCAAAAACTTTTAAATTTTATGTAATCATTTTTATGTAAATATTTTATCTTTTGTAACCCTTTCTATCTTTTATTTGGTCATGAACTCTTTCCCTATCCGTAGATCTGAAAGGTATTTCCTTCATTGCTCCTCTAACTTGCTTATGATGTCACCCTTTATGTCTACGTCATTTGGATCTTATTTTAGTGTATATCATGAGTTGTCGGTCTATACCTAGTTTCTGAAACACTGCTTTTATTTTTCTCAGCAGTTTTTGTCAATAGTGAGTTCTTATTCTAATAGCTGGAATTTTGGAGTTTATCAAACACCAGGTTCATTTGCTTCAGTTCATTGTGTTGTATAATCAATCTGTTCCACTGATAGACTTCTCTATTTCTTAATCAGTACTGAATAATTTTGATGATTACCATTTCATAATGCAGTTTGAGATCTGGTACTGCTAGGTCCCTTTTATTTCCACTCTCCCCCCCATTTTTCCCTCCCCCAAGATTCTTTATGTTCTGTCCCTCTAGATGTATTTTGTTATTGTTTTTTTCTAGCTCTATAAAATAATCCTTTGGTAGTTTGATGGTAATGAATAGGGAAATTAATTTAGGTAGGATTGCCACTTTTATTATATTGACTTAGCCTACCCATGAGCAATTAATATTGCTCCAATTATTTAGATTTGCCTTTATTTGTGTAAAGCGTGTTGTGTACTTTTATTCATATAGTTCCCATGTTTGTCTTAGCAAGTAGACTCTCAAGTCTTCTGTAGTTATTTTATATGTAATTTCTTTTTACATTTCTTCCTTCTGGGTTTTGTTTGTAATATAGAGAAATGTTGATGATTTATGTGGGTTTATTTTCTATACTGGGGACTGCTAAAAGTTATTATTTCAATTAGTTTTTCAGTTGATTCTCTAGAGTTCTCTAAAAACATTTTCATATCATTTGCAAAAAATACTTTTGTTTTTTTGCCTATGCTTATTACATCAATTTTTTCTTTTCTTATGATTATAGTTAGCATTTCTAGTACTATATTAAATAATAATGGTGGCAATAGACATTCTTACTTCACTCCTAATCTCAGAAAAGTCTCTAGTTATTCCAAATATATAAATGTTGATTCGGTTTTAGATATACATTACTTACAATGTAAAGGAAAGATTTGTTTATTCCTATGCTTTCTACTGTTTTTAAAAAGAATAGCTGTTATATCTAAAGGTGTGTGTGCGTATGTGTGTGTACATATTAGTAGAATCATATGATTTTTGTTGTTCTTTTTATTAATATGGTCAATTATGGTCCTAATATTGAACCAACCCTGCCTTCCTGGCATAAATCCAACCTGGCCCTAGTGAATAATCTTTATCATATGTTGTTTTAGTCTCCTTGCTAATATTTAACTATGATTGATTGATTTATTTTTGCATTGATATTCATATGGATGTTGGTCTATTGTTTTCTTTTTTCTATTTTGACTATCTCTGGTTTAGGTTTGAAGACGATATTTATATCACAGAAGGAATACGGTCAGACTCCTCTTTCTATTTTTTTCTACTAGCTTATATAATGTTGGAATGAATTTTTCTTTAAAGGTTGACAGAACCTACTCGTAAATAATCTGGTCCCTGTTTTTTCTACCTTTTCATAACTCATTTATGGCTTGTTCAATTTATTTTTCTATTCATGGTACTGATAATATAGGCATTTTATGTTTTTGTTAATATTAGTTTCATTTAGATCATTAGTTTTATTGGTATATAACTGGGCAAAATGTTTCTACTAATTATCTTTAATTCAGCTTTACTTGTTGAGAATTCAACTTTTTCATTTTTGATACTGGTAATTTGGTTTTCCTCTTTAAAATATTAGTCTATGATTAACTAGTTTATTGTTTTGTTTTTTTTTAGAAAAACAGTTCCTAATTTTATTTATTGATACTTTTATTTTGCTTTCAATTTTGTTAATCTAAACTCTGATTTTTAGGAATTTCTATTTTGGTATTTAGTAGGGGTTTTTAAATTGGTTAGTTTTCTAGGTTTTTTTTAGTTGCTTGCGCAACTCACATGTCTGTTCTTTTTTTTTTTTTTTTTTTTTTTAATGAAAGGCTTTGAGATATACATTTTCCCCTAAAGACTACTTTGGCTACATCACCCAAATTTTGATGTGTTGTCTTATTATTGTCATTATCTTCAATGAAATTATCTATTGTTTTCTGATTTTTTTGGATACTCTTATTCATTAGGATTAAGTTACTTAGTCTCAAATTAATTTTAATAGATTCTTCAGATGTCCTTTATTGAACATAATTTATCATATATCCATAAAAGATATGTTTAATATTTATGCTTTCTGTATTTATTTGTGAAGATTTTATTCCCTAATAAAATTTTCATAAAGATACATGCTCAATTGAAAAATAAATGTATTATTTTGTATTCCCATTCAATAATCATCAGAGGTCTATCATATTTTATTTTTCTAAAATCCAATTCACATTCTTAGCTTCTTTCTTGTTTATTTTTTGGTTAGATTTTATCTATGTCTGAAAGAGATATATTGAGCTGAGCTCCCCCACTATTATAGTTTTACTATTTCCACTTACTTCATTTAACTTGTCCTTTAAGTAGTTAGATGCCATGTCATTATACACATACATACATACATACATATATGTGTGTATATATATGTATATGAATTGACCTTTGTCATTCCTACCTTTCAGCAAAATGTATCATCCTAGTTTACCTCTTTTAATTAAGTCTATTTTTTTCATACAGCTTTGTCTGAGACCATGATTGTTACTCCTGCCTTTGAAAGTTCAGTTGAAACACAATAGATTTTGCTCCAACTCCTTATTTTAACTTTCTGTGGATCCTTGTTTTAAGTGTGTTACTTATAAACAATATACTATTGGATCCTGCTTTCTAATTCATGTTGGGCTCCTCTTCTGTTTTATGGGTGAATTCAACCCATTCACATTCACAGTTATAATCATTAATTGTGTATTTCCCTCCATCCTATTTTCACACTTTACCTTTTCTTTGTTTCTTGTCTCCTCTTTATAAAGAAGAGGGTGATGAGGGAGAAACAGTGTTCTCAGCACCATTGTTCTAAGTTTGATGATATCTGCTTCTGCTCGCCTATCCCTCTTCTCTTTTCCTTGGATAAAGCCCTATCACAGGATATTATCCTTTTTTTTAAACCTTTCTTTGAGAGCAATTCTCCTGAAGTTCTAAGGCCTTTGGTCCACCATTCAAAAATCTCTCTCTTTCTCTCTCTCTCTCTCTCTCTCTCTCTCTCTCTCTCTCTCTCTCCCTCCCTCCCTCCCCCATTCCTGGAGGTTCCTTTCTCCATGTGTCTCCAAAGTGTCTCTCTAATAAATTGTAACAAGTTCCGTACACAGGTATTAAGTATCATGCTCAGCATTCTCTTAATTAATCAACCCTCCAAAAGATCAACAGACAGAACAGGGCTTTGCCCCCACAAAATTGCTCCAGACAAGTGGGAGCAGAATTGAATTCCTCCCCTGCACTGAAATCTTTGCAGTCCCTTGCAAAAATCAGGCAGGGTAAGCTTGAAATCTGTGAACTATAGAGGACAAAAACAAACATTAGCACTTTAAGGCAAGAGTGATTTTCCTAGCATCCTAGGTAACCAACTTTCAGGATTGTTGGAAACAAAAGAAAACAAATACTCACTAACAATACATACAGTATACATGACAATATACAAAGCACTCCCTGACAGAGTAAGTAGGTGACAATACATCTAAGTTGTAGCCATGTGGCAAAATGGACAGATCGCTGTGTCTGGTGTCCAAAAGGCCCAAGTTTAAGTCTTGCCTCAGCTGTGTTATCCTGAGCATGCTGTTTAACCTCTATCTGCCTTAGTTTCCTCAACTGTAAAATGAGGATAATAATAGAACTTACTTCCCAAGGTTGTTGTAAGGGTCAAATGAGATAATATTTTAAAGCACTTAGCTTTAAAAATACTTAAATAACCCCATATCAGAAAAAGAAATTGAACAAACCATCAATGAACTCCCTAAGAAAAAATCTCCAAGGGGCAGCTAGGAGGCACAGTGGATAGAGCACCAGCCCTGGAGTCAGGAGCACCTGAGTTCAAATCCAGCTTCAGACACATAATAGCTGTATGACCTTGGGCAAGTCACTTAACCCCATTGCCTAGCCAAAAAAAGAAAGAAAAAAAAGAAAAAATCTCCAGGGCCAAATGGATTTACAAGTGAATTGTATCAAACATTTAAAGAACAATTAATTCCAATACTATATAAACTATTTGGGAAAATTGGTGAAGGAGTCCTACCAAATCTTTTTATGACAGAAATATGGTGCTGAAACCTAAACCAGGAAGAGCCAAAACAGAGAAAGAAAATTATAGACCAATTTCCCTAATGAATATAGTTGCATATAGAGTCTGGCATATAATGAACAGAACATAGTAAATTTACAGCTCAAGAGTATAAGCATATCCATTGCACACAACAATTAATGATAAACTACAGAGCAAAGCTGGCTAATTAACAATGAAAAATTAGCTAGCTATGATAATAACACCATCAGTTTTTCTAAACATCTTAACTTTAAGGATTAGAATATGTACAAATAATGAACAAAACATTAAGAAACAGACATTGCTTATAGCATGAACTTAACACAAAACATAGTCAAAGAGATAACAACAAAATAAGAACCTAGCATACTCAATACACAGTAATTAACAACTATTTGTGCAGCAAGAAACACATAATTAATTATATGTAAAGTACACTTTACATAGGTAATCTTTAGAATTGTTTCCTGGTTTCATGTATAACTATTTCTTCAAGATTACCTGTAATTTCATTATTTAGTTTAGTGATTTGTTTGATGTGTCTAGTTTCCCTTGTCATTGGCTGAACTCGCTGCTGTATCTTACCTCCCACTTGATGATATGGGCTGACCACCAGGATCATATACTTGTTTGTCTACACCTGGGCTGACAGCTAGGGGAGGATAGATATCGATGTGTTCGTGTCATCCAAGAGTTTTTGTGTGAAAGGAAGAGGAGATGGTGTAGGCACATAACAAGAGTGAAGGTGAGCAGCCAGGGTTTTCCCATGGGACCCTCACAATATCAGGAGAAATTGAGAAAGGCCTCCAGCACATTGGGTGGCCCTCCTCTTGTCCATGACAGGACATGGACAAGAGTCACACATGAAGCACAAGTGTGGATATATTGTCATTTGTATCACTGGAGAGAATTCCAGACCCATTTGAATATTCAGGTGGGTTTCCTAACTAACGCAAGGAACAATTCCATTCAGCCTCTTCTGCTTCATTCCTGCTAAACATGCATAAAAGGCTTATCTTTTGCTGTTGTCCCTGAATTGCCAAACTACTCATAGCTTCTGTAATCTCTTATCTATTTAAATTTTAGACCATCTGTCTTCCTGATTACTCTTCTGTGAATTCCCTCTGGCTTGCCGTAATGTATCAGAGGCTACAAATGAGGCTCATCAGAATGGTCTGATGCCTGGTACTCAGTCTGAATTCAGTAAGACTTCATTCTTAAACAATAACAAGCAATAATAAGAGAGTAGCCCCATCCCTTTCTAGGTTAGGAATCAGGTTATGCTACAAGGTTTTGTAAGATTTGCTGCTCACTTAATCTCTTGAAGGTGCATTTTTGCTTCCCAGATTTCTTTCTCATGCTAAATGTGTCTTCCAAATTAAATTTTCTCCAGGTTTGTTAGTTCCTTTTGTGTTGTTCCTCAGTGTTTGGGCATAATTGAGCTAATTTGAGCTACAGCTGGCTGATATATTCAGGAAAAGTCTGGAATGTGTCCAACTGATTGCTTTAACTATGTTTCTTTTCTCTTCTTTTTGCTAGGTCCATAGATAAATGTGGCCAGATTGCTTTCTTGGCCAAGGCTCTGCCTAAAATCCCAAGTCATGGTCAATAGTAGGTTTTTTTTTAGTCTCCACATAAATTCCTTCTGTCCAGAGTGGCTTCATATTTGAACTAATTTTTTGTCATCAGGTAATTTTGACTTAAGCTGCTCAAGGTGAAAGAAGGCCAAAACTGGCTCTCATTCATACAATTATTTTCCCTTCCATGTATACTTAATCTATGAGTCTTTTTTGTTTTTTAAACTGGGCCTTTGATTTCATCAAGGGAACTTCCAGTGGGAGAACTCTTTGCATTGACTAAGGATAATATTTGACCTTCAATTTTATAGACTTAGAAAGTTGTTAGGGGGGCACTGAGAGTTTAAGTAATTTATCTAGAATCATACAACAAGTCAGAGGCAGGATTTGAACCTAGGTCTTCTGCTTCTAAAATGAGCTCTCCATTGCATAATTTTGTGTCTCTTGGTGTTGGAAGAGACTGCAAAGGTCATCTTGTCCAATCCAAAACTGAATAGAAATCACCACTGTAATGATCATCTACCCTTCGTTTAAAGATCTTGGAGCTGGGGAACCCATTATCTCCTTATTAGTTCCTTTTTTTCTCTTGTATTTATCTGGTTATATAATTCTTCACCCCTTTTATTTCCTCCTCGTCCCTTTCTTCTCCTTCCTCTTCAATTAGTTCCCTTCATTAGTTTTTAAAATTTCATTTTTGTGCCCCTTTCCAAAATGAATTTCTCTCACCCTCTTCATTATCCATCCTTCATTTCTGTCTACTTCAGACCCTCATTCTCTGATTCATGACCTTATAATTATCTGATCTCTCTAGTCTCTGTATTCCTCAAGCAACCAAAGCTTCCAAGGCACTTAATCTGGGCTCTCCCCTTTAGCTGGTTTCTGCCACTGCCTTAGAGAATTTGTCCTGTGGATTCTCTTTTTTCATTGTACTCACTCCCAGAATGATGCCAATTATTGCAGATGTCCAAAAGAGCATTGACCCATGGTAGGGCCCTTCCTCTTCCACAGCCCTGGTTATGCAGTCCACTACTCATCTATACCCTGCCCTGGTTACCTTTTTACCCCATTGGCCTCAAAATCTCTTCCTTGATTCTGTGTTCTTCCACTTCCCCAGGTTGTAGTTGTCCTCAGGAGTTCTAACTCCCTCCCTCCTGAAATAGGACCAGTAGACTTTTTAAGTATCAAATCCCCCAGACTATACCCAGCATAAGGTCTCCATCTTCCTTCACAATCTTTCTTCACCCATGGGAGCATTCATCAGTGGAACTCCACCTCCCACCACCAAAGCAAGGCCTCCTTCCTTTCTTCCACTTTTTAATCTTTCCTCCCTCATCTTCACCCACTCCCCTATAGATTTCTCTCTTTCTGAGGCCACAGGGATCACCTTCCCCTCATTGCTAACCTTTGATTTGACCCCATCACACATTCTTTTCTATCCCCTTGATCCCCTCCCCATCCTCATGTACCTCCTCATGTTGTAATATAGTCCCACAAAAAATATCTATTTACCTGTAGATAAGGTGTTGCCAGTTTCTGTCCATAATGCCCCAGGTTCACCTCTTTACCGTTACTTCCACCAGATATCCCTCTTCAACTCTGTCTCTTTGTGTATATTTAGAAAGAAGTCCCTTACTGACTTCTGTGGTGTCACTCTGTTGCTGTTGCTGTCCTGCTGCATTTATTTACTCATATTTTTGTTGTTTGGGGTGTTTGAGAAACAAATAATCTTTTCAGTCCTGGTTTTTTTTATAAAAATGTTTCAAACACCTCTTTGTTATTGAATGTCCATCTTTATTTCATTCATTTAAGCTCAAATCTGCAGAGTAGATCACTCTGGGCTGCATCCTGAGCTTCATTGCTCTTTGGAACACATTATTCCATTCCCTCCTACATTTTCTGGTGAGTTCAGAATAGTGTTTTATTATTCAAATTTCCTTTCCATTATATTAGGGTGTTTTTTTGTTTTTTGTTTTTTGTTTTTTTTTGGTGAGGCAATTGGGGTTAAGTGACTTGCCCAGAGTCACACATCTAGCAAGCGTTATGTGTCTGAGGCCAGATTTGAACTCAGGTTCTCCTGACTCCAGGGCTGGTGCTCTATCACCTACTGGTGCACCACCTACCTGCCTCCTTTCCATTGTATTTGAAGGTCTTTTGATCATTTGTAGAACTTGTTTCTGAATTGAATTATTAAATTTAACCACTATGTGTCTTGTAGTTTACAGCCTTGGTTTTTTTTAATCTTTCAATTGATATTTCATTTTCTATATTCAGAAGTTCTAGGCAATTGTCTTCTATTACTTCCTACATTATGCTGTTAAGGTTTTTAAACTGTCATGTTCTTCTGGAAGACCTATGATCACTACACATGCGGTCATTGAGATCAGAATATTTTGCTTGCATAGTTAGCATGTTTTCTTTTGATCTTATTGTTTATTTGCTTCTCTTTTTTCTAACTTGTCCTTCACTTCCATATATTTGCATTCCTAATCTATTATTCTATCTTTTGTTTCTTTGGTGAGACCATTGAAGATTCTAGTTTTCTTATTCTACTTGTTATTTTTGATGTGCAGGCCATACATCCAGATCCCATAATTCTCATTTTTCTTTTGAACCATTTTGATGTGTTCTATGATCTTCTCACATTCCACAGGTCCTTTTTCTCAAGGATTGAATAATTTTTCTCTGTTTTATGGTATTTATTTGTAGATGCCTGAACTTGTTTACTAGACCTAGAGGCCATATTTTCTTCTGTTATTAATGTTTTCCTTCTTGATTTACCTGCTTATGTTTAAGATCTTTGAGCGTATTTCTTCCTTAGATCTTTGGTAATTTCAGTCTCTCCCCCTGCCCCATTTCCCTCTATTATTCACTTTCTACTTTGTCTTCTAATGGTGGTTTCATTGGGGGCTGCATCTCAAAGCATCTCAGTCTTCTCCCATGCTGCGTAATTCATAGTTCACCAGTCTAGGTCTATGCCCCAGGTAACTTTTGGGTTGACAGAACTGGTCACAGCTGGATGCTGTGTTCTTTCCCTTAAGTTTAGTGCAGTGCTGCACAGTCCTTCTCCCCAGCAACCTTACCTCCCTCCCACATCGCCATATAGTGTTTTGCCCTGGTGTCCTGTCTCACTTCCTCTGTTCCTAGGTTCTCTGGTCTGACACTAGCAGTTCTGCTCATTCTTACTTCATCTCTTACCTACAAATTCTGCTATGCATCCTTCCTAAGGAAGCTGATTCTAGACTGTAATTACCTGAGTTACCACAACATAGTGTAGTAGAAAGAGTACTGGACTTGGTGTAGGACACCTTGTTTCAAGTGCTGATTTCATACCAGCTCTGTGATCCTGGGCAAGGTGTAAATCGACACTCATGGCGTCCAGATAGGATCACTGAGTAAGCAGCTAAAGGACCTCTGTTTGAATTCCACTTCTCCTGTTTACTGCCTATGTGAACGTGGGCAAATTGCTTTCATTTTATAGACCTCACTTTTGCCATCTTTAAAATGATGGCACCAGACTAGATGATTTCTAAGATCTAAATATTCAACTTTACTATGTAAACCCTGTGTAACTTTATTCCTTGGTACCTCTTTTGTATCTGCACTTTTAAAAACAGGCTGAAGTACATCTTTCTCCTATGTTAAATTAGAAATAAAAAATAAACTTAATTTAGACCTAAACTAAGTGCAAGAAATGACAATTTGAAAGGGAGAGATATGAGAAAAAGGTAATTTAGATGAATCTGTTCCTTGCAGCTGTGTTTATGCTCTTAGCATAATGTTAAGGCTTCCATCAAAGAAATCAGAATATCTGTAGTTCAGGCTTTTCTTAAACCACCCTAAATCCAAATTTAAGATAAATAGCTATACTTCTCTGTCTTCTTTGAGAACTGACTAGTATCCTGGGATTCATAGTTCAAAGGGACAATCATTCTTTCTCAGCCCTGAGAGTGATTTGGGAATATCACAATCTGGAAGTAAGACTTGAGTCATACTTGGGATTTTTCTTTTTCTTTTTTTTTTTTAATTTTAGGCAGTTGGGTTTAAGTGACTTGCCCAGGGTCACACAGCTAGTAAGTGTCAAGTGTTTGGTCTGAGGCTGGATTTGAACTCAGGTCCTCCTGACTCCAGGGCCAGTGCTCTATCCACTGCACTACCTAACTACCCCATACTTAGGATTTCTTTTTTTTTTCGGCCAAAGACAAGGTTTATTAGAACATCTGTCATACTGGACAGACTCTTAAGGAGTCTGAACGTTGGTAAGCAGTGGCTAGATTATAAGAATCTAAGCAGTGGCTAGATTTAAGAATCTAAGCAATGGCTAGACTTTAGGAATCTGAGCATCTTAATGGAGACAAGATGGACCTCATATACAGAAAAACTATGGGAGGGATCTAGGAGTGGCCAAGTAGTCTATGAGGCAATAAAATTCCAGGGACCTGGACCACATGGCCAGGGGAGAATGGAGAAGTGGCCTGGGGCCATAGGGAGTTGATGGGATTATAGCCTCAGGGGAACACTGGAGATTTAGCCATGTGAGAAAATCCAGGGTTTTTCCTTTCTGGGGCCCAGATCCCAACCCCATCATTCCCCCCTCAAACAAATAGAAACTCAAATTCTTTTGGGGTAAGGGGTGAAGGTCTCAGCTTCTGAAACTGCTTCTTGCTGACAAGGGGCGTAGAGCTGTCCCTGCTTCGAGGGGGTCCCAAAGAGGAGGTTGACTGGAACTGAGCACAGGCTGCATCCAGGGAACGATGTGGGGACATTGGCTTGTACTCGCTATTTGCTATCAACTGTAGGTGAATGGCCCATAGTCTGGAAGACATAAATCTGACAGAAAAGACTGCAGGGCCCAGATGTAATAGCATAAAACATCCTTAGCTCTGCTTGGCTTCAGTTTATTCAGTTTTCCAACCATTCAGTATCAAATCCACCTTGTAGCCAGACTTAGGAATAGCCAGGTGGGTGACATTCCCTTTCAAAGGAACATAATGGGGAAACTGAGCCAGGAGGATCCCATCTTAGACTGAAGCTAAAATTGTCCTCTCAGCTTTTCCTGATGCTGACTTCGCACCAGTATCACCTTCTCTGAGTAGCTTGTTGCAAATCTCTCAGATGGTAGATTATTGATTATCTATAGATTATGACCCATCAGACAACTCAAAATCCTATGAGCTTTTACCTCAAACAGCAAGTTTACTAATCACAGCTTAGGAAAAACTTTTCCAGGATTTACATCTCAAACTTAATTTATCCTAATGCAAAAAGCCAATCATTAGACATTTCTATACACTTGCAAATTCTCAGCAAGCCATACATAACCCAAATAAACTTTTTGGCTAGTTTACACATTAAAACAATAACCAACAATAGCTAAATTATTTTAGCTGTAACCAAGTTATGAAAAGTTGCTTGACATAACTGATACAGAAAGTTCACCAATTTGAAACTTGAAACAAACCCATTACCAATCAGGTGACTTCAGTTTTGTTAAATGCACTTCCAAATTACTTACACAGAGAATCAACATCTCATTGTTAAGTTAAAACTACAAATTTAAAAGAGCATGCTTACCCAAGTTCAGAGGCCAGCTTCTTTACCCTGAGCAGGATGTGCTGAACCTGGGTGATGCTCCCAGGCAAAGGTTGCCCTAGGACCCAAGGCCATTGCCGGGGGACCCACACCATAGCTGCTGCCCCTCCTCCCTCCTTCCTTTCGCAGGAATCAAAAGTGAGGGGTAAAGGGTGAAACTGTCTTCTCCTATGAGAGGGGTTAACAGATACCCTCTTGACTCAAGCGAAGGGAGTGGGAGAAAAGAGTGACCAGGGTTGTAAGGAGGAGTTCTAAACTCCTTAATGATCAATCACAAAACCTCCAGAATCTGCCAAGATATTTTTAGCTGTTCTAACTTTCCCTGAGGGAAGGGAGTAAGTAAGCCTCAGGGAACCAAAAAGCAACTGCAGCTTTTCCCAATTCCCTAGCGCTGAGGGAATTAACAGATACGCTTCAGGATAGGCCATCCGTCCTTGTCCTCTATGCTGCGGAAGGTGTACCCAGGTCCATGGCCTTGAACCGACCCAGTGGATCGAGAGCCTGAGAACGTCAGGCCCAGTGCTAGACAACCTTGTAACTGTCTGCCTGAAAAGCACCTCCAAGCCTTGGTGCTTGGAGAGCGACCCCAACTGCAGAACAAGAAAGGGACGGACAGGAGGCTTACATGCCTTCCAATCTTGACTGGAGAAGAACTTGGGGTTAGGCAGTTTCCCCATACGGGCCACCAAAATGATGCAGTCTAGGGGTTCAGGGGTGCTGGGACTCCAAAATGACAACACATGGGTCCTGACCGAAAGAATTTGACCCAAGCCTTCTTTCGGTCAAAGACAAGGTTTATTAGAACATCCGTCACATTGGGCAGATTCTTAAGGAGTCTGAACATGAGTAAGCAGTGGCTAGATTATAAGAATCTAAGCAATGACTAGATTTTAGGAATCTGAGCCCATACCTAAATTAGGATTTCTTAAAGGGACATCTTCAAGGCAGGGAATGCAAGGAAAGAGTGAGATTCTGAAGAACTGAAGAGCAGTAGCAACAAGGAGACAATGTCTCCAGCTATACCCAGCTGGAAGAAGGAAGAGCTGAACAGACAAAAGAGAAACCAAGGATGGCTACTGGATCTCTCAAGTATTTCTGAGCAACAAATTTGGGCTGAAGCTTTTGTTTGTATCTATCTCTTCAAGGACCAAAGGTCATATGTGAAAGATGTTGTGAAAGTAGAAATGATAGTATTTGGTAACTATTTAGATAGGAGTGGTGTGAGAGAGAGTGAGGAGTTGAGGATGACACCTAGATGTCCAGCCTGGGTGACTGGAAGTATGGTGGTACCCTTTACAGTAATAGGGAACTTAGGAAGAGAAAATGTTCTGGGGAAAGATAATGAGTTTAGTTTTCATCATGTTAATTTTAAGGTGTTTGCAAAACATTTAAAGCTGACTAATAGGGCTCGATAAATAGATCATAATACATTGGTATAGAGATGATAACTGGACCCATGGGAGATGATGAGATCACCAAGTGTGATAGTATGTAAGGAGAAGAAAAGAAGTCCCAGGAAAGACTCTTGGGAAATAAATACTGAGAGGGTATCTGAAGATTATACTATAAACCACCACCCATGGAGGAGATAGGGAAGAATTCAAGTTTGTGCCTATTAAGAATAAGAAACAGAAGAACTAAAAAACAAGTGTTTGATAAACCTAGAAGCATAAATTACTTAGAAAAAACTCCTTATTTGATTAAAAAGACCCAATCTATTGAGAAAACTGAAAATCAGTCTGGGAGGATCAATGTCTTATGCCAAATTCCATAATACATTCAAAATAGATATGTGACCCGAATGTTAAAAATCATGCCATAAAAAATTAGAGAAGCAGATTATGTACTTTTCTCAGCTATGAATAGGAGATGTATTCTTAACCAAACAAAAGAAGGAGGAAAAGGAGGTGGAGAAGAATTGCAAACTATTAACAGCCATATGAAAGAATGCTCCAAATCACTAATGTAAATGGAATCCAAAGTCCATTGCTATGGGAGTCTCTACTCAATGCCCTGAGTCTGTTATAGGGGTGAGGAGGAATTGTCAGAAGAGAAGAGAGATCTAGGATCTTCAGTCCCTTTGGGCTCTTTAGTCTGTGGCTTCCAGCTTTGAAAGAGATGGGTGATGCCAACCCGTCTTCAGGTCACTGAAAAGAGAAAAATGCTCTGGGAAGAAGCCAACATGTAGAACTTCAATCATGTCCTGATTTTGCTACACCAAAGATTTTGGGGAATAATTACTTGGGGTAAAATCTAGGACTCTTTCAATAGAGCTGAGATGTTATGCTCCCCATGGGAGAGCTCCTTCAATCTGTATTGTCCAGGAAATATTCTTTTATGTATACTTTCCCTTATCCTGTTTGGATGTCAACTTGTATAATGGGTTTATTTATTTGCTATGTATTCATTGTAGAATTGGCATTTGGTGGGAAGAGAATCAAGCTTTGGATATAAAACTTGGGGTTCTTTTTTCCTCAATATGGAACAGCAAGTAGGAGTTTAGCATGAGCCAAAACAATTACATTTTCTATAATATTTAAGGGATCAGATAGATATAATTCTAACTCTATACCTTCTCTCTCGGAGGAGAGCAAAATGACCAACTTATACCTCCAACTTTTTGCTTCTTCTCTAGGCAGAAATTAAAATCTCCCTGGGAGAAGGGTTGGGGAAAGAGATGTTAGAAGTGTAGCTAATCTGAACTCCCTTTGAGGCACATTAATAATAAAAGAAATGCAAATCAAAACTTTATAACCTACAAATCGACAAAGATGCTGAAAAATGGGAATAGTTAGTCTTGCAAAGGCTGTGGGAAGATAGGCACACTGGTGCATCGTTCATGGAGTTGTGAATCGGCACGATCATTTGTCAAAACAATTTGGAATTTTTCAAATAAAGTAACTAAAATGCATATACCCTTTGACCCAGAAATTCCACTATTAGGCTGATACACCACAGAGGTCATTGATACGAAGAAAGTCTCCATATACATGAAAATATTTACAGCAGTTCCTTTTGTGGTAGTAAAGAACTGGACACAAATTATTTGGGAAATGGCTAACCTAATTGTGGTATGTGAATGTAATAGGTTATTACTGTGCAGTAAGAGAAAACAAAGATGATGAATACAGAGAAGCATAGAAAGATTTAGAGAAACTGATAAAGAGTGAAGTAAGCAGAGTCAAGAAAACAATATACATAATGACTTATTGTTCAGTCATTTCAGTCCTTTCTGACTCTTATAATCCTATTTGGGATTTTCTTGGCAAAGATACTGGAGTAGTTTGCCATTTCCTTCTTCAGCTCATTTTATAGATGTGGAAACTGAGGCAAATGGGGTTAAGTGACTTGCCCAGGGTCATATAGCTAGTAAATGTCTGAGGCCATATTTGAACTCAGGTTTTCCTGACTTTAGGCCCTGCGCTGTATCCACTGTGTTACCTAGCTGCTCTGACAGCAACTACAAAACAATCAAAAGTGAATGTTGCAGAATTACAAAGAACAAGTTTGGCCCTGAAGAAGAGATATGAGCAGATACCTTCTACCACTTTTTTTGCAGAGTAGAAGGTCCATAGGTATGGGACATTGCAAAAATTCTCCAAATTTTTTCATGTTTTGATTAGTTTTGCTGATTTTTCTTTTGTTTATCTCTTCTTTAAAAATACTGTTATATGGGATGGCTTTCTGGGAAGGGGAAGGAAGAGGTATTGGGAGAAATTTAGATAATGTAAAAACAAAAGAT
Source organism: Vombatus ursinus (assembly GCF_900497805.2). Taxonomy (NCBI): domain Eukaryota; kingdom Metazoa; phylum Chordata; class Mammalia; order Diprotodontia; family Vombatidae; genus Vombatus; species Vombatus ursinus. The sequence continues at coordinate 188,953 of NW_020955184.1, forward strand.
ATAAATAAAAATTTTAAAACATAATAAAAATAAAATCTTTCCCTATTCATCAGGGAGGAAGGAACAGAAAGGGTTGAATAACAGGCAGTCAATCCTTCCTTCCACAGTTACACCCACTGGTGTTACACATATAAACATGTATTACTCATAAAGCAATTTATGAAAACAGTCTCTTAAAATCAATGAGCCTTCAGCTAATTCCTATCATATTCTGGTAACCAGCTATAGAATCAACTACTATATGAAAAAACATCAGTATATCAATTTTGGCTTGTGTGTTTTGAGGTAGAGGGGAAAGAGTTTGGTGGCTTCTTAGCTTGGTTAAGAAGAGTGAATTCTGAAAGATAAAAAGCCTAAATCACAGTACCAGGCTCCAAAGGTTATGAAAAAGATATTTTCAAATGTTTACCCTGACCACTATGAAAGATAAAATTTGACAACTGAGGTGTTTCAAAAAAGTAATTGGAAGTTGATTATCTGTTTGTCTTAAAGCTTGATGACAGAGAGAATATCCAAATGGTGCTAGCCAGTTGTATCCTCTAAAGGCTAGGCATATAACTGGATGCAGGGATTAAGACTGACCTACACACCAGACAGTTCAAGCAAATCAAAGAATTACAAGCAGTTATCTAAATAATTTAGGCAAAAAAACCTTGCTACATCTGTATAAACAAAATTAAAAGGATCAGGATTAAGATGGAAGAGAATTTAGTTCAATTTATTTAGTTCATTTAGTTCAATCCCCTCATTTTATTTTGAATCTTTTTTATTGACATCTTCTGTTTTTGTCACCTTAATTTCCTAATATATCTCTCCCCTTCCCCTCCTCTATCCATTCATGGTGGCAAATATTAAAAAGAACAACAACAAAAGCAGCTTAGCAAAACCAACCAAATGCAGCAATCATATCTGAAAGTATAAGCAATATTCCATACACACACCATACCCCTACCTCTGTAGAGAGAGGAAGGAGCTACGTTTCTAATCTCTTCTTGAAGGGCGAGTTTTAGCTTCCTTATTTTATGGATGAGGAAACTAAGGTCGAGAGGCTAAATGACTTATGCAACTTCACAAAGGTACTAAGTAGCAGATGTCTAGCTCCTAATTCAATTCTCTTTTTACCATGCCACTATGACTCCTAAATACCAATGAATTTGATTAAGTAGGCATCCAACCTAAATAGCTCAGACTAAACTCCTCCTTGTTAAAGGGCAGGATTTCTCGGAAGACTGACTCAGCTGTCAAATTGATCTTACTTAAGTGCAGGTCTGGCTGTGTCACCCTTCTCTTCACCACCTTTCCCCTCCCATTCAATAAACTCTAGTGGTTACCTATTACCTCCAGGATGAAAAAGAAAATCTAGCTTTCAAAACTTTCTCCCTTCCTGTCGTTCCAATCTTCTTATACCACATTCCTCTCCATATACTCTATGATCCAGTGACTGAAGCCTCCTTACTGTTCTTTGCTCAAAACATTCCATCCTCTATCTTCATGCATTTTTATTGGGAAGATTTAATTTCTATTATGCTTAAAAACTATTTTTAATAAAAATTTTTGTTTATGTATCATCTAAATTTCTCCCAATACCTCTTCCTTCCCCCTCCCATGCCAAGAATTCTCTTCCTTCTCATTTCCTCTTCCTGACTTCCCTGACTTCTTTTAAGTTTCAACTAAAATCCTACCTTATACAAGAAGCCTTTCCTAATACTCTTTAATCCTAGTGCCTTCCCTCTGTGGTTATCTACAATTTGTCCCGTATATATTTTGTTTATACACAGTTGTTTGCATGTTGACTACCTCATTAGACTGAGTGCTCCTTGAGATAAAGAACAGTTTTATAACTGTGATTCTCTGGTTCCTGCACTGCCTGAGAACTAGGTGTGTTACATTTCACCCCTCCCCCATCAGGACTCAGCACCCTTAGGGGTTCAGGGAGTTTCTTGTCCCTGCTATTGGCTCAAGTCCTCATCAATTGTGTTCTCCCAATTTTTAGGGGCTCTGTGCACCCCAGTTGCATTTAAGCATCAGATTTGTGCTTTTACAAGGTAATATTTACTTCAAAAGTATAGCAAGAACAAATGTGTAAATATTAACCCTCCAACACGTCAGGAGCATAATCCTTATATTACCTTGGTCACTGGAGAAGAGAAGGGGATTGGGTTCACACTTTAAATTAGTTTCCATGTAACATTAGTTCCAACAAGCTCCAAGTCCAAAGTTGCTCCTAGGGCTTGAGTTCTAGGACTTTGGCTTCTCAGGACTTCCTTGATGGGATGGTTGCAACATTGGGTCTAGCATCCCAAACTGTAAGGTTCTCATGGCTCAAGCTTCCTGGTCTGGGACTCCACTCACTGCATCTTGAGCTGGAAGGTCAAAATCCCAAACCCATTTCACAGGGCCTACAGGGTGGGGAAGGTGACTCTCAGGCTTTTTCTTTTCCTAGCTTACTGTATGGTGAGTAAGTCTTTTACCCATGGATGCTGCTGAAATGAGAGAGTGACTATGCCTCAGTCAGGTAGATTTAAAGACACAGTCTGTTCTCGCTACAAGGCCAATTGAAAGAGGCTGTGGGAACAACTCTGTGGGAAACCCACACACAATATCTTCTCTCAGAAGCTAGTCCCTGGTATCTCCCAAGAGGGTGCCTTCATCTTAGAGGATCTAGGCATATGCCAAAGTCCCGTTATATTTTTATCTCGAGCACTCAGCACAGTGTCTGGTACACAATATGTGTTTAATAAATGCTTATTGATGTGAGTATCACAGTACTTACTTCAAATTTATACTTTAACTGAAGAGTAGCATGGTGGATAGAGCACTGGATTTGGAGCCAGGAAGACTTCTATTCAAGCCCTGCTTCAAATATCTATCTAACTGTGGGCAAGCCACATTACTTTGGTTTGAAATAACTTGAAATAACTCATCTGTAAAATGAAGTAAATAGTAGTTACTTCATAGAGTTTTATGAGGCTCAAATTATGTAAAATGTTTTGCGAAATTTAAAACATTATATAGATTCAGCTTTATTATTGCTAAGATCTGCCATCTGCATCCCCACTCCCACCCCAATTTGTTCCTTTTTTTTGGGAAAGGAGACATAGTTTACCTCCTCTTCATTGGTGTATGCTAACCTTAATTCCTTAGAATATCAGACTCATTTCTCGGAACTTTAACTAAGAATTCCAATACTTGGTGCAAATTTAGTTGACCACTGGTGAGGTGACAGGGTAGGAGTGAGTTTTCTATGATATTATCATTCTTGCACATGTTTTTCGAGGTCATGAAAACTGAGGAGTTTGAAAAACTGGGAAGCTATTTTAAAGAGACAGTGATTGGATGGAGAAAATCTAAATCAGGGTCTATATATGGGGGAGGAGGAAGAGTGACCACAAATGATAACAAGGACCTGTACGGAATGGACTTTGCCATCACTTAGAAACCTCTTTCCCTCAGTTCTACCATTCTCAACTTTCCTCAGTTCAACATCTCTCCTCTCCCTCAGTCCTGCACATACATACTTCTCCCTCAATTCTATATTTCCCTTTAGTAACATACACATAGATAATTCCTTGCCCTTCTACCACTCATGTAATGTATAGTAAGGATTCTGTTAGGTTGACCAATTTTACTTGGAGGTCACCCTTCAGGCTGTCACTTGACTCATTCTCATATTTAAAATTAACATGCCAAGTTCTAGAGCAGAGATTGACTCAAAGGCTAAATCCGTCCTGACATAGATGACCTATGAGCTAACAATGGTTTTGAATACCTCAAATAATAGTTTGCTGACCCCTACTCTAGAATAATCCAGCGGTATATTTGGATATTATTGATAAAATTATAACCTCTTTTTCATTAATTTATCAGTTAACTGGAACCTCTTACCCCAGGTTATTAAATATAATTTATTAAATAAACTAGAGAAACTTCCTATTTCTCTCTCTCTACCTCTCTTAAATTCTTTAGTTTCTATGACTTTACATTAAAATTCCCAATTATACCATTTATTAACAATGAAATGAATAATAAAACGAAGAAATAAATAATTTACATTTAACTTTTGAGAAATGTTACAAAAGCACCTTAAATCCTCCCACTTATAGCAGATGACTATTTTTCTTCACGCTATTTACTTTCTCCCAAAATAGACACTGACTTTCTTCTCAATGATTTTCTTCATGAAATAAATGCAAGAAAAGCTCCACCAGAAAAGATCTCTCCATCTCCTTTCTCTCTATCTTCACCAGCTTCTCTGGAAGCCATGACAAAAAAAGAGACTCTTCATCAGGTTGACTCTTCATAGAATTCTATTTTTAATGTTTCTAAACAATAAAACAATTAAGGCAGTTCTAACAAAAAGGAAATTTCACAGTGAAAGGATGAATTCTTGTGCAAGAAATAGCAAGGAAGCTGGTGTCACTATATCAATTTGTGGAGGGTAATAAGGCATAAGAAGACTGGAAGGGTAGAAAGAGACCAAGTTATTAAGGGCTTTAAAAACCAAAAAGAGCATTTTCTATTTGATCCTGGAGAAAAAAAGGAGCCACTGGCATTATTTAATGGGGTGAAGGGAGTTACATTCTCAGCCCTGATTTTTAGAAAGATCAGTTTGACAACTGAGTGAAAGATAGATTGGGATGGAGAGAGATCTGAGGCAGGGAGACCAAGTAGCAGACTATTACAATAGCATAGAAATGAGGTGCTGAAGGCCTGCACCAGAGGGATGGCAGTGTCATAGGACAGAAGTGGGCATTTGTCCTATTATGTACAGTTTATGGTTCAAAAAGGTGCAGAAATTCCTAGACAGATTTCATATATGACATGGTAGGTTCTGAGCATTCTATAGTCTCTAGAAGAAATAGAAACTGCCTGAGGAAAAGCAATATAGACCTAGAACAATAGAGGGGATGTGTGTATTTGTGGTCCAATTTTAAGACTGTCCCTAAGTCCCAAATAGGTGGAAAAGAGGAAGGAGAGAATTCTAGATTGGGAAAATAACATAAAGAAAGGTTCAGTGATGGACATAAATATGGTGAGCTCATGGGCCAGAGAGGACCTGACATGGAGATATGAATATTAAATATTCATATCCTACCACTTTGCAGCCCTATTTCTTCAATATTGCAGCCCTGGGCCTGCTCATTAGAGCTAAACTGACTGTCATAGAAATTGCATTCTTCAGGCAAAGCTGCTTATCAGCTTCATCTGGTCTTATCATTTACAAATTCTTCCCAATTTCTGAAGGCCTTATGGTCTTCTTGGAGGCTGCTACATTAGGTTAATAAATCACCACACCCAAGTATAATTATAAATATTTTTGTACTTCTCTCTCTTATACTGATCCCTCCCCTCTTTCCCCCTTGCCCCAGGCCTCTTAACCTCGTAAAGCATATATAAAAGTGAGCAGGCAGAACTAGTTTTCTTTATACAATTCTTAATCCCAAATGACCCATGGAAATCAAATCATCTAATCCTCTGCTTTTTCACACAGGACTCTGCTTTACCATGGCATTTCCTAGTTATTCAGCAACCTAATTTCAGATGACATGAATCATTTGTTTCATAATCTCTAACCATTAAAGGTCTTTCTCTGCAACATCCTGTTTTTTTTTAAAGAGAAGCCTGAGGTTTAATCAATGGGCTGAAGACTAATTTAATAGACCATGACCCACACGTTGCTGCTGAGCTCATGGTTTAAAAGGTATATTCAATAAGTAGCTATTGTATTTGATATTTTCTGACTTACTGAGTAAATAAATAGCATCAATAAATGTCTTTACTACAGTTAACAAGGAGTTTTCCATCCTAATTGGTTCATGTTATCATAAAGAAAAACAAGGTCCAGATAATCTTCAAACATCTAAAAAGAAAAGTCAAACTACTTACAAGAAATCACTTCACCCACTTTTAGGGCAAAGAACTTAGTTCATAGATCTGAACTATAAAACCACGAATAACAAGAACAGCAAGCAGAGAGCCATGTAAGGTATCCTGGACTGATGGTTAAATCTGCTTTGGTATGAATATTTATACCTCAGAAATAAGCAAATATTACAAACTAGAGCTTGATTTATTGTTTTGTTTATTGTCTAGATGAAGAAAATGTCATTAATGCAGATTAGACTTTAAAGCGTGTCATGGGTACATCTTTTTCCTGGAAATCCAGTTAAACATTACCAGCACACTACTACTAAAGGAAATAGTCAAATGTCAATTATACGCTGCCTGTTACCCCTAAAAATATTGCTATAATGCTCATAGAGGGCAGCTAGGCAGTGTAGTGAATAGAGTGCCAGATCTGGAGTCAGGAAGACTCATCTTCCTATGTTCAAATCTGGCCTTTGACACATAATACCTATGTGATCCTAGGCAAGTCACTTAACCCTGTTTGCCTCAGTCTCTTCATCTGTAAAATTAATTGGAGAAGGAAATGGCAAACCACTCCAGTATTTCTGCCAAGAAAATCCCAAATGGGGTCATGAAGACTGCATAACAAATGCAGGTAGAGGAACAATGGTACTATATAGCAAAAAGAGGCCCAAATAATGTGGACAAACCCTTTCTCCTAAGTTCAGCAATTCATCTGAGAATCATTGCAAAAAACTTAAAAATTTTACATAGAAAGAGGTAAAAATAAACAGCACTCAACTTATTCTCACATCTGCCAACGAGAGCCTTACTTAAGCTGAGTAACTATTAGCATTTCTATTGATATATAATTGGCTTTGAACAAGATCATCTGAGTACAAATCAGCAACATAACCCCAACAACGGAAGGTTTTAGGCTCACAGGTACATTCTGAATACCTGTGCAACAATACATGTTGCAAACATATAGGTGTACTTATTTTCCATTGTTTTGATAATCAAAGATTAAAAAGGAGAAGGAAAAGAATGAATTAATTCCCATGAGTAAAATGACACTCTCTTCAGATACAAATTATATCTAAGAATATAATTATTTGATGATTCATTTTTTCTTTACTGTATTTGACAACAATAAAACTGAGTGAGAACATGAAATCAAACACATAGTTTAAGAATCCTTACTTCAGACTATGCTAATTTAAAGTCTGCCATAATTTGAGTAGTGCTTGACAGAATTTATTTTGGAGTAAAGGGGAAGGATTTAATATCCAAGCTTGAGATGGCCAACAAAATTATAGTAGAAATGTTTAACCTATAAACTATTCAAAGGACATTCAGTCTTTATATGAAAATGGAGCAATTTTTTATTTACAAAACAAAACAAAACAACATGCTGTGGAAGAGTCTACTTCCCTCAACTTTATTAGTGGTTAGTTCAAGTTATTATAAGTGACTGGCTCTTACCTCTGTGCCAAATCACACAGATTTAGCAACTTCCATGTCAAAGGAGCAGAGGGGTTGGAATATGATATTCTGGAATGCAAAGGAGTTAGAATTACAACCAAGAATAATTTATTCAGCAAAACTGAGTATAATCCTTGGGGGGAGGGAATGCATATTTAATGAAATAGAGGACTTTTAAGAGTTCCTGATAAAAAAGATCTGAGTTTAATAGAAAGCTTTATATTTAGACATTCAAGAAAAGGATAAAAAGGCAAATATGAAAGGGAAATAATAAGGGACTCAATAAAGTTAAACTGTTTATATTTCTGTATGGAATTATACATGTAAGTCCTAAGAACTTTATCATTATTAGGGCAGTTAGCAGGAGTCTGCAATGACAGAGGGCATGGGTGTGAGCCAATTATGTTGGGATTATTTCCAAAAAGTATGGAGGGGTAAGAAAGAGGGATGCACTGGGAGAAAGGCAAAGGGAAAGGTAGGGTGCAAAAAATTTTGTCACATAAAAGCAGCATTAAAAGAAAGCTTTTATAGTGGAGGGGAAAATGGAGGTGGGTGGGCAATGCCTGAACTTCACTCTCCTCTAAATTGGTTCAAAGAGGGAAGACTACATATACATACTCAATTGGGTATAGAAATCTATCTTACCCAACAGGGTAAATGGAAGGAAAGGGGTAAGAGAAAGGACAAGGGGTGGTAAGAAGGATTAGGGGAGGCAGTGGTCAGAAGCAGAATGGACTTTTGAGGAGGGACAAGATAAATAGAGAGAAAATGATAAATAGAAGAAAATGAGATAGAGGGAAATGCACAGTTGGTAATCATAATTGTGAATGTGAATGGGATGAAATGGAAATGGATAGCAGAATGGATTGAAAACCAGAATTTAATAATATGTTGTTTACAAGAGACACTTGAAACAAAAAAAATACAGAGAGTTAAAATAAGGACTCAAACAGACTCGATTATGCTTCAGTTGAAGTAAAAAGGCAGAGGTAGCAATCATAATCTCAGACAAAGCAAAAGCAAAAATAGATCTAATTAAAAGAAATAATCAGAGAAACTACATTTTGATTAAAGGTGCCATAGACAACGAAGTAAATTTTTACAAGTTTCTTTGATAAGGGCTTCATTTCTCAAATACATACTGAGTATCGAACCAAGTCAAATTTATAAAAACAAGAGCCATTCTCCAATTGATAAATGGTCAAAGATATGAACAGTCAGTTTTCAGAAGAAGAGATCAGAAAGTTATTTATAGTCATATGAAAAAATACTCTAAATCACTATTGTTTAGAGAAATGCAAATTAAAACAACTCTGAGGTACCATCTCACACCTATCAGAAATGACAAATGCTAGAGGGGATGAGGGAAAATAGGTGGAGCTGTGAACTAGTCCAATCGTTCTGGAGAATGCCCAAACTATGCCCAAAGGGCTATAAAACTATGCATACCTTATGATCCAGGAATACCACTAAGAAGTCGGTATCCCAAAGAGACAAAGAAAAAGGGAAAAGGACCTATATGTACAAAAATATTTGTAGTAGCTCTTTTTGTGGAGGCAAAGAAATGGAAATTGAGGGGAAGCTCATCTATTGGGTAATGCCTGGAGAAGTTGTAGCATGTGATTGGTATGGGGTAGTATTGTGCTAACAAGAAATGGCAAGGTTGATAGTATCAGAAAAAACATGGGAAGACCTATGTGAACTGACACAAAGTGAAGTGCAGTGAACCAGGAGGTCAATGTACACAGAAACAGCGATATTGTAATGATGATCAATTGTGAAAGACTTAACTACTACAATGATTAATTTAGTGTGGGATTCATGATGAAAAAAATGCTATCTACCTCTAGAGAGAGAACTGATAAACTTTGACTGCAAACTGAAGTATAATTTTCTCATTTTCTTTGTTTTTGGGATAAGGCTAATATGTTTTCTATGTTTTCTATGATCACATGTAAAATTGATATTATGTTGGTTGCCTTCTCTGTGGGGGAGGGACAAAAGGAAGGAGGAGAATTTGGGGTTCAAAATTTTAAAAAAAGTTAAATAATAAATTTTAAAAAGAAAGAAGAAAGTCAGCAGCATATAATAGCACAACCCATGAGCAGTTAATAGAAAGAGTAAACCCATTTTAAATATCTATAAGTTGCATATATAGTTAAATGAAATATTTAAGGATTAAACTAGCAATGGACACAAAATACTTACAAAGATCCAATTACAAAGTGCTCCTTAAAGAAATAAAAAGCAGAGGGCAGCTAGATAGCGCAGTGGATAGAGCACCAGCTCTGGATTCAGGAAGACCTGAGTTCAAATCTGACCTCAGACACATAACACTTACTAGCCGTGTGATCCTGGGCAAGTCACTTCACCCCATTGCCTCACCAAAAAAAAAAAAAAAAGACAATTTAAATAGATGGAGGAATATTTAGTCTTTCCCAAGTGATACTCTATAGTAGACATGGTCTACTGGTTGGTCTGCCTGCCACATGCCTCTCCTCACTCCAGTCCTTCCTCCACTCAGCTGCCAAGGTGAGTAACCCTGTCATGTCTCTTTTTCAACAAACTCCAGTGGCTCCCTATCACCTCCAGGACCAAATATAAAATCCTCTCTTTGGCATTCAAGCTCTTCATAATCTAGCCCTCCTCTCCTACTTTCCAGTCTTCTTATACCTTTCCACCTCCTGCACCTTTATGCCCACAATCTCTTGGATCCAGGGACAACGGCCACTTTGCTGTTCCTCAAACAAGACACTCCATCTTCAGACTCCAGGCATTTTCACTGGCTGTTCCTCCTACCTGGAATACTCTCCTTCTTCATCTCTACCTCCTGTCTTCTCTGGCTTTCTTCAAGTTCCTTCTAAATTCCCATCTTCTACAGGAAGCCTTTCTGCATCATGATTCTAGTGCCTTTCCTTTGTTGATTTTTTCCTGTTATCTTGTATACAGCTTGTTTGTATATAGTTGTTTGCATATTGTTTCTCTCATTAGACTGTAAGCTCCTTTAGTGCAGAAACTGTCTTTCAGCCTTCTTTGTATCCCTAGTCCTTAGCAAGGGCCTAGCACATAGTAGGTGATTATAAATTTTTATTGACTAATTGAATCGGCCAAAAGATTCAGTTCAATTCAATTCAACATGCACTTATTAAATGCAGGGGATTTAATAATAAGTTTTTGTAGTATATTACAATTATTTCAGATATATACCGTCTTTGGCCCCAGTAATTTAATCTTCTCTTGCTAGAAAGAAATATCAGTTAACTAGCATATGTTAAAATTGCCTCCAGCACAGTGTCTGACACATAGTAGATTTTTAAAAATTTTTTTATTTTTAGGCAATTGGGGTTAAGTGACTTGCCCAGGGACACACAGCTAGTAAGTGTCAAGTGTTTGGTCTGAGGTCAGGTTTGAACTCAGGTCCTCCTGACTCCAGGGCTGGTGCTCTATCCACCTCACCACCTTGCTGCCCCCCACGTAGTAGATAATTAACAAATGCTTGTTGACTTGACTGTGTTGGGCTAAGGTCTAGCACTGTATCTTACCCAGACCTAGGTTAACTGTGGTGGTATGCTTGCTGCAATGAAAGAATGTTGTTGTTCAGTTGTGCCCAACTCTCTATGACCCCATTTTGGGGGTTTTCTTGGTAAAAATATTGGAGTGGTTTACCATTTCCTTCTCTAGCTCATTTTACAGATGAGGAACTGAGGCAAACAGGGTTAAGTGACTTGCCCAGGGTCACACAGCTGGTAAGTGTCTGAGGCCAGATTTGTGCTCATGAGGATGAATTTCCTGATTCCGAGTCCATTGATCTATCTACTGCACCAGTTAGCTGCCCACAATGAAAGAACAGGAAATATATTTTTGGAGCCCTAAGCCTACTTTATGTCCTTCAGAAATGTGGGACAATTTAGCAGAGCTCACTGAAAGTAAATTTAACATTTTATATACCTGAAATTCTCTGTAGTCTTAATTTTAAAAAAAGTCAAATGTCTAAGTACTTTTTTCTTCAATCTATTTTTCGGTGCCTCTTAAATGCAAACTCCATGGTCAATTAAGTTTCTTTTTTGTACTATTATTGAACATCCTCAAAAAAACTGATTTCTTGCTACTAAAAAGCTATTAAATGTGTTTACGTAAGTAACAGCATTTGGGGATTAATTTTGTACTTTTCATTTAGGAATGCCAAAGGTACTTTCACCCTGAAGACCATTTTAACCTGTTCTGCTCAGCTGCTTGTATCTCATTAAGATGTTTTAAAATTTATCTTTAAATACCTCTTGTTCACTCCCTTCACAGAAATTGTTTGATCTGGTGACACTGGCATCCTTGTTCTTTCTCTCACAAGACAGACCATTTTCTCTGACTGTTCTCCAGGAATAGAATTCTCTCCCTCTTCATCTCCATCATCAAGGTTCCTTGGCTTCCTTCAAGTCTCAAATAAAATCTTACCTTCTGCAAGAAGCTTTTCCCAATCCCCTTAATGCTACTGCCTTCCCTTAATTGATTATCTATCCTGTATATCCTTGACTACACGATAGCCTTTGATGGTGTGGATAATTACAAAATGTGGCAAGTCCTCAAAGAGATGGAAGTACCATGTCATCTTACTTGTCTCCTGAGGAATCTGTATGCAGGCCAAGAAGCAATAGTTAGAATCAAATAGGGAATAACTGATTGGTTTAAGATTGGAAAAGGAGCGTGACAAGGCTATATATTGTCACCTTATTTATTTAACTTATAGGCAGAGTATATATCATGTGAAATGCCAGGTTGGATGAATCAAAAGCTGGAATTAAAGTTGCCAGGTGAAATAACAACATTCTCAGGTATGCAGATGATAACACTTTGATGGCAGAAAGTAAAGAGGAATTAATAAACCTCTTGATGAGGGTGAAAGAGAAGAGTGGAAACGCTGGCTTCAAGCTTAACATAAAAAGAAGCCAATCTAAGATCTTGGCAAATGATCCCATCACTTCCTGGCAAATAGAGGGAGAAGAAATGGATTTTATATTCTGAATCAGATTTTATATTCTGGACTCAAAGATTACTGCAGATGGCAACTGTAACTATGAAATGAAAAGATGCTTGTTCCTTGAAAGGAGAGCTAAAGCAAATCTGGACAGCATACTAAAAAGCAGAGACATCACCTTGTTGACAAAGGTCCATATAGTCAAAGCTATGGTTTTTCCAGCAGCAATGTATAGCTGTGACAGTTGGACTATAAGGAAAGCTGAGCACTATAGAATTGATGCTTTAGAATTGTGATGCTGGAGAAGACTTTTGAGAGTCCATTGGACAGCAAGGAAGTCAAATCAATCAATACTTAAAGAAATTAATTTAGGCTATTTACTAGAAGGTCAAATACTGAAGCTGAAGCTTAAATACTTTGACCACATAATGAGAAAATCCTAATGTTGGGGAAGATTGAGGGCAAAAGAGATGGCAGAAGATGAGATGGATAGGTAGTGTCATGGAAACAATGAACATGAACTTGGACAGACTTCAAGAGAAGTCCTCTCTTGAAGATAGAAGTCTGGTGTGTAATGGTCCATGGGGTCATGAAGAGTTGAACACAACTGAAGAACTGAACACAACAAATATCTTGTTTGTACGTAGTTATTTTTATGTTCTCTTCTTCATTAGATTGTGAACTCCTTGAGATTAGGGACTGTTTTTTGCCCTTTTTTTTCTATTCCTGGTGCTTAGTACAGTTCCTGGCACATAGTAGGTGTCTAATAAATGCTTGTTGACTGACTATTCCTACAAAGATTCAGATGTTCACTAGGGAAATGAAGTAAAACAATGAAGAGGCAGCCAAGTCTTTCACCTAAAAAGTCCAAAGCTGGCTGTATCCATTTTTATCACTCTCAGTTTAGATTTCAGAAAATTCATGTATAATATTCTTTTTTTATTTACTAAATTAATCAACAAGCATTTATTTAGTGCCTACTGCATGCCAAGCATTGTAGTAGATGCTGGAAAGAGAAAGACAAAAATAAAATTCTTTGCCCTCAAGGAGTTTTCATTCTATTGGAGGAAAACATGTATACATAAGTGCATACAAAACACACACTGAGCAAATAAAATAGAATTTTGGAAGAGGGATTAGTGCCTGAGGGATCGAGAACATAGTAGAGATAGTCCTAACCTCTCTCCTAACCTCCAGACTCACATCTCTGATATGTAATAATATCTCAAACTGGACATTCCATAGACATTCTGAACTCAACATGTTCAAAACTAAATCCATTATATTTCTCCCAAATCCTCCCTTCTTCTCAACTTCCCTATTCTTTTCAAGTTCACCTCCATCTTCCCAGTCACCCAGGTGGGACACCTTGTTGTTATTCTCAACTCCTCATTCTCTCTCATCATATTCAAACTGTTGTGAGCTCCCGTCAATTTTACCTTCATAACATCTCTCATCTCTGCCCCCTTCTCTTCTCTGACATTGCCACCATCTTGGCATAGGTCCTTATCACATTATACCTGGATTATTGAAGTAGCTTGCTGATTAGTCTTCCTGCCTCAACTCTCTCCCCACTCCAGCCCATCCTCACTTCAGCTGTTAAATTAATGTTCGTGTCACCGTAGTGGCTCCCTATTATTACCAAGATTAAATATAAAATCCTCTAATTGGCATCCAAAGTCCTTCACAACCTTACTCCCTCTTACTTTTCTAGTCTTTCTACATATTAGCTCTCACACACTCCCAAATACTTTTTGATCTAGAGACACTGGTCTCTTTACTATTTGTCTCACAAGACATTCGCTCTAAGCATTTTCTTTGACTGTTTCCCATCTCTGGAATATTCTCCCTCCTCATCTTTGCATCCTAAATGCTTTTTGAGAGACTGACACAATAATAACAATTATAAACATGTTTTGCATATAGCATCTCATTTGAGTCTGATAATGATCTTGTAAAGTAAATACTATACATGCTATTGTCCCCAATGTATAAATGAAGAAACTGAGACTTGGAGGTTAGGTGACTAACTATGGTTACACAAATAGTGTCAATGGCAGGATGGTAATCTAGGTCCTACAGACTCCAAGCAAACACTCTGTCCACTACATATCAGCAGAATGTTGAACATTTTCCTGCCCGAGAGAATTACAATTAATTTACTGAAACCATCATAAATATCATAATTAAGAAAAAGTTCTAAAACCCCTCAAGGAAAGAAAACTTTTGTGTTATTTTAAAAATGAATGAAATAAATCTGCCAGGTTGACTAATAGTTTGGAAAGGAAATAACACCATTTAATGAAAAATGAAAATGAGTGGCAACTGATTTTCTAAAAAAAAGGATTGTTGTTGATTTTGCACGGCTTGAAACACCTGCTTAGGCAACAACAGAACATCTTCAAACATCCTAAGAAACTAAAAATTAAAATGAAAGGTGATCAATAAAGTAGAAAAATAATATGTAGTTTCCCAAGCAAATGTTATACTTACCACCAATTTTCACAAATGATTTAAAGAGGTGTTGAAAAGTTGTTATTGTCTTGGGGTTGAGCCCACAATACTGAAAGTAAGATCTTTAGCATTAACATTTATTTGGCTACTCATAAGGGGCTCTAGAAGTGGTCGTATAGGCAGACAGACCCAGGAGAGAGGGCCCATTATGGATAGTTGCAAAGGCAGGACCACTTTAATCATCCTCCATTTTGTTTTTACTGTAATTTGGAACATTGCTACCATGCCATGGGACAACTCTACCTCAGGCAGTGTTTAGAGGATCAAGGGGATGGCTTTGTTGGGAGGTGGTTTGCTTTCTGGTTATGGGGGTAAGGGGAACCATCTACCCAGTCCCTGTGGAAAAGATAGGGGCATTCTCTTGGAAGAGGACTATGATAAAGCAAAGATTTGATGTGTCCCTCTTCCCCATCATATCCTCAGGGAGGGTAAGATCCTTACTATTGGGCCAGGGAACATTAAGTGGATGATAGGGTGGTAAGGCAGTTCTTGGTATCAACCCTGGACTGGCACAGGCTGCATGTAAGATGACAATGACTTTAGTTACTTTACTACAGCTGACTGACCTGTGATGAAGATTTATGAGTGTACAAGAGGTGAAATCATCCTTATTGTGTTCCTGGTTTTTCATTTGTTCATCATCACTTCTTTATAGTGGGGAAACTCATTATGAACTGTATATATTCTGCATTACCCTCAACATGGACCAGATCATTTAGATTTAGGACTTAGTCCTTTTAAAATTGAAATCCAAACCCTTGGATTCCTGCTCTTCATTTCTCATATTCCGTTATTCTTTTGAAGGTAGGGGGCTGTTTGCAGGGATTTCATTATTATCTTTTGTTTGATTTTTTTTAATCATTATGACTTAGTTTTTCCTCTTCTAGAGCTGCCTATTCCAGACTCTTCATATTCCCAATGTCAGGCTTATTGAGTAACAACCCTAAATCTACTTAAGGGGTGGAATTTCCTTTAAAAAACTTTTGTGATCTTGCCAACATGGCATGGAATGTGGTGGGAATAATGTTCTAAGGTCCATTCCAGGCAAGTTAGGCTGGTTTCTTAAGAGATATTGAAGTACTTCCTGCCAAGTTAGATGCTTCCACATACCTGCTCTGAAGAAACTCTGAAGTTTATTCCATATTGAATAACGATCAAGAAATCAAGTAAGAAACTACATTAAATGACTTTTTCCACCTCAGAACAGTACAAAAAGTCTCCTCTAGCAAAACAGTGCCAGTGCAAGAAGCCTTCCATGGTGACTGGGGATGGAATATCTATAGGCTGAAAGACTATATGTTTCTTTCTTTTAATTCCTGTCATCTTTGACAATATGCTGAACATGAAGGAAAACCTCATAATTTTTAAAATTTGCATTTCCCTTATTCTTAATAATTTGGAGCAATCATTCATATATAGTTTGCACATCTTTTGAGAATTGTTTGTTCTCAAAATCATCATTTTTGATCATTTATCCATTAAGGAGTGACTTTCTGTCTTATATATTTATCTTAATCCTCTATATATTTTGTATATCAAGCTCTTATCAGAGAATTTGACACAAAAATTCCCCACACCCCAGGTGAACATTTCCCTTAACGGTATAAGTTGATGTTCTCACCCTAATTTCTGTCAGACAGATGTCCAGTTTTCCCAGAAATTCTTGTCAAATAAAGTTCTTCCTTAAACCATTTATATGTCTACTTTTATGTTTTTTAAACTAATACCAAATGGTTTAGATGATTATTGCTTCATAATATAATGAGACCCAGAAGTGCTGTTTTTCCCTTCTTTCATACTTTTTCATTGTTTCTCTTGAGATTTCAGATCTTTTATTCCTCCAAATGAATTTTGTGATTATTTTGTCTAGCTTTGTAAGATATCCCCTTGGTAGTTTGGTTAGTGTTGTATTAAGAATGTAAGTAAATTTAGTTAGAATGAAAATTGTTGTTTTATTGACAAAGTCCAACCAGGAGTATTAAATATTCCTCCATTTATTTAAGTCATTTTTCATTTCTTTAGTGAAAATTTGTAATTTAATCTATATAGGCATTGAATGTAACTTGGTAGATTGACTTCCAGATATTTTAGGCATTCTCTTCTTATTTTGAATAACACTTCTCTTTTAAATATTTTTTCTGACTTTCATTATTGCTGTGTAGAAATGCTATTGATTTTTGTGGGATAATTTGTATCCTGTTACATTACTGAAACCATTGTGTCAATTAGTTTATTTTTTGCTTCTTTAGGATTTTTTAGGTAAACCATCTGATTTATATGCCTTTATTTTTCTTTTTTTTGTTTTATTGTTAATGCTAACATTTCTCTAACTATATCAAATAGTGGGAAAAGAAAGCATCCTTGTTATGTTCCTTTATTTATTGGCAAATATTCTAGTTTCCCCCTTGGCTTGAAAGCTAGCTTTCAATTTTAGCTACGTACATTTTATCATATTAAAATTACTTTTACGTCTATTTTATCATCATCATCATCCTCGTTATCATCAAGGCCAAATATTTGAGTGCTTCATATCATCAAAATTGTTTTCTGTACCTATCACATCTCAGCATGTGATTTGGGATGTTTTTTGTTTCTTAATATGATCAATATTCTTATTTTTTTCTAATATTGAACCATCCTTGTATCTTCTAACTTGATAATAGTGAATCATAGTTTGGGTATATTATTGTAGTTTTTTTTTTTTTACCAATCTTTTATTCAAAATCTTTAAATCAATAGCCATTAATTATATTGGTTTATAGTTCTCTTTCTTTCTTTTATCCATCACTGATTTAAGTACTAAGACTATTTTCTGGAAGAGATTTTGATGGATTTTTTTCTAAATTTTTGAAAATTTTTTTTATCTAGTATAGGCATTACTTGTTCTTTATAAATTTGATAAAATTCTCCTTTAAACCCATTTGGGCTAGGAATTTTTAGTTTTGGTAGTTCCTTTACAACTAGTTCTAGTTCATTTTCTGAAATTGAAATGTTTTAAGGTTTGTATTTGATGTTGTGCTAATTTGGGTATTTCACATTTTTATGAGTAATTCTATATTTATTTTAAATACTCAATTTTTCTGCATATAATTGTTTATAGAAGGCTATGATAATTTTCATTTCTTTTGTTTGTTGTGATTTCACTTTATTAAAATTCTTTCAAATATGATAATCTACATACAAAGAACAGAAAAAGAGGATTTTGCGTGAAATCATGAATTTTTATTATGTGTAGTATATTTTTAAAAAGTATATAATACATTTACCATGGTAGTTCCAAAACTTTCCTGCTTATCTATATCTTTCTGATTTTTCTTGTGTATTCTTCTGAATATTTAAAAAATGTTCCGAGGATACTCTTTTCTTTTCTTCTTCTCCCTTTTTTTTTTTTGGAAACACCATCATTATCCCTCCTATTACTCCTCAAAGCTTTCCCTTTTTCTGCAAAGAATTAAAGCCCTTGTAACAAATAAATACAGGGAGGAAAACCATTCCACGTATTGGTCTTTTCTGAAAGAGTATCATTCTGTACCTCTAGTCTATCATTACTTTGTTAAGAATTGGGCAATATGATTTATCATCTGGCTTCTGGAATTGGGATTGGCCACTGTATTAATTAGAGTTCTTAAGTCTTTCAAATTTGTTTTCTTTTTACAATGTTGAGTAGTTTTATAACATTTTTTCCTGGCTCTGTTTACTTCACTTTGTATGAAATAATGAATATACTCCTAGTTTTTTATGAATTTATTCTTTTTGTCACTTCTATAAACACAATACTATTCCATTGCATTCATATGAAGTAATTATTTCAGTCATCCCCCAAATGCTATATCTAAGCATCTACTTTGTTTTGAGTTATTTGCTACAACAGAAAAGTACCAATATATTTTTGTACATGTGGATCCTTCCCCTCTTTATTTGATCTCTTTGGTATACATAGTAGTAGTATTAAAGTCTGCATAATTTAGTAATTTTTTGAACATAATTCAAAATTGCTTTCCAGAATGACTGGACCAATTCATAACTACACCAAAAGTGTATTAATGGGTCTGTTCTCCCATACCCTCTCCAACGACAAGTTTCAAGATAGTCAGAAACCACAGGGTAAGGATCTTGGAAACCTTGGGAGATGGTAGTAGGCAGCTAATAGCATGGTACAGAGTGCTCCTGCTAGCAGACAGGCTCACTGTTTGAAAGAGAAGGGATAGGTACATTAATGTAATGAAATCATTATAGGGCCCAGATAGCCCATTGGCTCTGAGGTCACTGACACTTTGTCCTGAGGTGCCAGACACATCCTAAAGATTCAATGCTCTGAATATCAGATACAAATTCTTTCTCAAAGGAGGAAGGAATTATATTATTTCTCTTTGACCCAATTGACCCTACCTCTACATGGACTTCCCAACTCTTGAGGGAGAGGGGCTTCTATTCATCACTACCCATGAAGGTGGGGAACCAAGATGCTCCATGTAACCCTGTCCTCTAGAATAGAAGAGGAACATGGCAGAAAGCAGAGATCAAACATTTCTACTTTCATACTTGCATAAAACATGCAGAATCTTTGACTGCTCCATGGTCCAGCAGGAAGGAGAGAAAACAGTCAAAAGGCTTCCAAATATTATGTCCTCCATGAAAGAAGGGAAAGAAGGAGAGAGTTTTGCTCTTTCACTTAGAAAGTTGACAGGGTCTTCCCTGAGAGCTAGGATGCTAAGGACATGGCTTCACAGATTGGCAGGAAGGAGAGAGATCAGAGTCAAGAGAAAAATGATTCCCATAAGTTTGTGTCCTACAACCCCATACAATTATTCTAGTAAGGTTATACACTTTTAATTCATTTTCCTTCTTAATAGGATCTAGCCAGGGGTGGAGAACCAGTGGCCTCAAGGCCATGTGTTGGCCCTCTAGGTCCTCAAGTGTGGCCCTTTGACTGAATCCAAACTTCGCTGAACAAATCCTCTTATAATAAGAGTCCACTCTTTTTCCAAAACAAATTAATTTTGAAACAGTTAACAATGATATTGTATTGATATTTAAGGTTAAATTTCTAATAAATATTTAATTTGACAAAAACGTTATGAATAACTTTTTTTTAAAAAACAACTAAAATATACCTGACTTTAAATTTACTATTGTCCTCTCATCTATGATTCAGAACTTGTTGACATCCTAGTTATTTGGCACAATTAAATATCTGACACTAGCTATGATTCCTGAAAAGAACCTTTTCATTTCCATCCACTCTGCAATCTAGGCATGGGACCATTCTAATGTTTTTTAATTTTAACAGTTAGAAAAAAAAAAGTGCATTTTCCTGATAATCAGAGTATTCTTCAGGCATTTTGTCGTTCAAGACAAGAAGTAAAAAATGAAGTCTTAAGGCAAACTGTTCTAAATTGATCCTCAAACATCCTTTGTGTGGGGAAACGTACTGACATTGACCTATTGGAGAAAAGACGCAGTTTCTAGGTAAGTTGCCACCAGAGGAAGAATGGGGCAGGACAGGTCAGGGAGCTACATGGTTAGTATGGCCTTGCTCCAGCTCAGAGAGAAAGATACTCAAGTCATCCAAGTTCAGTTTTTGCCTGTCTCCTTACAAGATCTATTTATCCAGGCTTTAAAAGAAAAACATGGAGAGAATTTCATGCATTCTGCCTCTTGAGGGGCTGACCTTTATATACAACAATCTTGAAGATCATTTGACCTTTACTACAGGTTGATACGTTTTTCATTTTGAAAGCAAAACAGTCTTTTATATGAAAATATAGGTCATTTATAAATGTTGGAGTTCATGGAATGTCTTTATGATTATGTTGGTCAAAAATACTGGTTCGTAAATAAAATTCACTAGATGTGCTTTATTTTCTTTAATACAAAATCTACCCTAATCAGAGTTTTGTTGAGTAAAAAAAAAAACAATGAAATATAACCCAGTTCCCAGATCTTTTGAAAGTATTTAAAATGGACGATAAAACATGAGAAGAAGAAAAAAGTATGAAATGGATCATTGATTCATATTATTGAAATAAGGATTTCTCTGTCCAAATATTGTTAATATCCAACATTAGTTTGTGTGATTGTCAAGCAATGAGGATTTCAATGGAATATTTTTTGCACAAACAGATTGGAGTTCAATGAAGCAAGGAAGAAACCTGAATCATTTCTAGCTATATTCCCCATGACTTGAAAACAAATACATTTTTTTTTAAAGAGAATGAGGCTTTCTATTCAACTAGGTTGTTGTCACAGACACTACCATTTAGTTGTGTTCATTAGATGGCACAAAGGACAAATGGGGTTTTAAATGTCTTCAATACTTCAAGTATCAGTAATTTCATTAAAGTGACACCAATTGCAATCCCTTTATATCTTAGCAATTAGTTTTTGAAAATTGCTACAATCAGGAAATTTATTACCCTGTGGCCAATTCATGGATAATCTTTGAACATAGCTGGACTAGTCCTCAGAAAAGAGATATAAGGCCCATACTTAAAGGTTTTCCAGGTTAGTGTTTTCTGTCAGACCTTGAGCTCCATTCACAATGTCTACCAAAGGTGTAAAAAAGATCTCACAACACATAGGTATTGAAAAGGCAACCTAGAGAACATCAATAATTACCAACCTATATGCTTACTTTCCTGTCAGTACCAAAGCTTTATGAAACTCATCCAAATATACATCAAGTATATCCATAATAAAAGTATTAGTAGGAACAGGGAAACTTTCACAAGTTGTAGTGTACAATGGATTATATAGTGACTGATATGGAATTGATTGAAAGATACAAGGTTATTATTGTCTATTAGTTATGACAATATATTTGATTCAGTGGAGCAAAAAAACTTTCTTAAAGACTCTCTTCCAACAAGGAATTTCCAAAGTATATATTAGAGTCATTCATGAGCCCTTGAAAGATAAAGAAACAGAATTAACTTTGTTGAATGGTCCTTCACACATAGACATTAGATGAGCATAAAACATAGAAGATATATATTCACCAAATGTATTTTCCACTGTGGTGGAGAATATCCAGTAGAGAGTTCAAGTGTAAGAAGGATTCATTGTGATTGATGTGGTCCTTCAAATGTTTCTGTTTGCACATTGTTTTGGTTGCATCAAGCTCTAGGACATTGCAGTCTCATGAAAAAGATCTAAAAGAATTTGGTTTGGCCATCCACAAAAGGAAGACCAAAAGAGTAAAAAATGTCCACTGCTTAGACTATGACATGCAGCTGGACAGTCAACCGATAGAACTTGTCTATTAGTATGAGTATTAATTTATTTATTTTTTCATTAAAAAATTTAATCAATATTCACTAGTGATCAGGGTGAGGAGATGAAAGAGGATCTGAAGGGGGTCTTCAGAAACATCCGATTGACTTGGGAAGTGGAGAGGTTGGACAGACCAAGGCAAAACAGGCTGAGAACATTAACTCCTAAGGAAAATCTTATGGGAAAGGATGATAGAGGATTTCATCATATCCACTCATAGATGAGGATTCTTATCTGTCTGAGGAGACATTCAGTATTCATCCAGGCATCTGAGGGGACATTCTCTTCATGTTCCACTTGAGTCTTGTATTGGAAAGTCAAATTTTCTATTCAGCTCTGGTCTTTCCATTAAGAATGCTTGAAAGTCCCCTATTTCACTGAATGACCATTTTTTCCCCTGCAGGATTATACTCAGTTTTGCTGGGTAGGTGATTCTTGGTTGTAATTCTATCTCCTTTGCGCTCCGGAATATTATATTCCATGCCCGTGGTCCCTTAATGTAGAAGCTGCTAAATCTTGTGTTATCCTGATTGTGTTTCCACAATAGTTGAATTGTTTCTTTCTGGCTGCTTGTAATTTTCTCCTTGACCTGGGAACTCTGGAATTTGGCTACAATATTCTTAGGAGTTTTCCTTTGGGGATCTCTTTCAAGAGGAGATCGGTGGATTCTTTCAATTTCTATTTTGCCCTCTGGTTCTAGAATATCAGGGCAGTTTTCCTTGATAATTTCTTGAAAGATGATGTCTAGGCTCTTTTTTTGATCATGGCTTTCAGATAGTCCAATAATTTTAAAATTCTCTCTCCTGGGTCTGTTTTCCAGGTCAGTTGTTTTTCCAATGAGATATTTCACATTGTTTTCTAATTTTTCATTCTTTTGGATTTGTTTTACAGTGTCTTGATTTCTCATAAAGTCACTAGCTTTCAATTGCTCTATTCTAATTTTTAAGGAAGTATTTTCTTCAGTAATCTTTTGGACTTCCTTTTCCATTTGTCCAATTTTGCTTTTTAGGGCATTCTTCTCCTCATTGGCTTTTTGGACCTCTTTTGCCATTTAGGTCAGGCTATTTTTTAAGATGTTATTTTCTTCACTATTTTTTTGGGTCTCCTTTAGCAAGCTATTGACTTGTTTTTCATGATTTTCTTGCATCACTCAGTTTTTCCTCTACTTCTTTTACTTGCTTCTCAAAATCCTTTTTGAGCTCTTCCAAGGCCTGGGACTGATTCATATTTTTCTTGGAGGCTTTGGATGTAGGAGCTTTGACTTTGTTTTCTTCTTCTGGTTGTATGTTTTGATCTTCTTTGTCACCAAAGTAAGATAATATAGTCTGACTCTTTTTGCGCTGCTTACTCATGATTCTGACCAATTTCTTGAGTTTTAAACTCTTTGTTAAGGTAAGAGTCTGCTTCCAATGTGGAGAATGTACTGTCCCATGCTTCGGGGGTTTATACAGCTGTTTTCAGAGATACTTCTAGGGACCTGTAAATTTTCAGTTCTTCCAACGTGGTATGATAAGGGGCGAGGTGTTTCCTCTCCACCACCACAACAAGCTCCAGCGCGCCAGCGCTCCTCCTAGCCCCAGGACCACCCCTCAGAACTGTGACCCAGATCCAAGCATGGGCAAAGCAAGAGATTCCTGCCTCAGCACTGGCAAAGAGATCCCTGCAATTCCCCTTTGATCAGCCACTCGATCCCCTCCTCAGTCTGTGGTCTGGAAGCTCAGGAGGCAGCCACTGCCCTGGCTGCGCTTGGGACTTGTGACTGAGACCTAGCTTCTCTCTCACCTTAGTCACAGACTTTTCCCACTGTCCTTCTAAGTTGTCTTTGGCATTCATGGGTTGAGAAGTCTGGAAACCACCCCAGCTGCCTGTGATTCAACCCTCTGAGGCCTCCTCCAGGTTCGCTGTGCCCATGCCAAACTGCGCTCCTCTCCCCCCGGCACGATATACCTTTCTGATCAACCATCCAGGTTGTCTTGGGCTGGAAATTTGTTTCACTCTGTCTTTTTGTGGGTTCTGCTGCTTTAGAATTAGTTTAGAGCCATTTTTTTACAGGTATTTGGAGGGGTTTGGGGGAGAGATCAAGCAAGTCACTGTTTTCACTGCGCCATCTTGGCTCCACCCCCCAGTATGAGTATTTAGGACAGGCAGTACAACTAAACAAGTTGGGCCCAGAATTAAACAGGTGGAGAACATGAAATTGTTTTGAGGAAATTTCAAAGTTCCTTTAGTGATCCCAAGCTTCTCCTAGAAACAAAGGCCCGCCTTTTAATATCATACTTCTACCAGTGTTGTTGTCATGGGACACAATAGACTTGGAAGAATTGAAAATGAATGCCACACAGAAGGTAGGGAGAGGAGCATGTTGGGTGTGAGCAGACTGCAACATATAACCATAAGAAACTTAGAAGAATAGGAGTGAAAGATAATATCAGAGAAATGTATGATAGGAGAGGACTGGCTGGTCATATGGCAACAGTGAGTGATAAACGGCAGCCCAAGTGCCCCAATGGTGTCCTTGATATGTCAGAAGAAAGTAAGGCAGGCCTATAGTATGTTGGGTGGATGCCTTGTTGTAAACATATTCAAAGGCATAGAGCTGCAACAGGATGGGTAGACATGGAAGGACATTGGGGGAAACACTCAGATCAATGAGATCACAGATCAATTTGAATATTTGAGTAATATTTTTTGTTGTTTTTAGGAAGAGCAATAGAGAAAAGGTGCATACATCTTTTAGCTCTTGGTCCTAAAAAGACATATGTCAGTTGTGGGATGAGTATTGAACTAGGAATGAGGGATCTGCAAATGGGCAACTTTAGATGATTCAGTAACCTCTCTGAGCCTCAGTTCTTTTTCTGGTTGAGAAGAGGGTTAAACTAATTCCTTCTAACATGAAAATTTTGTGATTCTATGAAAACAGAGATCAGAGCAGCCGTATCTCAAATTCTTAAGGACAAATTATTTATTTGTTGGATTATGCATATATTTTTGTTGTTACCTTTCCAGCCCAAGTCACTCATATAATTTGTCAATTGACTCTTCACAAAAGGCAAAGTCCCAAAAGGGGTGGGGATTTAGATTGAAGACTAGGGCATGAAAAGGTTGTGTGTGTGTGTGTGTGTGTGTGTGTGTGTATGTGTGTGTGTGGTGGGGTGGGTAAGGGGAAGTGTTGGGAAGACTTACATCGTCATAATTTCACCATTCTTCTTAATTGTTTTTTAAAAAGTGCAGCCCATGAGAATAATTTGCCCAGATCAGGGGTTCAATTTAGAATTAAATGGAATTTTATGGTTATAATGAAGATAGGGTTTAAACAGAGAGAGTCAGAAAAGGCAGCAGAAGAGAACAACCCATTTAAAACAGACTGTATGATTAAGGGCTATCCCTGGTTTGATGCTTAGGTGTAGCTCTATGGAGCCTGAAACTGGAAAAAAAGTAAATTAATGTAAGCTATGCATGTGGGTTTTCTGGGTATATAGATAGAAGTGACTCGTGGGTGGCATCAGTGGTTATGATTTGGAGTCTGGCCTGACTTTGAAAAGAGTAGGAGAAGGGCCATGCTTGCACTGCCAGTATGGTAGCTGGGGGAAGGGCAGGCAAAGTCAGGAATAGCTGAGGCTGGGCAATCACTCTTTCAGTCTCCAAGAGAAGTATTGGACCAGAATTATATCCATCTGCTATCTCTCAGCTATCTCTGTTTCAGGCCTGTGAGTCTGGATTCAGAAGGAAAACCATTTCCCTTATGACTTCTAAGGGAAGGGTAGCCTTTAGCTTACACTTATCAAACATAGCCTCTTCCCACAAATACTAGTTACACAAAAGACAAATAGCAAAAAGCAAGTAAATCCATTTATCTAAGCAAAGCAGCAAGTAAAAGAAGTTCTGCAAATAAGAATACAGCAGGAAATGTAAAAGAGTAAATCTGCTCATCATCTGAGAGCAAGATCAGATCTTAGCTCAAACCAAGAGAGAGAATAATTTATTTCATCTGATGCTTTCATTCCTCTTTCATTAAGTAGTCTCTAGAATAGAAGGCTATGGGGGTCAGGAATGTTAGGGACAGCTTCCATACCTGTCTATGGCTTGGAGGGCTGTGGTTCACCATTTAAAATCTTTCTCCATTAATTCCCAGGAGATCTTTTTACCTCATGTTGGAATCAACTGAAGTAAGTCCCCTAAGGCAGGTGTGCAGTTTTGCAATCAGCATTCTTTCAGGCAATGAGAAGTCACGTTTTATACAATCACCCCTAACTGCCCCAGACTTTGGTGGAATCTGGGATATATTAGGGCTGTGAGCTTTTCAAGGCTGAGACCCTAGCTCCTTCAATCCACACTATAATATCTCAGTGAAGACCAGCAGACAGGAGACAGGGTTATCCATGACTCTGCAGAGGGAGGTGTGAGTTGCCCAAGCCACATGTGAGCCTTGGTCACACATATATTTCCTCCCTGAGTGGTCGTTGGCCACATGTGTTCCCTATGTGTTCTCTGACATATGTGTTGCCCTGGACACATGTATTTCCTATCTTTGTCCCTTCCCGAACTGGTTGGGAGAGTGTATCCCTGTGTGTACAGAAAAAAATCTTCCTTGTAACTTATTTTGGAAATTGAATTTAAAAAATATATTTAATTAAATGTTTATTTTGCTTTATCATTGACTAGGAAAAGAAACACATCAGTGGGGGATTATGATATATGGTTTGAATGGATATTGACCAACCTCTCACCCCCAAATACAATACATCTTGATCCTGGGATAGTATTAGAAGGGATTTATTTGTAAGGGGTATGGGTATGGGCAGGATCTATGTATCCCAGGATCTCCAAAATGTACTTTAAATTGTTTGGAGACCTCTGGACTACCTAATGATCCAGTTCCATGTTGAAATAATTTTCAGTTTTGTTTGGCTTCCACATTTTAAAATGCATATGTATAAGCATAAATAAAATATAAATTGTAGTGAATATTATTGTGCTGTCATATTTTCAACTTCTGTATAACTTTTTTTTCCTGTTTGAAAGTAATACATAGGAAGCCTGAATAAGCTTGCCTCCTGCACTGACCACTAAGTATTTGCATAATATATTTTTCTTTCTTTTTTAAAAATTAATTTATTTTTACATATGTAAAAATGTACATATGTATATTTACATATACATTCATATTGAAACTATTTTCACATTAGTCACATTGTAAAGAATTAGAATTAGAATGAATGGGAGAAACCACAAGAAAGAAGAAACAAAAAAAAAAAGAAAGAAAAAAGAGAGAGAGCAAAAAATATGCTTTCATCTGCATTCAGACTCCATAGTTCTTTTTCTGGATGTGGACAGCATTTTCCATCATGAGTCCTTTGTCTTAGATACTTGCATTGTGAAGAAGATATGAGTCTATCAAAGTCAGTCATCACACATTGTGGCTGTTACTGTGTACAATGTTCTCCTGGTTTTGTTCACTTCACTCAGCATCAGTTCGTATAAGTCTTTCCAAGTTTTTCTGAAGTCCACATGCTCATCATTTCTTATAGTATTCCATTATATTCATGTACCACAACTTGTTCAGCCACTCCCCAACTGATAGGTATCCCCTCAATTTCCAATTCTTTGCCACCACAAAAAGAGCTGCTATAAATATTTTTGTACATGTGGGTATGATCTCTTTGGGATACATCCCTAGAAGTGCTATTGCTGAGTCAAAGAGTATGTACATTTTTATAGCTCTTTGGGCATAGTTCCAAATTGCTCTCCAAAATAGTTGAATCATTTCACAACTCCACCAACAATGCATTAGTGTTCCAATTTTCCCACATCTTCTCCAGCATTTATCATTTTCCTGTTTTGTCATGTTAGCTAATCTGATTGGTGTGATGTGGTACCTCAGAGTTGTTTTGATTTGCATTCTCTAATGGATAGTGATTTAGAGCATTTTTTCATACGACTATAATTTCTTTAATTTCTTCCATCTGAAAACTGCCTGTTCATATCCTTTGGCCATTTATCAATTAGGGAATGACTTGTATTCTTATAAATTTGACTTAGTTCTCTAAATATTTTAGAAATGATTCTTTATCAGAGACACTGGCTGTAAAAATTCTTTCCCAGTTTTCTGCTTCCCTCCTAATCTTGGTTGCATTGGCTTTGTGCAAAAACTTCAATTTAATGTATCCATTTTGCATTTCATAATGTTCTCTATCTCTTGTTTGGTCATAAATTCTTCCATTCTCCATAAATCTGACAGGTAAATTATTCCTTGCTCTCCCAGTTTGCTTATAGTATCAGCCTTTATATCTAAATCACATTGGTATACAGTGTAAGATTTTGGTCTATGTGTAGTTTCTACCATACTCTTTTCCAGTTTTCCCGGAAGTTTTTGTCAAATATTGAGTTCTTATTGCAGAAGCTGGAGTCTTTGGGTAGATTACTATAGTCATTGATTACTGTGTCTTGTGTACCTAACCTATTCCACTGATCCACCACTCTATTTCTTAGCCAGTACCAAGTAGTTTTGATGATTTCTGCTTTATAATACAATTTCAGATATGCTATGGCTAGGCCACCTTCCCTAGCATTTCTTTTCATTAACTCCCTTTATATTCTGGAACTTTTGTTCTTCCAGATGAATTTTGTTATTATTTTTTCTAGATCTATAAAACAATATTTTTTGGTATGGCACTGAATAAGTAAATCAATACAGGTAGAATTGTCATTTTCATTATATTAGCTTGGCCTAGCCATGAGCAACTACAATTGTTCTTAAAAAAACCAGAGAGAAATTAACTTCTTATTTGGAGAATAATTGTCACCACCTCAAAGAATCGCCTAGAGAGACATATACATTTCCTTTATAAGCAGTGGCATCTTAATCATGCACGTTGATATGTGAAAATGATTTATAATCAAATAATTCATCACTCAATCTTCTCATTTACATAAGGAAATTCACTGAAATACCATAATCATTATGCAGAAATCAGAATCAAAGAATTTGTTTTGAAAGGGATTGAATTATTATAGTTTGTTATAGTTCCGTTTTAGTTCAATATTAACTGGATAAAGTTGATATAATTTTCATTTTACTTTAGTTTCCACATTTATAAATGTAGATTGCCTCTTGTAGTTTGTAGCTTCATAGTTTCTTTGATGGTATTATTATTACTGTCCTTTAATCTTTGACATTTCCTTTCATCATTATGCAAAAAAGAATAATGGATGATCATAACATAATCCAAATAGAAGAAATCCCCTATAAAGGACGAAGTCCTCCAGATACTCTTGTTTGTGGATGACATTGGATATATAGCTTATAGATCTGGCTTATCATTATTATAAAAGGCCGTGGATAGACATATTTCTAACTTCAGGTCCAGTACCACCTAGCTTCCTAGAACATCTTCCTGTCATAGCTTGGCCTCCAAGAATCTCCAGGTTCCTTCAATATATGGTTTAAGTACAACCTCCTGTATGCTAGTGCCTTCCTCTCTAAGGTTGCCTTATAGGCATGTGCCATCTTCCCCATTTGAATGTGATCTTCTTAGAAGAAGAGATTGTTTCATTTTTATCTTTGCATCCTCAACACTTAGCACAGTGTCTGGAACAACACATACTTGTTGATTGACTGCAACATATCAACAATGAAGATATGTGCAGGAGAAGTAGCATAAAAGATACTATGAGAAGGATGTTTGAGTGGAAAAGGAGGTAGGACAAATATGTCGTGAGAACAAGGGTAACTGATGGACTGTCCACATATTCCATTGACATCTATGAAATGCCAAGAAAGCTAAAGGAAGACCCCATCACATCAGAACTTCCTGGATCTTTGTGAAGGTCTATGAGAAGATATGGACAAGGGATATGCAGGATGAGAAGGCACAGATAGGTTGTGATTTGTATTATTGGAGGGAATACTCACATTTATTGACCCATTGAAGTATTGAAATAAGACTGATACATTTTTTTCTTTTCTACAATGGCTAAAATGTTAACAATAACCTCAGTTTAGAGAATAACAATCTTTCTACTTTATGAGTATATACTTCTTTTAGACTGTGGCATATTTGTGGGGATAAGGGGCAAGTAACAGAGACAGCAAAATATAGAGGTGAATTGTTTTTAGAAGTGGATCATTCTGTGCTCATTTCAATAGCATTTGCATCTAGTGAGATCCTTTCAGGTGTGGATGGATCATTTCACATCTTCTAAAAAATGTGAAACTTTGAGAAAACTGAGCCCCAGAGCTGTTTGATGATTATTGGGTAAATGACCATTTCCTGGTCATAGCCTAACCTACAGAGGCAAAGATTTAGGAAATGTAGTGAATAGTGACTAGAAGTTAGGGTAAGATCTCTCACTGAGGCAATCCAGCCTTATACCAGAGAAAGTTATCAAATTATACATATATATATACACATATATATGTATATATATATATGCATATATTCTAAAACTTTTCTGGGAAGTGACGATCATTTGAGCCAACACCCTGAAGGAGCAAAACTTGAGACACTTCTTCCACTTCAAGGGTTTCTCTTTTTCTGAGTGAGCACAGCAGCACCTTGGATAAAGTCAACAGCTGCAGCTCAAGCTGAAGGTGGTGGAGATTAGAGCCAGTAAATTGAGCAGATCAAACAGTACAACATAGATACTTGGGAGCAAACCCAATCTAGCAGCAAAGAGACTCACCATGCCCAGATATAAACTTGGGAGGGTTCTATGAAGGAAGAAAGTACATTGAGGCCCTGCAGTTCCAGAGACAGAAAGAATATTAAGAGTATGGTAGGAGAAGTATCTTTCAGGATTTCCAGCTATGTGGGACGAGCTAGTTTTTTTCTTAAAAGTCAATAAAGTTTTCCTTAAGTTTTGATTGTTTAAAGGGATGAGGAATTGGGTCATTGATGGGGCTTCCTGGTCACCTAAATACGAAAAGATTGTGAGGAGTTGTGAGGAGCTCCAACTCCTTCTTCAAGCTTCTGACTATGGACTATCATAGGACAACACAGAGGCAAGGAAGCTGTACTGAACAGAATCAAGACTGCGTGCTTGTTGAGTATCCTTTCCATGCTATGAAAGTTCTTCTTATGGCTAAGTAAAGTTCCTTTTATTAATTATTAGAAGGGTATGAATATTTCATTTCACACCGATCTCAAACCTGAAGTACTGGACTGACCTGAGTTAGCCTACTACAGAAATTCCAGATTGGCCTGTCCAGCCAAGATACCACATCCTAGGAGGAAGAAGCCCAGCTGAGATGTTAGTCCATTAGAAATACTGCACTCTGCAAAAATCCAGTCCTCAGAAGAGCTAACCCAGATGAACAGCAGAGTGACTTGTAGTAAGCTTTGTAAGAACTCTTGGGAGAGAAAAGGGTCATCAAGACTACAGTACTGGAGTTGTGATTTGCCTTGGCTACAAGTGTTACCTGCTTACTATTGTATTTTTGTGAGTGTACTCCAGGTTTATGATGGGATAAATTCTAACTACTGTTCTGGCTATGCCGTAAATGCCTTTACTAAATAAAGAGCTAATTGAATCCATTGTCTGATTATTAATGGGTGGGCTTTGAGCTATAATAGTAAAAGTCTGAACCCCTAGGGTTAGCCCTAAAGCCCAAGGTTGCATAGCCCCTTTGGGGATCCAATCCTAGAATGTAAGTACAAGTTGGGAGAGTAGTCCAGAGGTGGTGCTACAGTATAAATTCCAACCTCCTCTTTCCACCCTGCCTCAATTCAAAGTGTTTCTTAGATCTTTAAAATAACTTCTGGGAAGTTAGATTTGTGTGAGCCCTGATAAATTAAATCAGTTGCTATTTTGTCATGCTGTTGTGCCATGTGTCAGTTACCATTTTTCATATCCACTTTAATTCAAAACATTAGAATTCTGTTTCTTCTAAAGTACTCCTATGTGGGTACTTTGCATCTTGCAAATCGTGATGATCGTTTTTGGAGCACCACACAAATTTCTAAATGGCTGTTAAGTACTGATGCATATTTCTCCTTTCAAACTGTTGATAAAAAGAATGAAAATTCAATCAAATTGAAGCAGTGAATAGTAAATGTAGTGTTCCCAGAAGAAAACTTTCTAGCAGCTGATGCAGGACATTGAAATCCTTGTTTTCCCTTTCCCAAGGGAGGCCTAGTGCATAGGAATAAGACTATTATATTGGTTTGGGGAATATATTATATAACGAAGATAAACTTCCAAAGCAACAAAGTGATGATCTACACAGAGATCTCACACATTTATGTTATATTTGTTTTTGTTTTTACTATGAAGGAATTAGTACACCCATAGGGTAGTGACCAGCTGGCTAATGTGCTTCAAGACTCTTTGAGATCACTAAAACAACATTATTTGAACCAGCATTCATACATCCAGAAGCTTCTATAAACCTTCAAATAAGAGAAAAGCAAGTGGACCCGAAAGAACAAATCAAAAAAGTATAAATATGCAAATATAGCACTGAATTTTCATTGGGTGACTGAACTTATAAAATTTATTCCAAATTTTTGGCTCTTTGTGGCTTAGCATCTAAACTAAATTTGCTATTTTCATAATTGTATTTTAAAAGCTAGACTAAATTTGTCATTTTAATAGGCATATTTTAAAAACATAGTCAAAACTTTGCTTTCCATCTTTATAATGACATCCCTACAGTATTCTTAGCCTGATAGTATCTCAATTCTAATCCAACATGGCCTGCAAAGCAAATAGTCACAGCTATCCTAAGCCTCAGCGGGTGACCATTAATTCCAAACCTTCCTTAATTATAATAATTTCTGTTTCCTCTCATTATACTGGCTAGCCCAATGTTCCAGCTGAAACTCTGCCATACCTAGCATACACTCTGCATTATAGCCTTGGATTTATAATAAAGTAATATTCTCTTCTCCCAATATTCTTGCCAAGGCCTAACCACAATGACAAATTAATGCTCAATTTATGTTATAAACATTTGTAATCTGACCATGGACTTTCCTCCCTTGCATGATTTCCTCTCCTCACTTTGTTGCTGCAATCTCATTCAATCCTATCCCATTCAGATGCCTTCTATGTTAAATAGGTGTCAGTATTATAAGGGCCTGGGTTCTGAAATTCTTCACCATTGCTATTATTAGGTTTATATTGTAGTGCTTGTCTACCTTAAAATGTTAGTGACAAGATGCTAATTGAATGTTTTGTCAAAGAAACAGAAAAATGATTTAAGAGGAAAAATTTCATGTTTTGATCACTTAGAACACAAGTCATAAAATTGGAAGGCTCTCAGGATGTCAGCTGGTTTGTCTATTAGCCAGTTTCTTCAAGATCTTCAGGGGTAGAAACTATACCAGTATTTTATCAAAGAATGAGTTCTTACTTATATTGAACTATAATCTTTCATGATTTAAATTAAATACATTTTCTCTAATTAAGTTTTCCACAGACTTAGAGAACAGATGGTTGGCAATTCCATCATAAAAAAACCTTCATATACCAGAAGACTGTAATCAAATCATCCACTAATCTTCTCTTCTCTAGGCTCACTAGTTTCAATCATATAACTTTTCCCCATAGGAAGTATTTTACACCCTTTTATTCATCTTTATGTATTTTACTGTATTATCTCTACATTCTCCAATGTCATTTTTAGAGTGAGTGATACAGCATGGACCAAAGCAAAATTCTCTTCTGGTTTTATAAGGTTGAAGAGTATAAACATACACATAGAACCTACTATTTTCCAGGCACAGTGCTAAGCGCTTTACAAATATCATCTATCCTAATAGCCTTGTCTCACCTACTCCCCAAGAACAGCATGTATTTTCATCTTGAGGTTAACTATAATTTCAACATCTTTTACATCTGAACTTGTGTCCAACCAATGATTATCCACCCTGGATTTTGATTATTGAGTTGTTGTGCCTAATTGTTCCACTTTTATATGTGTCTCTACATAATTTTTTCCTGTTATAGGAAATTTCCTAAAAGGTCAAAGTAATTTTAAATTTTATTTCTCTTTTCCAAGGTATAGAATCTCCACCTAATTTGTTATCTATAGTATGTCAAGCTAAATTATTTTGAGAAATAGAAGTTATTTTTATTTACAAATAAACACAAATATTTGTTTTTTTGAGCTAGTAATTTACGTGACTATTTTTATGATTGCTATTTCTCATTAAACACTACCCCCCATGTCATTCCCTTCCCTCCCACCTTCCCTGTCTCTAACTCCCTCTCCTTCCCTCCCTCTTTGCCTATTTACCCTCTCCTCCCCACTTCTCTCTCTCCCACAGAATGTTAGATATGTTTTAATTGAGCTTGAGCCCACTCAAAGCAGTCTAGTGGCCAAAGGAGAGATAATAAAAAGGCAAAATCAGCTATAACCCCAGTCCCTGACCAGAACAATATTCTTAAAACTGAACTTTTAAGCACATACTTAGAATATGATGCAGCACTAAAAATTCCAAGCCAAGGGAACAGGGCTCCTCCATCTAGTGCTTATATATACCAAGATAGTAATTAAGACATTAATGTCATGGTATAGAAGAAGAGCAATAGAATTGGAATCAGAGGATCTGCTACATTTTCCACCTTTATGACCTGGGGCAAGCCACTCCTCCTTTCTAGTTGTCAGTATTATCTTTATCTGTAAAATGAGAGGGTTGGTCTAGATGACCTGAATGTTCCCTTCCATCTTTAGATCCTAGCTTCTTAGGATTGTGCCTTCTTGTCTCTCTTTCCTGAATAATCTAAGCCCTTCTAGGCCGCACATGAATACTATTCTACCTGATCTCAAATATTATTATAATATCATGACTGTGATCCTAAGTTCAAGTTCCCTAGTTTATGCTACTTATCTCCAGATCCTCACATTTATTTATGTGCATTTAAGGAAGACATGGTGCTGTGGGCAGTGTCTAATGCAAGTTATCCCATTTAGGTTAAAAATTAGATTGCAATGTGGCACCCATAGTCCATCTAACAGTCTTCCACCTTTCAGCATGGAGAATTTCAAGAGTGAAGCTTCTAGGGAAACGATCAAGAAATGGAAAACTAATGGAATACAGAAATATAATGGGGTGAGATGGTCCCAAGGTATAACTTCAGAAAAAAGATAATAATTCTGCAGTAATTACAACTAGTAACAAAAGACAGTATATAATAATAGCAGTAAAGACTATGAGAGAAGTTGAAAGAGCTAATGAAAAACTTAAGGAAGAGGGTAAGGAGTGGATTAAATAGCTTAGGATAGAATCTGGGAAACTTCAATGTCCACCTTGAAAAAAAAAAAGAGGAGAAAAATGCAATGATACAAAATGAAATTGTATAGCAGAATCAGAAGACAGAAAATTAAAACATGTAAGACTTCCACTATCAAAACAACTGACTTGGAAAACAGTAAATGAAGAGATGATAGGCTTATAGAGCTGGAAGGGACTTTTAAGGCTGTGATAGAAACAATACCTACTTAAGCAGGTGAGGCTGGTTTTTTCCTTAAAAAGTCAATGAAACTTAATTGATCCAGATGATTAAGGCTCAAACCACTGGCATAGTTTCCTGGTAGCTTAAGGCATGAAAAATAGCACAGGAAGAGAAGGGGCTCCTCAGTCTTGAGGAGACTTGAGGAGTCCTACCACCATGTGAGTCAGCACACCCACCTGACAGTTGGTCTGAATTAATATTATAAATATCTTTCCATGCAACTGTTAAGTTTCTTGTGTTATGTACTATCTGGTCTACATATGTCTCATTTCATCCCATTCCCAAGCCTGAACCACCAGCCTAGTCTGAGTCATGCCTCAGTCACCCCAAATGAGGTATTTCTCTCTTTAATTGTGCACCTAAAATGATAGAATGGCTTTCCTAGGAATGTATTGTTAAGTATGCAATTCAGTTCAGTTAACATTCATTAATTATCTGCTTTGTGTACACACTATGTTAGACCTGAGAATAAAAAGACAAAAGCTAAAAAATTTTAAGCTCCAGGGGTTTATGTCCTGTTGGAGAGGTATGATATGTACACAAATAAAGGAGGTAGCAAATGAGGTATTCTTCAAAGGAAGCTGGGGATTCTACGAAGTAGAGTTAAGGAAGGAGTACATTCCACATACAGGCGGACCACTTGTGCAAAAACATGGAGGAAGGAGAAGAAATGTTTTAGGTGAGGAAGTAATAGGCTGATTTGGCTTGAATGGAGACAGCATTGGGATGGGGAAGAGGGTGGGGAGGAGAAAGGAATGAGCATTTATTAAGTGTTGACTATGTGCCAGGCATTGTGCTCCAATATTAGATTGGACAGCAAAGTAGCAGTATGTATGAATAATGATCACATAATTTTAGAGCACACAATGTTGATCAGACTGACAAGTCATTCCCTAAATTGGATCAGCATTCATCATTAGAAACTTTAGGAAAAATCATTTTAAGATGTAGAGAAAATAGATGATTAAAACATTAAACACTGATGATATAATTTTTTTGTCAGAGAATATGAGTTAATTCTAATCTTCTACCAGCTGTTAAACTTGTTAAACGTATATCCTTTTCCCCAAAGGATAGAGAAATTCCCTTTTTCCCTAATCTTGTAGAACATTTGTTTTGTAAAAATGCACTGTAACCCAATATCTAGTTTCTAGGAATCTCACTGAGTGTGCTCTTATATATGTTGTATGTTCAGATGATTATAAAAATGAAGGAAAAGATAAAGAGATACCTGATTGAAGGTTCATTGCCCATTCATTTCTTAAACACTCTATAGAGATTCAATAAAGGGTCATTTTAGAAAACAACTCATTTTCTTATTTTAAATTTAACTGATTGCACAGAATGGAAACTTTGGGTTTATATAGATCTATGTTTAATCTTAGTAACTTCTCAGGAGTTTAAATATTTCCTTATGGCTATGCATGTAGAGCTGGGGTTCTTCACCTGGGAGTCGACAGACTTTCCAAGAGCCTGTGAATAGATTTAAGCATATCAGTGAGCTTGAATGGGAAAAATTACATCTTTAATTCAATATAATTGGTTTCTTTTGCAATTCTATGCATTTTATTTTGTATATTTAAAAACATTATTTTGAGAAGGGGTGCACAAGTTTCACTGGACTGGCAAAGGGTCCATGATACAAAAAAGGTTTAAGAACCCCTGATTTAGAGAGTTTCCTTCCCATGAGCATCAGAATGTGCTTCATTTTAACTCTTCCCTAAAGATATTCAGTTCTTCTCCTGAAGGCTATTATAATAGGGGTAATCAGGGAAGCCCTTAATCAATGAGAGTCTTGAAGTCAATTTGATGAGATTATAGGGCATAGATTTTGTAAAGTCAGTCTGAAAGGAGCCTCTCACGGAGGTAGACACATGCCATGGCTTCTTGCATTGGTTTCCAGGGACTGGGGCTGCCTTCAAGACAATTAAACAGTGAGTGTCAGGAGAGATGGGACTACTGTTAAAAGACTTGTTATTTCTCCAGACCTTGTAAGAGTGAGCTAGCTGTGATATGGCTTATTTTCCTTTTTTTTCCCTTCCTGTCCTTTCTCCAGTCTTTCTAGACCAGAGTGAAGGAAGAAGGGGAGGTGATTTCTCTTTCCCATATCACAGGAACAGAAAATGAGCTTGCCTAGGAAAGCCTGAGAGGGAATTTCCTGGACCTAAGGCTACCTTCTTACTTTCTGCTTAATATTCTAGCACAGATCAGAGACTAGTCAGACTTCTAGTCTTGGGGGTTACCTTGTGGTTAATATTGAGTTTAAGGGTTCCTAGAAGATCAAGAGCTGCTGAATTTGAGAATTGGGCACCAGCCTCCTGGAGAAAGGTTTCTTTAACAGCATGTATTTTGCAGAAAAATAAGACGATATTTTACAGAATTACTTTTCAGCTGATGGACTAAAGCTGAGCGGGGCCCAGAAATTGTTGCCTTGACAACCCTCCGTGATGTTGAGTCTCTTGAATAATACAGAGCAAAACCAAATTGCTCCCATATTTATTCAGAAGTCCCACCAAGGGCTGGTGGTGGAATTGAGTCTAGTCAGTTATTTGAGTGTTTTATGTTTCTATATTTGTTTATGGACTCCTCTGATTCCCTTTCATCTTATACATTTTCCGTGGTGGGTGAAATAAAAACTATCCCATACACAATACCCATATTATATATTGAATTCCTAGGTAGGAGTTAGAACTTGTTGCCTATATTTGGACAAACATACTTAATCAGCTTTATTCTGATTTCTTTGGAGTTTTACTCTGGAGTGAGATCAATGAGCCAAAGAGAAATAATTATGCCTTTCGGATTAGACCCCTAGGATTATGCCCAAACCAAAACTTCCAGTCCTACCCCCATTGGGTATGACTCTGAATGTAAGGACTCAGAGATGAAAGCTGCCCCCCCCAAATTCCTTTCCTCTGCTACCATAAGCACTCAGAATTTAGAAAATAAAGCTTAAAAATAATCTTAAAGTGTGTTGCCAACTAGGAATTGTCATCTCTTTCTCTATTTCTGTATTATGTTTAGTCTCTATTTCATTAAGTCTAATGTATTTCTTTTATTCTAAAGGTTACAAAGGCTCTTTAGTGTATTTGTATTCTATTTAGATTAACTAATTGAGATTTGAACTATTTCTCTAGTTGCCTGTTCCTTAGCTCAAAATTAATTTGCTATTAGGCATTGAATCAAATAGAATGATTAGTTCTCTGGTCTCTTGTGCTTAAGCATTTCAGAGTTTTAAAGTGTAGGTAGCTCAATACACAGATGATAATCGGCCTTCTTGCCCTCTGTAGCAATTTAACACTGTTGACCCCCATCTCCTCCTAGATGCTCTCTCATTTCTGGGTTTTTGTGACCCTGCTCCCTCTTGATTGTCTTCTGACCCATCTGACCTCTCTTTTGCTGAACTATTGTCCATGTCATGTTCCCTAGCTGGGGGTAGAACTCAAATCCTGTCCTGCAGTAGGGGGCATCAGCAAAATTCCTCCATTTGTCTTGACTTAGAAGTGGCGAGCCTTTGTCTAGTTATGTTCTTTCTAGATCCAGACCACTGGGTCACAGCTGTCATGATTTCCCAGAAATTGGTGTAGATGAAGATCTTCTCTGCCCTTTTCCTCAAGGTTCCCTCACATGACAGCCATGCAGCCTAAATAAAGGTCAGCCCAATGGAAGAACTTGTCAGGACCTCCATTCCGTAGAGTATATCTTCTGTCACCAGATTAGTGTCGTCTAAACTCTAATTATGAAATCTCTCTTGTCATAGATGGAGGCATTGGTAAGACGGGCAAAACAGCCTTCCTCAGGAGCTAGGTTCTTACAGGTGAGGACCATTAGGTTAACAGATGAGGTAGGGTTCTAGGGCATAGACTAGAAGCCTCAGTCTCTTGCATAGTAGCCACCTGTTTGTGAAGGGCATTAGCATCAGAGGCATTCTGTGCCCTGCCAATTTTCTTAGGGAGACAGTTTGCATCATTCAATTCATAACAAGTAACTGAATGAAGGGTGATTGTATGACTCCATGCCACTTGTTCAATAGCAACCAAGATCTAGTAGCAGATGAGCAGTTGCTCTTCAAAAGTGGTATATAGTGAGTGACTGCTTTTGGGGGGAGCTTCCAGGTCAGTTAGCTTAGAGGTCAGTGATTCTGGCTATTTCTTGGTACCTCCAAAATCTCCATTCAGCCTGGTCTTTATGGATATAGTTAACATTTATCTAGTGCCTATGTGCTAAGTACTTTATAAATATTATGTCATTTGAGCTTTACAACAACCCTAGGAAGCAGGTTTTAGGATTATCCCCATTTTATAGATGAGGAAACTGAAGCAAACCAAAGTTAAGTGACTTGTCCAGGGTCACACAGTTCGTAAGTGTCTGAGATGGGATTTGAACCCAAATCTTCCTGACTTCATGACCACCACTCTATCCACTGCACCACTTTGTTGCTCCTCTAGAAATATGGGTCCTGCAGGATCATATGTGATCTAGGGAAGAGATTACTAGACAGTCTTTTTTAGATTTTCCTGTTCTGGACCTCACTGAAAGAGTAGACTTGGTAAATGGGGGTCATTGGAAACACTCAAAGGGGCAATGTGAATTCTCCAAAACTCAGAGTCCAATAAGGCTCTGCATCTAGATCCTAGGGAAGTGAGTGTTAATGGCTTATTTTGGATTATACTCAGAATCCTCTGTGTTTTCTCCACCCACAGTATTCTTTAAAATTTGACTGAGAAGGCTGGGCCATGGATTTTCTTAGGGTTGATTTTCTATCCCTTGTCTACCATCTGATGTATGGCTTCAGTCACTGTGGCCTCATCCAGGGTAGTCAACATTATATCCGCAATGAAGTAGAGTGCATCAATGCCCTCCAGAAGGGGAAAATGTAGCAGTCTGAGGAAGCATTCAGGTATTTCAAGGCAAAGATGACAAAAGCATATAGAACTCCTTCCTAGGTGAAGGAAAACTGCTCCTAATTCATCTCAGCCACAGGAATAGAGAAACAAGTGCTGGGAAGGGTACTGAGCGGGAGTCAATACTCTTGCACCACTTGACCTGGCCCTGGGCTTGCCTGGTCTACAATTTTGATGAGGTCAGAAACGCAGTAGTGATGGGCATGATGACTTTGTTCAGCTCCTGTAGTCCTCTGTAAGCTGCCAGGTGCCATCCTCCTTCCCTAGAGACCACTCAGTCTTGTTGTAAGAGTAGCTGGTATAATAAAGTACCCCAATTCCATCACTAGAGAAGAAATATCTTTTAACTCCCTTAGAACCTGATGTCATACAGTGTTAAACACATGGGATGACTTGGTCAAGGTTTTCCATTTGACTTTATTCACAATAACATGTGTAGAGGTTGATGAAAGGGATTCTATACATACTGACTCCCAAGAGCTAATGGTATCCCTTTCCTCTATGGTCTGTTCTCTATAATTTTTCCAGATGAACTAAATGAGGTCAAGGGTTTAGGCTTGGTGGTGCTGGGCCCCTATTGTCCTGGTATTGAATTTCCCTGTACAGTTTTACTAGTACTCCCATAGGTTGGCCATCAATTGCTTTCTTTCTTTTATGTAATCAATTTCATGTATTAGGAGCCACACCCAATGTTCCCTCAAGGAGAAGGTGTCATCACCTGTGGTGGCAGGCTCTGTGCTTCCTCATCCCATTCTCAGAGTACCTATTCACACTGACCAGGAACCATTCTCCTATTCAAATTTCACCAGTTCATTAGGGTCCCAGCCTGCATCAGACCCACCCCTAACATTTTGCATTGGGACAAAATGGCATTGTGGCTCATATTGTAGCTGAAGCGGGGGAAGGATGCTGCGGATATGTCCATGAGGTAATCTACTGAGTTTGAAAGATCTGGAGATTCAAGAGTATGGTGGTAGTAGTATCCATTAGAGCAATGGTTTGAGACAATTGCAGAGGCAGAAACAGTTGACCATGGAAATGGTTGAGTGTAAGGTTCAGAGAGGTTCCAGATGAGAGGGAAGTAACAATGCAGAGCCTACTCAGCAATCCCATAAAGTACTTTTTATTCAGATGAACAATGCTCTTAGCAGATTATACCAGTAATTATGTTGAGTTAACGAATCCTACTAATTTTTGCTTGTGAGTTCTTTCTGTTTAGCTTTTCCTGTGTGAGTAAGAAAAAATTACTTATACTCAATTTATATAATTCACTGAATTTCCTTTTTGCTTTCTCCCATTTTGGGGAACTCCTAGACTTGTGAGTCAAACCAGGAAGCTATAATAGGAAACTTAATAAGCCAATTAGTGTGAAAAAAGGAGGCCCCTCGTTGGAGGAAGGCCCTTTGGGATTGAACCTGGTCTTCACTGAATGCTTGGGTACAGAGAAGGAAGGTGGTGCAGTACTCCAGTCCTGGTGGGTCCCATCAGGTTAGACTATGAACAGGCAGGGGGGCATGAGATGGAATGCAGAGCTCTGGGAAGAGCAAGTAGACCAATTTGAATGGGATGGATAATATGTGAAGGGTCGTAATGTAAAATAATGCTGGAGAAGGTGACTGAAGTCAGAGAATGATAGACACACTCTCTTCTATGCTCAGATCTCCAGCTTTTTTTGTCCTGTCACTGATCATCTCTTGCCAAGCCCCAATCTTGGATGATATCCACCACCTTCCTGTTGAACACAGCAGCAGGAATTACAAAACTGTGCTGACTGGGTCCATTACAAATTTATTTTACAAGTCAATCCTTTTATACTTCCCTAATTCATTCATTATCCCACTTATCATAGTGATGATTCCAAACCTTTTCATCCCTTCCGAAGCCTCCTGTGGCACCCCTTTCCACACACACACACACACACACACACACTCTCCCACTCTCTCAGGTAAACTGACACCATTCACTCTGAGAGCTCCCTCTTAATCCCTTCCTGCCCATCTCATATCACTTAGATTATCTTCCTCCATGATTTTATCCCTCATACCTGTCTCACTTTAAGAGGTGGCATTTTTCCTTGTCAATGAAAATCTTACTATGTGCACAAATGATCCCATTTCATCCTGTCTTCTCCCACAGATTGCTCTCATTATCAACCCCATTCACTTGTGAATCTCTAATCTCTCCCTGTCTACTTGTTGCCTCTCTGCTGCCTACAAAACAGCCCATCTCCCCCCATCCTTAAACAAACAAACAAACCCTCACTTGATACCACCACTGCTGCTAGCTATTATCATATATTTCTCTCGTCCTTGGCTAAGCTTGAGAAAGCTGCTAATGATCAGTGCTTCCACTTTCTCTCTTCTCACTTGATTTGTCTGTCTCCCAACCTTATCATTCAGCTGAAAGTGTTCTTATCAAAGTTACCAGTGATCCTTTAATTGCTAAATTTAATGACCTGTTTATGTCCTCATCTTCATATTGACCTCTCTGTAGTTTTTGACACTATTAATCACCCTCTTCTCTAGGTTTTTGTGACACTGATCCCTCCACTTGTGTGACCACTCCTTCTCAGTATCCTTTGTAGGATCTTCCTCGAGGTCATTCACACTAACTTAATATCCCTCAAGGCTCTCTCCTTTGCCCTCTTCTCTTTACCATCTATTCTATTTCTCTTAGTGACCTCATCAGTTTCCATGGTTCTAATT
This sequence comes from Vombatus ursinus, assembly GCF_900497805.2. Lineage (NCBI taxonomy): Eukaryota > Metazoa > Chordata > Mammalia > Diprotodontia > Vombatidae > Vombatus > Vombatus ursinus. The sequence goes on from NW_020955184.1 coordinate 232,107, forward strand.
ATCAGATGATTCCCAGACCTATAGATCTACCACTACTTTTTCTCCTGTGCTGTAATCTTGTATCACCTTTTGGATATTTAGGACTGGATGTCTCAAAGATGTGTTAAACCCAACACGTCCAAAGCTGAACTCATTATCTTCTGCCTCCCCGCCAAAAAAAACCCTCTGCCCTCTTCTGAACTTTCCTATTACTGTTGAGGACACCACTATCCATCTAGTCACTCAGTCTTACAATTTGACTCCTCCCTCTCACTCACCTTGACTTTGTTGTCAAGTCTTGTAATTCCTACCTTTACAACATCTTACGTAGCCTTTTGTCTTCACTCACACAGCTGCTATCCTAGAGCAGACTTTCCTCATTTCTCACTTGCACTAATTAAATAGCCTTCTGGTTGGTTTTCCTGTCTCAACTCTCCCTATTCTCATCCATCCACTGATTGTATTGAGATATTAGGAGACACCCTGTTTTCCAGAGCTAAGACCCAGAAGCAAGTGGTGCCCTAAGCTTGGCATAGCAACAATCCTTTGCATTCACCCTCTGCATGATCTCACCCTCTGGCAAAATCATATAATTATTGTACTGCTTTGACCAGCACCAGGTATTCTCTGAGCTTGGACAAGCACTGGACAAATTTGGATAAATACCCACATTCTGGTCATGAAGCCCTTACGTTTTGTTTCAGGTTTTTAAAAAAATGTTGTTTGTGTTATTATTGTATTTCTAGATTCTCTAATATTGTGAAATTTAAGACTATTGTAATCAAAATTCTGTTAGACAAAACAACTTTTTAATCTGGATGCTGTTATACATGAATTCGGCTTTTAAAAGGATGTGATAAAAACAGATTTTTGAAAACTATTAAATATTTAGTGAGGTATATTTTGTTACAAAGCAGATAACAATATATAATAGTGAATTTTCATTTGAAATTTTTGGCTATTATGAAAAATGTATAGGATGAAGTTAAAGCTGTGGCTTCAACATATTGATTATGAGTAAACTATCAGGTATTTGCTATATGTCTGAATATATGATTAGTTTTAGAATATGATTAGTTTTAATTTATAAGTAAAGGGTTAATGAAATTTTAACTGTTAGGGAAACATCAGGAAAGCTATTCAAGCCCTAAGTTGTGGTTAATGAAATTTTGCTGTTTAAGGTAAAAATTCCTGGGATTGTAGTTTACTGTTGTTTTGAGCTTTGGTTACAGGGATAGTTGTCCGAATTGTCACAGAGCCAATAGTAGAAAGTGGTATGTGCTGTAGTCTGGCAACTGCTAAAGGTGGATATCTGTGCCTAAGAAAAGTTTTGGGGATGATCTTGGGATGGCCTAGGTAGGATCCTCCTGACTCTGTTTCCCCATTGTGCTATTTCATTTCTGAAAAGGAAATGTCCCCACCTGGTTAATTTTGAGCCTTGCTTTTGATAGACTGTCACTATATGATTGGCTATCAGATATGACTTATGCCTAGAATCAAACAAAGCTAAGGGATTTCCCCCTCTGTTATTATATGTGACATTGTTATAACTATTTCCCTCTTTTTCTTTTTATAGTATATTTCTGTAATCAAGAGGTTTTGTAAGTACAATACTAAATTTATTAAGTAATAAATTGAACCTGGAATATCTCTGAGTTACTATAATAGGATGCAAGTATGAATATCTTACAATTTTAACCTATATTTGTGATCAAATTATAATATAGGGATGATATCTTCCTAAGGGGGAAATGACTAGATAAGAATAAGACAAAGATGTAATGTAAAATATTTCTAAATAAATGGAATAGCAAATTTTGAGAAAGCAACAGGATTCTATGATTGGCTTCCAAATTTATTTTTGAGTATGTTATAGTATTTAGTAATAAATTCTCAAAATTAAGGATTTATTAATTAAGGATTAAGGAAGTTACACATAAATTATGTTGATAATGGTAAAGAGAGTGAAATAATTTTCCCATTATTAAAGTATCTGCTGATAATTTTAAGAGGCAGAAGAGCTCATTTTATGGTTGGACCTTCATAAATTTTTTAAAGATTCTTATGTCAGGTACAGGATTTAGGTAAGGATAGAAATAGCAAATGGCATATAAAATGAAATTCTCCGAAGTTTTAAGATTGGAGAACCAAATTTACTAAATTATATTAAATGATATTACTAGTGGAATTATCTAGGAACCTCTAGATTTGAAACCAGAGAAGCAGAGCCCCTTTCAGAGCTATCCTGAGAATAATCTTATTGTCCAAGAAAAAAAATCTAGGAACCATATGACTACATGAGACATCTGGGACTCAAAATGTGCTGGTTAAATAGATTTTGAGAAGGAAACTTGATTTTAGTTATGTTTAAGTTTTCTTGGTTACCTTAGTGACATGTAAATCTCCTTTCTCAGAACTAGTCCATTGCAAGCTCTCTAAGTAGTCTGATCTGTACCTGATTTAATGTAACTATGTAATTATGGGAATTGTGAGGAAGAAATTTATTGCATTGTTTGAATCTAGCCCTGTGTGACTGGAAAGTGGATCATCCCTTTGTGTTGTTTAAAGACTCTTAAATAAGGACCTGTGTTATGCTGACCAGAAACTCAGATCCAAAGATTGATACAAGGAGTTTTCTCACAATTGTCAACCAATATGTCTTCTAAGGGCTCCTACCGGGTCTTTCTGACTACCTCCCATAGCTGTCAACGTTGTGGATGTGGACTCCTGCATCATCTGAAGAAAGTCTCTGCTTTTGAGTGGATTGTAGAAACCTCCAGGGACCTAAAGGTCCATCTAGTATGGGCCAAGAAGCAGCTGACATCCAGATGAGATAGCTGTCCCAAGATTCTGGACATCACTACCAAGTATATACTCCAAGGGAAAGTACCCAAGTGTGTAAAAATATTTATAGTAACACTTTTTGGTGTGGCAAAGAATTGGAAATGGAGCGAATGCTAGAAATGACTGAACAAATGATGGTATATAAATGTAATGGAATATTATGGTCCCATAAAAAATGACTAAAAGGATGGATTCAGAGAAGCCTTGGAGACCTTGTATGAACTTACGAATAATGAAGGAAGCAGAACCAGGAGAACGATTTACAGAATGACTATAGTAATGTGAAGGAAAACAACTTGGAAAGTCTTAGGAACTCTGATCAATGCAATGACCAATCATGACTTCAGAAAGCTAATGAGGCATACTTCTATTCCTTGGCAGAGGAATGATGAATCAGAGGTGCAGGATGAGACATACATTTCCAGATATGGCCAATATGTGACTTCATTTTGCTTGAGTATACTTATTTGATACAGGAAAAGATTTTTTGCCAAGGGTAGGTGGGCAAAGAGATAGAGTTGTGGAGGAGAGTGGGTGGGTAGTGATAGTGAAACCAAAAAAAGCAGAGAAGAAAGAAAAGAGAGCTAATGAAACATTAAAAAATGCAAAGAGAGCAGAAGGAAATTCAGAAAGGAACACAGAGAAGCAGGAGAATTTTGTCATCACATTAAGCTTATTATACACTTATAAAACAAACCGTGCAACAGACTTACACAATTCCATATGTAATCCTCTTTTTCTATTCTTTTTTGTATATTGAAATGTTTGTGTTTTTTGACGTTTATAAAGTTCATAATACAAATGAATTTTTTTTAAAGAAATTTTCAGTAGCTATGTTTCCTAGGATAAGATATAAATTCCTCAGCTTGGCATTTAAAGTCCTTCACAGTCTGAATCCTGCCCACCTTTTTAGGCTTATTTCACACTTCTCCCCCTCAAGTACTCTATGTTCTAACCGAACTGGCCAATACAAAGTTTCCAGAACTTGGAATTCCATCTCCTGCTTCTCAGCCTTTGTTCAGGTTGGTCTCCCACCCCTGGAATGTAACTGCCTCAGCTGTACCTCTCTGAATTAACCCATCTTCTTTCAAGATAGCTTGAGTGACTGATCTTGCTAGAAGCCTTTCTAATCCCCCTACTTGTTAGTGCTGTGTTCCCCTCCTCAAACAATCATGTATGTACTTATCTCATTTCAAGTTATATCCCCCCAGTAGTCCTTGAGGACTTTTTATCCCCCGCACCTAACTTAGTGCTTTGCTCATTGTAAACTCTTAGTAAAGAACTCTTGTTGTTTTAGACTGTAAGTCCTCAGATGATTTGCAGGATTGAGCTCCTTGCACTTTCGACATTTGCCCTAGTGTCCTGGGGTCTCTCTCAACCCCTATCCCTTACACAACTGAAAGCAACTTTTCTGACCCTTGGCCCAGGTGCAAAAAAAAATCCTAGTTATAGTTTTGATAATAATTTTTAAACTTCAATTTCATACATAATTAGAGCCCTTTGTAAATATAGTGGTGGCACAATGAATAGAATACTGGGCCTGGAGTCAGGAAGACTCATCTTCTTGAGTTCAAATCTGGCCTCAGACACTGCTAGCTGTGTGACCCTGGGCAAGTCACTTAACCCTGTTTGCCTCAGTTTCCCCATGTGTAAAATAAGCTGGAGAAGAAAGGCAAAGCACTCCAGTATCTTTGCCAAGAAAACCTTAAATAGGATCACGAAAAGTCAGACACAACTGAAATAATCAAACAACAACAACAAGCAGATATAGTAGATGAGTCTTGTCTTTATTATAGAAAATCAAATATATTTGAGGAAATTTTATGTGTATAGATTCATACGTTTTTGACTGACACATTAAAATGTACAGTATTTGAGACTTACTAAATAATTATTCCTTAACATTTTTTTAATTGAATAAAGAGAATTAGTGACTGGCCTATGCTAGACAGCAAGGCAGCCCAAACTAGACCCTTCTAAGTCAGTTTTAACTAACTTCTTGTTTGGAATGTTTTTATTAGGCTACTATATGTTGCTTTGTCTGGGGCAGGCCTGCACAACCTGCAGCTTGGGGGCCATTTATGGCTGGTGGGCTGCTTATGGCACACCTCTACATACAAAGGATGTTTTCCTCTACATTTTTCTCAGGCCTCCTGAAATCCTTTGGTGTGCCACAAGTGGCCCGTGGGCCGAAGGTTTTGCAGGTCAGATCTAGGGCTTTCTCTTTTTGATTACAAACTATGAACTCCATGCACTTGATAATACAATACTCTATTACCTGATACCAAGTTAGTTCTCTCTTTTACATACTGTATTAATATTGCATGGTTCTGTGACAAATGTTCTTATGGGTGTTGTCAGTATCTACTCCTAGAGAATAACTTTGGGACAAAGATAAAGCATGGGAGAGGTTGGGAGACAACGTGAAATCTTGAGTGAAGGCAAAGGGAACATGGTCCTTCTTCCTTGTGGTTGTACATGAGTTTGAACTAAGGAGAAACTGCTGGTCCCCCATTCCATTTTTTCCATGAAGCGTAGAATAGAAAAGGGGAGAAGAGAGTTCTGGTCGCCACAGATGTCACTTGCATCTTGTGGGTGCAGAGGCTCTGAATGGGGAAAGTAAAGTGGGACAGATAACTAAGGAGCTATTGTTGTCCAAATCAGAAGACCTGGGCTGGAGATGAAAACAAAGTATTGTGGAGGCAAGACAAATCAGCACATAGAAGTTAGAGATGGAGCAGGACTAGAAAGACCTTTGCTGTGAAGCCTTAACCACTGGTGAGGTTAGGCTGTGAGACCCAATCACCCTTCTCCTTTCCCATATGCTACCAGTTGGGAGGAGATTTGGTTGGAGATGAGCAGGCTTGACAGTTCCTTTATAATTTTTTTTTGCGAGGCAATGGGGTGAAATGACTTGCCCAGGGTCACACAGCTAGTAAGTGTCAAGTGTCTGAGGCCAGATTTGAACTCTGGTCTTCCTGAATCTGGTACCAGTGCTCTATCGGCTGCACCATCTAGCTGCCCCCTCCTTTATCATTTTTAACCTGACTGTGTCTTAATAACTTAATAATAACTGTGTGACCACTAAGGACACTGTGAGTCTTCTGAATGAAGTCGATCAATAGAGGCAGGAAACTTCTTAGATAATCAGGGTGGTTGGGATGAGCGAAATGGAGATTTCCATAATTGTCATAATTCATGGCGATAAAGGGTAGTAGTCAAGGAGCTTGAGGATGAGCATCCCTCAGTGAGCAATGGGCATACTAGAAACCTTGGGAAAGTCAGCTCCGACACAACAGATAGAGCCACTCTAAGGCAGCTACTTGGCTCAATGGTAGCACCACCTGCTGGCCAAATTATGTACTACACCTTCCAGGTGGTTAATTCACTAATTCATCAACTGCTTCATTAAAATGAAAGCTTGTGTTTCTGTAGCCTTACTGAAGGCAGGACACAAACTTGTAATGGGTTGCTATTGTTAATGCATCACCTCCGGTGTCATCTGGAACACCCACCAAGTTCATAGGCTGCAGGGTGCTACCACCATACATTGGGTTTGTCATTTGAAATATTTTGGATTATGTATTTTTTTTCTCTAACTTTTCTGTTGTTGTTTCCTGTTTAGCAGGACTTATCTTGGTGACATAGGAGTCATGATTGAGGAAGCTCACCCTGGGATTTTTTTTTATGATTGTGAATTTTGAGCACAATTTTATTATGTATACCTGTTATATATATGTATTTCTATCTCTATTGCTATCTCTAACTCCCTTTTTCTCTTTCTTCCTCTCTCTCCCTTTCTCTTTTCCTCTCTATCTCTATCTCTAGCAGGCCTCAGGGAAAGGAGTAGGAACTGTGCAGGCCTCTGAACTGATGTGGGATGTAGCAAAGCCAAGCCCTTTGCGTAGTGTAATCTGGAACTAATGGATTTCCATCCATTCTAATGCCAGTATGATATCCAGAGGTCATAATCTAGCTATTTTCTAGGGAAAAAATTGGAGGACCAAAGGGTAGTATAGTTGGAAAGTAGCTTCCTTTTTGGCTAGAAGGACTCTACAATTTGCTAGGAGCAACATCCTAAGGTACTACTTTGGGTTTGACAATTTTTCCTTAAAGGTATCGAAATCATCTTCAAGGTTTAATTGGCTCAAGGGACTAAGGTTCTAGCTATTGATGTATCTACCTAGTGGCTAGGTACAAAAAAGCCAAGATGGGAGGAATTAGCAGCTCCTCACTCAGGCTTTAAACTAGAAGACAAAGGCAGGGAGTTGTGCCCAAATGAATCAATGCTGTATTGACTATCCATTTCCTCCTCTGAACATCCTTTACCTGCTCTGGCTAAATAATCCTTCTTTTGATAACTGTTAGATGGATTATAACTGTTTCAATATCAAATGTGAACTTCCAAATTGGCTTGAGTCAGACCTGGCCCATTACAAAGAAAAACTACCTCTTACTTGGGATGGCTATAAGAAAAAAAAAAAAAGATTTGTTTCTTTGTTGGATTGGTTTGATTGAATGTGACAACACTCTAAACCAGTAGAGTTAAAGTCATATTGAAAGGGATCCCTGAGGCCTGCATATTGCCTTGAAATACCAAAAATCAACATTATCTGTGTTGTACTATATTTTTATTTATTTTGATAAACATTTCTCTATTACATACTTGGTGGCTGCCAAAGGAGTTTTATAGGCTACAAACAACCAGGACATGCATTTGACACCTTTACTTTAAACAGTAGGTTCAGTGGAATATATTTTTTGTTTTAACAGAAAGAAAACATATGGATTCCTAAACTGGTGTTATTGTGGCAATTTTTAAATAGTTTATTTTGAATTGATATTTGCTAGTAAATAACCTTTTTAACTGTAGGGTTTTATTTTACCCTTATTCCTGTTAAAAATGGTTATACACAATACACTTTGAGGTTTTTTTTTACATAATTTAGGAAACAAGGAATTGGAAAGATGCATTTTTGTGGTCCAAAAAATGGAGTAGCCAAGATTTTTGTTTTTGTAATTACTACTTTAGTGATACCAGTTAAAGAGATCAGCCTTTATTATTTAGTTAATGCAAATAAGATTGCTTTGGGAATAGTAAAGGGGATTACACTGTTTTGAAAAATCCAGCAAATTGCAGTTATCTACATGGGCATATTAGATGATTTGTGAATATACTGAAGAACAAACCTGTGTGTTGTTTTGTTTTTACACTTACAATTAAGTAATACAATATGCCTTTTCTATGAAAGATTGCATTCTCCTGATATTTTACCAATAGAGTGTTTAATTTTGCCTTTATAGGGTAGCAAGGGATAACAGATGGATAGCATGTATGCTCCTTTGGTATCCATCCAAGAGATATAGAGGAAGTCACTGAGCATGTTGTGAGGATCCCCTGAGAAAGATTTATGGGAAGGCATGGATTAGACTGCAAACAACAAGAGTGTAGAGAGAGTACCCACTCTGATAAGATTACAGATCTGTTAACGTATCAGACTATTAAAGAAATATAGATACAAACTGAAACTATAGTGATTGTTTCTGTTCACTGGTGACTTACGCAAAAATAAAATGACTTCCAAAGTTTTTATAATTGATGTTCATGTGGTGCATTAAGTATGGCGTAGTAGAAAGCACACTGGAGCAGGTTATGGCTGAATCCCAGCTCTGTCACTATCTTACTCACTATCCTTTGACAATTGACTTTATATCCCTGGCTTCCATTTCTTCATCTATAAAATGGAGAGTACATTCATCCTATTTCCCTTACAGGGTTGTATGGATCTAAAGATAGATATAGCATTTCTTAAGTACTTGTTATGTGCCAGGCATTGTACTAAGATAGGAAAGTGTTTTGAAAAGCATAAACCACCACAGAAATGTAAGTTTCACATTGCTGACAAAAAAGGAGTGATTTCAATATGAGTGATTTAAGGGTTCAATAAAAGCAATTTTTAATAATGAGAAGTGTCAAAAAATGTCTACCTTATGAAATACTGTTTCCCACAAAGGGAACAAGTGTTCACTTGGAATGTTCAAAGAGAGGTTATATAAACATTTCTCAGGGGTGCCCCTTATTCATGAATGAGGTAATTCAAAAATTCTATATATAATCCTTCTTTATATAATTGTTCTATAATCCTGGACCAAAGTTCCTTTAATATTTGTGTAGCACCCCCTCTAGGCTCACTTTCCCAACACCCACTCTCGCTGGCAAGTCGGGTCTGCAGAGAGCAGTTACCTACTTCTCCCTTCAAGGTTTTAGGTGTAACACTAGAGGAATGACATATTCCAATGCTACCATTCATGAGCCCCCATCTGATATGTCTCCAATATCAATTGACTGTGTTTTTGCTCAGTTTTTTTTTTAAGTCACGTTCAACTCTTCGTAACTCCATTTTGGGGTATTCTTGGCAAAGCTACTGGAATTGTTTGCCATTTTCCTTCTCTAGCTCATTTTACAGATGAGGAACTGAAACAAACAGGGTTAAATGACTTGCCCAGGGTCCCATAGCTAGTAAGTGTTTGAGGCCAGATGTCTTCCTGACTCCAGGCCTAACACTCTATCTGCTGTGCTACCTACATCAATTAGCCCTTACAAAGGGATGTTAACTGAGAAAGTATAGTAAGGACTGAAGTACAAAAACACTCCCCCAAATCAAGAGAGGGCATACTTCGTGAAAGCAGGCTAAAACCTAAAGTAGTTGGTATAAAACATTCTCATCCGCTTTCCCCTCCTTTCCATCTACGGACACACTCTCCCTTCTGAACACAGCCCCTGTGGAGAGTGGGCTGGGACTTGAAGCACAAAAGTACTGAAACACACTTGTAGGGAAACCATGGTGCCAAGGCAGACCTTAAGACTCCTGACCACAGGAGTCCTTTTCTATCTTCAAGGAGTCCCTACTAAGTTCTCTTCAGGCTGAGACACTTCCTGAGCTGGGCTGGCTCCTTCTATGTTGCAGTGTCTTGCTTAATGGCCAATCCACTTCTAGGATGGTGTGCTAAGTAACTAGGCTGCTGCAGAGGCTCCTCACCCAACTCAACTGCTATAATTACTAGCAGATTCTGCTATTGAGTACAGCAATTGGACATCTCATTGCTCTTCTGATTGAAGCTCAAAAGATTACAGCCTAGTTAATTCCATCTCCAAATATCTAACCACCTAAAATTAGGAAAGAATAAGTACAAGAGAGAAAAGAAGATGGTGGGTCCTCTACCCTGTAGATCACAGCAAGTAGTCTTCCTTACTCAAGAGCTTCTAGGGAAGAAAGCAAGAGATCTTCTGCTAGAACCTTTTATATGCACACTCAGTTTTAGCTCAGCCTCTACTGAGTCATTAGTGCCTTCATCTATTTAGCTAAATAGAAAATTTATCAAAAATCACAAAATCACTCACAGTCAATCAGCCACTTGGGGCTAGGAACTGTCACCCCAGAATTTGAGGTATTGGATTGACAGCTGGCAGAAAATACTGGACATGCCCTGTATAACGGGAAGAACAAATACCCACATGCTCTGAGAACTAAGCCAATATCAGCTAGTTACCCATTACATTTATAAATTATTTTCAGTTTTTAAAATGAAAATGCAATGTTAGTTTTCATTATTATAAAAAATTCCATTTGTATGGAAAAGTAATTTCAAAAGACTAATTCCATTATTTTCTTAGAGATAAACCATATATGAAAGTGAACTGAGATTTGAGACAAAATCTTTGTAATTCAAACAAAACATTTGGCTTATTAGGTAGGTTTTTTTTTTAAACACTTGAATTTTCTTCTAATTCAGCAAACATTTATTGCCTCAGTTCTCATTTCACTTTGCTGGCATAGACACAGAGACAACTCTTAGGAATGACTTTTAGGGCAAAAGTCTCCACACTTTTTGATCACCTCCCTTTTCACCAAAAAGTTTTTGAGCCCATACCCTCAATATATAAATATATTTATCTATTAACTATATGATATACTACTGTATGTGATTCTACGGTTGTTTATTTCAATATTTGGTTTAATAGCTAACAGAGCTTAAAATATGTCTCACATGACTACATAGATCCAAATGGAAGAAGTGCTTCATTGGCTGCATTTACTAAATTCTAACACTTATTTTTTAATTCAATTTTATTTTTAGTTCTGAATTCTCTCTTTTCTTCCTCCCTCTCCCACCCTTGAAGAAAAACAAAGAAAACAAGAAAAACAAAACTCATTACAAATATCATGCAAAAGCAAATTCTCATATTATTCTCACAGAAATTCTCATGCAATGCTATGTCCAAAAAATATAAATGTTTCAATCTGCTCTCTGAGTCTATCATCTCTCTATCCAGAGGTAGAAAGCATGTTTCATCATGATTCCTCTGAAACTGACGACACTTATTTTTCAATCTCAGACAGCAAGTATGCAAAGCTTTGATTGAAATTTGGCTCCCATATTTTCATCTTCGCTGATGACAATCAGCTGTTCTTACAAACTAATCAGAAGGTGTTTTTTTTTATGTGTTTAATGTATCAGTTCAAAACCTACTGAAATTCTTTATTAGAAGATTTTTAAACAGGTTGAAACATTCTACTTCCAAGTTTTTAAAGTATTACAGACATGAAAATCTTTACAGGTTACACAAATATAATTTTTGGCAACAAAATCAAATACTGATGCAACCATTTCCAAATATCCCTTTTCATTTCTTCAAAGCATATATTTCTTTTAATAAACAGTTACTTTCTCATCCATTGAAAAAAGGCACTTTAACCTTGAAAGGAGAGATTGTGTGTTTATTTTTTTAAATATCAAGTTAAAATTAAATTAAAAATATCACAGCAATGTAAAGGAAGGTGGATGAGCAATACCAGATCTCAAACTGTATTACAAAGTAGTAATCATCAAAACAATCTCACACTGGCTAAGAAATAGAATGGTAGATTAGTGAAATAGATTAGATACACAATATAGTAAATGACCACAGTAATATAATGTTCGATGAACCCCAAAATCCAAGGTTTTACAGAAAAAACTCACCATCTGACAAAAATTTCTGAGAAAATTGGAAAAAAATCTGGCAGAAACTAGGTATAGACATCTCACACTGCATGCCAAGACAAGATCAAAATGGGTAGATGATTTAGACATAAGGGGTGATATAAGTAAGTTAGGGGAGAGGGGACAACTGTCAAAGCTATGGATAAGGGAAGAGTTTATGGCCAAAGAAGAGCTAGTGAGGATCATAGGAGGTAAAATGGATAATGCTGATTACATGAAATTAAAAAGTTTTGCACAAACAAAATCAGTGTAGTCAAAATTAGAAGGAAAGCAAGAAATTGGTTAAGAAAATTTACAGTAAATTTCTCTGATACAGGTCTAATTTCCCAAATAGATAGGAAACTCAGCCAAATTTACAAAAATAAGAGCCATTCTCTAACTGATAAATGCTCAAAGGATATGAACAGGGAGTTTTCAGAAGAATTAATCAAAGTTATCAATAGTCATATAAAATTATCTAAATCACTAATAATTAGAGAAATGCAAATTAAAGCAACTCTGAAGTACTATTTCATACCTATCAGATTGGCTAATCTGATAGAAAAAAAATGCTGGAGGGAATGTGGAAAAATAGGTATACTGTTCTACAACAACACATTGTTGATGGAGTTGTGAACTAATCTAACCATTCTGGAGAATGATTTGGAACTATGCTGTAAAACTAAGGCTATACAACTGTGTATACCCTTTGATCCAGCAATACCAGAACTAGATCTGTATCCTCAGGATATCAAAGAAAAATTAAAAGGACCTATATATACAAAAATATTTACAGCAGCTTTTTTTGTGATGGCAGAGAATTGGAAATTGAGGGGATGTCCATCAGTTGGGGAATGGCTCAATAAAGTGTGGTATATGATTGTGATGGAATACTCTTATGCTATAAGAAATGATGAGGGGAATGGTTTCAGAAGAAACTGGGAAGACATATGTATTGATGCAAAGTGAAACAAATAGGAACAGAAGAATATTGTACACAGTAAAAATATATAGTGTAAAGATGATTAACAGTGAAAGATTTAACTACTCTGATAAATGTAATGATCCAAGACAATTCCAAAGGATTCATGATGAAAAATGCTATCTTATCTCCAGAGAGAGAACTGATGAACTCCAAGAGCAAATTGAAGCATATTGTTTTTTCCACTTTATTTTTATTGCCTTTTTATTTTTGGCAACATGGCTAATATGGAAATATGTTTTTCAAGACTTCACAATGTATAGTGGGTAACATATTGCTTCCTTTCTCAATGGATAGGGCAGGGGCTGGAAGAAGGGATAAAAATTGTAACTCAAAATTTAAAAAAAATTAATACAAAATACACATATAAATTTTAAAAGTTCCTTGAAGGTAAGGATTGTCCTTTTTCTTATTTGTGTCTCCAGCACTTAGCACAATATCTGGTACCTAATAGATACTTAATAAATGTTTATCATATAGTAGCGGAGAGAAAAGAAATGAGATAATAAATGTTTTTTGAATTACTTGATAACTCATGTATTGAGTTTTGTCTTTTTTTTTTTTAGACAGCACCATTAGCAATAATTACCTGACATACCACATAAATGTAAAGGGTTTTGCTTGAATTACAAAGATTTTGTTTCTAATCTTTACTTTGAGTATACATTTATCACTAAAAATTAATAAAAATTAGTCTTTGAAAGTCATTTTAAGGTTTTTAGAATAATAAATGAAAACAATACTCATTTTTTTCAGTTGAGAAACTCAAAATGATTTATGAGGTAATTTGGAATAGGATGAATTTCAAGCATGCTGAGAAGTCCCACTCATTGATTCCCTCACCTGAGCACAAATGCCTAAACCTCATAATTATTATTCAATGTCTATCATGGTGCCTGTCACATAGTGGGCACTTAATAAGTATTTTTCTATTGATTGACAGACATATTTTTCTAAAGATAAGTCTTTTATTTTGCCAATAGCTTGCTTATACTCCCAATGGCAGGACCACTCTGTCTGAGTGTTAACTCTTGTAACTTTTTGGTCGTAATGTTGCATGGCTTAAAACTTTTTTTATTTTGAATTTAAATATAAAAAATCAAGCATTTCCATATGCAGAGTAGAAGACAAACCACGAATCTCCATTTTATACCATTTTTAAAATATAAAATAAATTTGACATGTTCTAAAACTGTCCACCTATCTGTGCTTCCTTTTGAACTTTCTGAACTTTTCTATGTATTTAAAAAAAAAAAGGTTCCCATGGCCCTCTTTTTTTTTTTTTGGAGGGGGAGGCATCAGAATCATTAGCCTTTCCTTTCCGTAATCCCTTCTCTCATTAAGACAAGAGGGTAAAATCCTCCTTGTAGCAAATAGACACAATGACAACATGCAGAATTTTTTTCCTTTTACACCTTAAGTCCATCACCAGTCTGTCAAGATGTGGATAACATGCTTCATCTTAGGTACTCTTGAGATATGCTTGGTATTTGCTTTGGAGTTCTTAAGTCTTCCAAAGTTGTTTTTCTTTACATTGTTGTTGTCCTTGTATAAATAATTCTCCTCTTCACTTCAATCTGCATCAGTTCATATATACTACTCAGGATTCTCTGAAGTAGCCTTTCATATTTAAAAAAAATTACACAATGACATTCTATTGCATTTATATGCCATAATTTGTTTAGCCGTTCCCTAATTGATGGGCAAGCCCTTTGTTTTTAGTTTTATTTCTTTCTTTTTCCCCCCCTTTTAATTCTCCTGCCCTGCTCAGGATCAGGGAGTTGTTTTGCTTGTGACTCATCCTTCCCTAATATGATATTCCTTCTTAATAAAGCTTACCATCCCCACTTGTTTGCCTATTGCGATTGTATGTATTGCTGTACCAAACTGTGTATATTTATTCGAACATCTTTTGTTCATTTTACATAAGAGTGAAGTTCATCTGATACCTGCTTCCCTCACCCTTTTATCCATGTTTGCATATTATTCTTACATACCACATTTATGAAAAATGGTGGAGTTCCACCTTTTTTACTCCTTTTTACACCTTTATCCCTTTTGCTCTTTCTTCTCTTTCTCCTTTTAAAACTCTCAGAAAAAAACCAATCCAGCCCCTTCCCCATCCCTCCCTCATCCTAGGACTTCTGTTTTTCTTACTTGACTTCCTCAATACCCTTTGAAAACATTAAGGTTCTGAAATGATTCTTATTTCTTCTACCCCATTAGAATGTTAGCACTACATCATAATAATAGCTTCTTTTGATTTCTCAAATAAATTTCCCTTTCTAGATTATTCTTCACTCTTGTGTTTGCATTTCAAAGTTCTAGTTTTTTTATTAGTAATTCCTGAAAGTCCTCTATTCTATTAAAAATCCATTTTTTTTGTCCCATAGGATTATACTCAGCTTTGCAGGGTAAATTATTCTTGGTTATAAGCCCATATCTTTTGCCTTTTAGAATATTGTATTTAAGGTAGAAGCTCCCAGGTCTTTGGTGATCCTGACTGTTTTTCCTTGGTACTTGAACTTCTTTCTGGATTACTGCTATGTATTTTTTCACATGGGAGCTCCAAATTTTGGCTATGATATTCCTGGAACTTTTCATTTTTGGATCTCTTTCAGGAAGTCACTTTGTCCTCTGGTTCTAATAGATCTAAGAAATTTTCTTGTGTGATTTCTTGCAATACAGAATCTAGAATTTTTAAAAAAATCATAGTTTTCAGGAAATCCAATGATTCTTAAAAGATACCTCCTTGACTGCTTTTAAACTTAGCTGTTTTTTATATTCAATATCTTACATTATTGTGATTTCATTCTAACATTTCTAGCTGTTTTGTAGATTAATTGATTTTTATTTGGTTTATTTTCATTTTCAGGTGTTTCACTTGGGTAAGATTTTCCTTATGTGCTTTTATTTGATTTTGGAAAAAATCAATAACTTCAATTCTTTTAGTTTTTTTAAAATGTAGTTCTTTTGGAAAATCCACTTTTTCTTTGAGTCTTGGCTAGAAGATTTTATGGAATTATTTCCTTCATTATGGGGATCTCTAAACTTATAATGCTTTTTATACTGGTTGGTATTTTATTTGGTTTATTCATATCTCTAACTTTAGTTTCTGGATTGGGGCTTCATGCCAGGGCCAGGTGTTTCCAGCTGTTGCACTCCAGAGTGGGGTGGTTGGCCTTACTTAATCTTGCCTTGGGTCCTTTGGGTTCCTACATTGATCTTTATGCCCTAAGGCTAGGCCAGTGTCTTTGGGTTTCAGAGCACTCAATTGCATCACAGGGCAGAATTCTAGGGATCTGAGAGTCTCTGGGTTTAGTATTGCTTCATGGTACTGGTTGTTGCTACTCCCTGGGCTTCCAAGGTCTGGTTTCCTGTCCTGTGACTTTCTCATGGGGGTTCTCTATTCTGATGAGCGTGGAGCCTTGTGAGTGCCACATGTATCTGCTACTGGCTTGTTTGCCTATGTAGGCAGTGGCTTTGCTGGTACTGCCCTTTCTTATTGTTCTTGGGCTCCTGGCTAAATTTTTTTTGTCAGATTCTGAAGTAGAAGAAATCACTGTAGATTCTCATTGGGTTTCTTGATCATTACTTTGTCTGGGGAGAATTTTAGGTTTTTGCTGCAGTCAGAACTAGGCAGACTGGAAATGTCTTATATATTCTTTTCAATAGAGTTTAACCCACAGATAGCATAAACAGTCATACCATATCCCAATATCCTAAATTGATTAGTCTGAACCTACCAGTTACTTCTATGTATGTCTCTTTCTAATGTTCCCTGGTTCAGTGGAAAATACTAATCTAATAAAAAGGAAGACTTCTTTTCCTTCCTACCATGGTATGCTAGAATTCAGAAGCTATGTCATATCTTTAAATTCATAAAAATCCACCTGATGATATGTATGCTGACATTAAATGTCACAAAACATAATGAATTATTACCACAGTATTAATGAAAGTCTGTCATGTTGAAGGAGGAAATGCTTTGTTCTGGTTGGCCCCAGAAGGAAGAACTAGGAGCCTGAATTACCACTTGTCAGGTATACTGGAGAGAGGATGCTTCTTTTCAGGTATCAATTGACTTAGATGTTTGCGTAGGTTCCTATCAAATCTTAAATTGTGTGATTTGTGTGGTCCTTGGGGAATTACACCTTAATGTTTGCTCTATGTGACTTCCTTTAAAGCCAGATTGGCTAGAATTTGAGGCAGCTAACTGGTGCTGTGGGAAGCATGCTGGACTTAGATTCAGGAAGACCTGAGTTTAAAATCCTGCCTCATACACTTACTAGCTGTATGTGATATAAACTCTTTCAATCTCAGTTTCCTTATCAACAAAATGAAGATCATAGTAGCAGGTACCATAAAAGGTTGTTGTGAGGATCAAATGAGGTAATATGTGTAAAATACTTCACAAACCTTAAAGCACTGTATAAATGCTAGCTATTAATATAGAATGAGATACTCACGTGAATAAGAATAAAATGTTGTCTTTAACTACAAAGGTGTCCAGTTTAGTGGGGGACCAAATAATATTCTGTAATGCTGTAGGCATAGTGTGTATTTTAAAGTCCCATGATCAAATGGGCAGACAGCATACATTTTAGTCCATACCAGCTCTGTTCTGATTCAAATTAGGTCCATGAGATTATTATTATTTTTTTTTTGGAAATTAATCATCAAGGTGTCAGTCTAATAATATTGTTATTTATCGGCCTCATTATCTTCACCACTCTGTAAAAAGGTATTTATGTGAAAGATTGAGCAAAATAAAAGTTATATTGCTAATATTCATTATTTAAAAGTTATTTGACATTTTCTCCCATATCTTCAACAACAGACCAGGAGAATCTGGTCTCTCTTAGGTTATAACCATCCCATAAGCAAGTTACAATGTTCTGGTCTCAAAGTGGAAGGGACGAGGGGATGAGGCCATAGAAATATCCCTTAGGTAAATAGGGGAATGCAAGGACAAGGCTAGAAACTACTTTGACCCTCAAGGGTACTTTTAAAAGGAAATTTAAAAAATGAAGAAAAATATGGGTACTTATACTCCACTTATTCTGAGATACTTTTATAAAGCAGTAGGCAGTCACTTTTCTCCCACAACCTTTTCTGCCTTTTCCCTGTGTATGTGAATCAGCAGTTATTTGTCTTCACTACAAGGTCTAGCACCAGAAGCTTGATTTCTAATTTAATCTGTAAGGCAAAGCCAGGGCTTCTAGTTAGTTTGGTAATGACAATAGGGAATAAGAATACTACTAATAAAAAGTAAATATCTCACATGAATAATCATTTAATAATTTTTGGAAACCTTAAAGGATTCTTTTTCTATTGGTAAAGTAATGGAGTGTATTTCTGGTGGTAATTCATCTGATTAAAACCCAAGCTAATTTCTGTAGCCTATGGGGTATATGCTTCTGAGTGGTTGATTACAGCAATCAACTTAATATTGCAAAATTACACATATTCAATCCAATCTGACAAACATTTATTAAATACCTACTATGTACAAGGCACTGTGCTAGGCACTAGAGACACAAAGACTGAAACAGTCCTTGCCCTCAAGAAGCTTACATTTACTGGGGATATACAACACATAAACAGATTAGTATACAATAATATGCCTTTTGTTAAGCTAACATCACAGTTATATTGACTAGAATGACAGAATGAGAAGACCAAATTGGTATCTTAAGATAATTACGATCAAGATTTTTTTATATGTAAACTTCACTGTTTTTAACAATTCAATTCTATTTAACAAGTAAAGATAATTTGGGCCAAATTTTATCTTAATTACAACCAAAAGCAACACTATTCATTTTTTAAATGGGTCTTTTTTTAAAGTTGCTATTTTAAAAGCAAAATTTTTCCTAAGGAAAGCTAACTATTCTTGAAACATTAATTTTTTTTCACATAGTGGTTAGAATTTCTGTTTTGCTTCATCTGTTATCAATGGAAGAACATTAGGGTTTGTTTTCTGTATTTCTTTATTTAATATTTATACCTGCTTACTTTCAAAAATGATTTGTGGTTGAGAATTTCTAATCATCTGACTTTGTAACAAGGCTCCATCTTACCACTCATTAATCTAGATGCATATAATGCTTACTATGAGCTCAACTGAGTTTTTCTAGCTCTAATTTAGTTAGGGAGACATGCAATGTATATTAGCTACTCTTCCCATGTTCCCCAAGGAGCTAAGACCTCATGATAAGATAACTTCTGCTTGAACTAAGTCAAAGCCCAGGAAACACAGAGTTAAATGTTCCTTGGTCCTACAGTACTTAGTGTTTTACATGTTTCTGAGCTTTTAGCTTGAGTCCTTTTTAGTGGTATACTCTAGAAAGTGATTCACTAAAAAGGTTTCCTGTTAGCTGTATTTGGCATTGTTTCACTGGCACAGAAATATATATGTATATATGCATATGTATACATGTATACACACTATATGTATACACATACATACATATATTTAAATCTTCTCAAATATGGCACACTATCATGCTTGAAGTGTGAAGAACTGGGACCTCTCACTGTATATTGTAGGGCACTGATTGTTGTTAATATAATTTGTCATATTACAAACAGGAGACCTTAATAAGAAATGTATGAAAAACATCTAAAAAGTTTACTAGGTACACACTAAAATATGGAAAGAGAGAGGAAGGAAAAGAGAAAAAAAGGGGGGGAAAAGAAGACCCTGAAAGGGTGAAGAATATGAGAAGGAGCCTTCTAGACTAGATCATCTTCTCTCTACCAGATTCTCCTGAGTACAATTCAAAGACCTTGTATTTAGACTGGGGAGGGTAGGGAAGATAATTTTCAAATACAGTCAGTGAGTGAATAAATGAATAAATAAATGAATGAATGAATGCACACACACATGCAGCTAAGATAGGAGGACTCATTAGGCATACTATTATAAAAATGGCAACCCTTAAAAGGTAAACTGCAGGGATCCTGATGGGTAGGGTAGGATCGGAGGTGTGGCATGGAAGAGGGTAAGTAGGTAAACATTGGAGCAGCCCTAGCAGCCACAGATTCATGAAAATCTTTCATCTGCTCTGGTCTGGCCCCACTTAATATCCCACAAGTGGACTGGTTTTACTTAACTCTTTGCACCCCATGGTTGGATTTTAGAAGTAGGAGCTGGGAGGTAATGTGGAGGAGGTGATGGAGATTATCAGGGAGTGAACACTTATAAAATCAAACCTGATTTTAACCTGGTAATTACACTCTCTCTGCCTAAATTTTCTTGATCTATGATGTTAGCTGAATGGAGTGACAGGAAAAAGGAACCGTTAGAAACCAGTGCTAGGTAGTTGGAGGTGATAAGTAGAAGAAAAAGGAGGGAATCACCCCAACCTTGGGATTTTAGGCTCTTGGATGACTAAGCGAATGCTGGTGCTGTGTGTCATAAGTAAATTCCCATTGTTCTAAGCACCCAGCTCCCTCTGGGTGAGGGAGAAGGTAAATGTAGGACTGGGAATGGATAATTTCTCCCAGTATTCTCCCAGGAAAGTTTTCTTCTTTTGTTTGGGAGAGTAAATTTGCTCTCTATGATCTTGAACTCGGGGTAAAGGTCCCCTATTATTCCCATATCTTTCTACAGAGTCCCTAAAAACCCCCCAAACAGATGATAGGAAGGAGAGAAGACTTTTCTGAGGGTCCTCCAGTGTTTCTCCTTCTTCAAGACAAGTGAACTAGTGTCTGGATATGGCAGCAGAGGATGAGAGTCCTAGGCTCAGCTACCTGCCCCTGCCTAGGTGAGTCCAGAGGAAGGCAAGATGGTGAGATGGAGAAGAAATACAAAAGGAAAATGACGGCATTAACAATGGAATTTACCAGCTCCCCTTATTGGACCAAACAAAGAAAGGTGGAGTAGCTGAACAGAAGGACTGAAGGTCCACTCAGAGGTTAAATAAGGTAACAACAACAAATCATTAGCTAGAAACTGACAGAACGAGCCAGAGAGAAATTTTGAGAGGGGTTCGAAGGGTGGGAGAGAGATGGTAGGGATAGGGACACTATAGAAAGGAAGAAGATTGGAGAAAGCATAGTATGCAGTCCTGGACTCCATCCCAGTTTCATTGCCCTTGCTCAGTTCAGCTCCTTATTCCTTTCTTTCAAAATTACAGTAGTCCCATCTTTTCCTTATATTCGCTTGGCCAACTTTCTGGTATGCCCCTTTCCCCTTCAATTCGACCTGCACTCTACGGCATGCTTCATTGTATCGTCCCAGTCTTGTGATATCCCCTTCCGTCCATTCGAACAGCACCCCCCTCCCCCCCACCATCCCTGAGCCCAATTCACCACCTAGCATTGCTTCCCCAATAGTCCTTCAAAGGGTGCTAATCCTGGAGGTGCAGGTTCCGTTGCCATAGACGCCTCTGGATTCCACGTTATCTGGTTGGTAGTCCTCCACGCTGTACCCCCGACTTTTGAGGGCGGTGGCGTAGTAGTCAAGCGGTTCCTCTGTGTTTTCCATCCAGCTAAGGCAGAGGATGCGCTGGAAGGAGCGCTTGAAGTTGTCCGAGAGGAAGCCGTAGAGAATAGGGTTGGCACAGCTGTTAGCATAGCCCAAGATGACTGAGAGCTGGCTCACAGTGGCATCGTCCTGTTCAGCAAAGACATTAACCAGTTGCACCACATAGAAAGGCATCCAGCAGATGACAAAGACCATCACCACCATCATCACCATCAGGGTAATTTTGCGCTCTGAGCGCTTGCGTTGTTGCCAGCCGGCTTTGAGGGCTACCATACGTATCTTGGCAATGATGAGCACATAGCACAAACAGATGGCCCCGACTGGGAGAAGAAAGCCCATGAGGAAAGTATACAGGACGAAACCTACCAGCCAGCTCTGAGCTGGCTCTGGCATAAGCATATTGCAGGCCACCGTGCCATCGCTATTGGCAGCTGTGCGGGAGAAGACGATAATAGGCAGGATGACCACTAGCGAGAGCACCCACACCCCCAGGTTCACTACCTTGGCCACGGTGGGCCGACGGTAGCGGGCCGCCTTGATAGGGTGCACCACAGCCACATAGCGGTCCACGCTGAGCACAGTTAGGCAGTAGATACTAGTGAACATGTTGACTGCGTCCACACTGAGCACCAGGCGGCAGAGCAGCGCGCCGAAGGGCCAGTGGTGCAGCAGCGTGGAGGTGACTAGGAACGGGACGCTCAGCATGAGCAGCTCATCTGCGATGGCCAGGTTAAGGATGTAGATGTTGGTGGCAGTCTTCATTTTGGCGTAGCGCAGGATCACATAGATAACCATGGAGTTGCCGCAAAGCCCCACGAGACAAACCACGGAATAGATAAAGGAAATGAGGATGGCGCTCCCTTGCCCCTCGCTCAAGGTCCCATTCTGACTAGCGTTGCGCCCTGGCTCCTCTGTGCTCTCGGGGGCTATGGACCCTGGGCTGGGGCCGCCGCTGCTACTGCTGGGGCTGCTGCTAGAAGAGGAGGAAGGAAACGAGGCAGTCTCGTTGGGAAACATTCCGGCCTGGGTGGCAGGCGGGGTCTGAGACGCGCTCTCTAGCTCTGATCCTCCCCTCGTGCTCCGCAGTCTGTCCCGTTGCTCTTGGGAGCTCCCACTTCCAAACTGGTCCTTCACCTCTTTCAGGTTACCGCTGTAGGGCACAGTGCGAGAGACTGCGGCTCGGAATGCTGCTCAGGCTCGGGAGGACGGCTGGGTGCATTGCCGGAGTCTTGTCTGAGCGCCGCTGCTTGATTTTCTGGGGCTCCGGGGAGCAGAATAGCTTGAGGAGGGGAAAGAAGGCTGGCTGAAGGACCAAGCTGCAGAAGATTAATTGGCGCGGCTCTGGTGCTGGTGAATGATTAATAAGCTCTAGCACGTCAGCAGCTACGAAGAGGAAAAAAAAAAAGAGGGTGGAGGTCGATATAGTTATATCCCGTTCCCACTCCAGTTTCTCCGTTTTTCCCCCTTTATTTTTTCTTCCCAGGCCCAGAGACGGATTACATGAAGTGAGACCTTGTTCCTGTTATTGTCCCACGGAGGGATGGAGCCTGGCTAAACCCAATTCTATCTTCACTTCACTCTTCCCAATCTCTAATCGAAATTGGGACGTTTCCCTACATTGTTGGAGGGCTACCGATAGAAAGAAGCACTGCAAGACCTGAAACCTAGCTCCTGTGCCAAGGGCGCTTGTGACAGCCAAAGTTCCCAGGGACAGATCTCTAGAGCCCCACCAAATCTACCTAGGTTTTTTTCCCCTCAGGTTCTGGTGATAGTCTTTAGTTTGCCCCTCCTCATTGCCCCCTCTCTACTTATTTTTCTCTGCGAACCTCACTTACGCTAAGAGCAACATGCCAGTCCCCCTTACCTCCTTAAGCGCTGCTGGGATACAGACGCTCAGGTGATCAGTTCAAAACGCATGTGCTGCCTTTAAGCTCTTTCACATCCATAGTACTACACAGGCTAAACCTACCCATTTCCCCTTTCCCCCACCTCCTCTTCCCTCCATGCAATTCTTATGCAGTTTGGCAGGCCCCTACTGGCACACACACACACACACACACACACACACACACACACACACACACAAACCACAAAATTTGCATAAGATCCAGCGTTATGTAAAGTTATGTAAATTATTTTGGAATTGAATTGTTTTTTAAAGAAGAAAAATTTTCAATAATAGGAATCAGCTATCTGGCCACATATTTAGGAATAAATAAATAAATCAATAAAATCAATAAAATATGGCAAATAAAATGACAAAAAAACCTGTTTGTCCAAATCACTGTAAGTCCCCAAGACGTTTATGGCTGAAATAGGACCTAGGGCTCCCTCTGGAGTATGCTGGGTACTACTGGAAATCCGTCCTGGTTTTTAATGAAAACGTAGAGGGGTCATGCTGCTGTGCCCTGACTACTTTGTTGCACAATAAAGACTATGGACTTCAACTCAGTTCAAGAAACATTTATTAACCTCATACTTTGGACTTGGTTTTGTGCATCCAAACCGTAAAACAAAGTAGTTTCTGCTCTTAAGAGGCTTACGTTCTACTAGATAGATACAAAATGCACACAAGTTAATTTGAAGATCTGGAGAGCACTTATAATTTCACGTAGAAGGTGGTCCCTGGGATGAATGTGTGTAGGGTTATTAGTGTAAAGACAGACAAAAAAAAAGAAATTGTTCTATAGTATGAAGTGGAGGGTGACAGGAGAGTTGTGAAAGTCTTAAGAATAGTTTCATGCAACATTTTCTGAGTATATTTTATGACTACATTTCACGAATGCATATCATGAAGCTCTGGAATCTCAGACTTTCATGTATTTGGGGGGAGAAAGAGTTTGCTCTTTATTAATGCTCCCATATAAACTTGGGGCAAAACCAAGAGGTGGAAACACTAGGCAGGGAACTTTGCTGCTGCTGTTGCTAATAATGATGAGGACATTCTGATAAAGTGCTTTGCATACATTGTTACATAAATTAATCACATTTGATCAAGGGTACAGAAGTCTCAGTGAAGTTCCAGACTAAATTTGTATTCAGACAGCTCTTTGTGGAAGAACGATTATACATATAGCAGAGGCAGTGTGGTGCAGTGTAAAGTGTGATGAACTTTGGAGTGCTGAACTTGGAGTCAGTGATCTGACTTGGATCTGAATTCAAATCCCAGCTCAACCATTTAATCCTGTGTGATCTTGGGCAAGCCACTTAACATTTACTGTCCTTAGGTTCCTCATCTGTAACATGAGGGGACTGGGCTATATGACTTCTAAGTTCTCTTCCAACTCTATTGTGTCCCCAAAATTTTAAGACACCCTGCATACGGACCTGCAATCCTATGAACACCTAAATGAATAAAAAGGGACCCCTGAATGTTTTCAGCCTCATCTGTCTCAAATTTACCTAGTTTTCTTCCAATGGCTAATGGCAAAGGGAGGTTCAAACTCTTCTAGTTGTCCTGTTTCTTGTAAATTATAACTTTTACAACACTCCAATATCTTTACCACAAAGACTTTCAATACGGACAGGCTCTGCTAAGTCTTTTTACTTGATTTTTTTTTTCTCTCCTTCTGGCAGTCATTGAGACATAGCCCTCCAGCTTCCAGTACTTTCTTGGGCCTTCTCTCCTGTACTATTCTCTCTCTTTTGTCAAATCTGAAAAGAAAAGAATAAAGAGTTAACTCTTAACAAAGCTGTTAACTCTGAAAATACCAAGGAGCTCACAACCACAGTTAACTCTAAGAAATAAAATAAAATAAAACCAAACCAAATAAATAAGAAATAAATAAACCAAATAAGAAATAGAATAAAATAAAACCAAATTGCTAACGGTGGTCATACGGCAAAAAGCTTTATTCTGTCGGGAGAGGGAAACTAGACACATGTGCTGGGGCCTTCTGTAGGAGGAGACCCCCTTTAGTGAGGCCAAATCCTTATTACATATAGCAATGACTACGCAGTGAGCTGTAGCCTTGACAAAGGTAACAGCAACAATGAGACAAGTTTGATCCATAGCAGGGCTTCATGACCAGAACACGGTTCTTGCAGGTGTTTTGTCTGAGCTTAGAGACCACTTAGGGCTGGTGTGAAACAATTCTAGAATTTGCTATGGCAGAGTTCATCTAGAGGGTGAGTGCAAAGGATTGTTGTTACGCCAAACTCAGGGCAGAGCTTGCTTTCTGGGCCTTAGCTCCAGAAAGCAGGGTGTCTCCCTAATAATAAAAAAGAGAGGAGTAAAAAAGAGTCTTGGCATAGGGATCCTGACACTCTTTTTTCCCCCATCTTGACCTTTTGGTGAAATAGTTCAACTCTGCATTATCCTCTTTTCTTGAGTCCCTAGCCCCCTTATCATATCGTTGATTGTACCCTGCCAAGCCTCAGCCTTGGATTGTCCCTACAATCTGCTGCCTTCACTCCTAGCACACATATTGCTGAACAAAGGTGGAGCAAATCACACAACTGTTCTGACTGAGTCCGCTACAAATTTTTTACCCAACTTCAACTTGCTCCTCACTGCTGCTAGGGAATCTTTCTATACCTTTGTTATGAACTCATTATCCCGTAATTCATGATGGTTCTTCCAAATATTTTTATCTCTCCTCAAAACTCCCATGGGTTCCCCCCCTCCCATGGGTTCTCAGCTAAGAAAATCTTGTATTTTACAGAAAAAATTTAAGCCATTTGTTGTAAGCTCCCTCTTCTCTCGTACTCCTTATCTTTTAATACCCAGATGCCTTCTGCCACTATTTCCTCCCCCTATCTCCACTGAAGAGGTCAGCCTACTCCTTTCTCAAGATAAACCCTACACAAGGATTACATTCCAGCCCACCTCCTCCAACAGATTGCCTGTCATCCCTACTGTTCTCACTTATCTTCAATCTCATCCTGTTTACTGGCTTTCCCCCTACTGCTCACAAATATGTCCACGTCTCTAACTTCAAAATACCTTCACTTGATCCTTCCATCTCTGCTAACTATTATCTAATTATCTCTTCTGCGCTTTGTGGCTTGAAAAGGCCATCTACAATAGGCGCCTCTACTTTCTTTCCTCTCATTTTCTTCTTGACCTTCCACAATCTAGCTACTGACTTCATTATTCCATAGATTCTTCTATCTCCAAAGTTACCAATGATCTCTTAACTTCCAAATCCAATGGCTTTTTCTCAATTCTCATTCTCCTTGACACTGCTGATCACCCTCTTCTTTCGGAATTTTTTGGGGCACCAATCTCTCCTGGTTTTTCTTTAACCTTTTTGGAGTATGGGCTTAATAATGGAATCTCTGTGTTAAAGAGTATGGATATTTTAGTCATTTTTAAAAGCATAATTCCAAATTCTTTTCCAGAATGATTGGAAGAATTATCTCCATCAACAGCAGAATTGTTTATAATTCTTCTTTAGAGAACTGTTTGTTTAAATTATTTGGACACTTACTTATTGGAGAATGTCTTTAGGCATTATATATATATATATATATATATGTAATATATGTAGGCATTAGTTCTCTATACATCTTGGGTATCAGACCCTTACCAGAGATATCAAATGCAAAGATTTTTCACCCTCAACCATTTAACTATCATGAGGACAGACCTCAAACAGTCTAATCACATGCCTTCTTCAACAGACTTCTTTCAAACCACTGATATTCTGCCAGTCAAGGTGGTGAACTTTCCAGTAATTCTGAACCCCTTGCTATTGATATGCAAATCTGTGCCCCATTCCCAACTCCCCACTCCATTGCTCACATCTACCTTCAACCCTATTCTCCCAATGTCCCACTCCAGATCAGCCCACCCCTCCCACTGTTGCTCTCTCTAATGCTTGCTCCATAATCAACTTTCTCCTTAGAATTCTTACTTTCTTAGTGTTTCCATTTTCTTTTTACTTTTAATTTTGCATTTGCAGTTATCTTTTTTATTTCTCCATGGGGGTGCATTCTAGTAAGAGAAAATTCCAAAGGGAGGGTTTCTCTGATTCCATCCATTATACCACGTGACCAAACACTGCTGCCTCCATGATATTTGAGCATCAACACGATTGACTTTCCTAATTATACCTTAGTAGTCCCTGTGTGTGATCTCATCAATGTGGATACCACTATCAAGAGTGCAGATTGCAACCCATTCTTGCACTCTTTCATTGTACTTGATTCTTGACCATGTATTCCTATAAATCTTACAGAGGAGAGCAATCCAACTTGTTAGAAGGCTTTTAATAAATCTTTGACTATTGTGTAGGTAGCAGATTAAGATTGTCCTCTTTTTGTCCCCTTATTACATATTTGACCTACTCTTTTTTTTTCCTGTTTTGATACTATCTTTTTTTGGATGATATATTTTATTCTACTTCTTGTAAGTCACCATTATTTGGTTGCAACTTGCTTGTAACTATATGAGTCTCATCATTGCCTCAGGTCCTTTGGTTTAGTTCTACCTTTTCTTTCTTTCTTTTCCTTTCCCTTTTTTTTTTTTTTTTTTAGCAAGGCAATCGGGGTTAAGTGACTTGCCCTGGGTCACACATCTAGTGTGTGTCATGTGTCTGAGGCCAGATTTGAACTTAGGTCTTCCTGACTCCAGGGCCAGTGCTCTATCCACTTTGTCACCTAGCTGCCCCAATTTTTCTTCTTTAAGGATTGTGTTCAATTATTCATGGCCATATACACTTTTTTGGGAGAGTATTGTTAAAAAGTTTTGTGGTTTGTTTTCCTTTTTTGTGGAGCAGTTTGAGATTTTGGAAACTGCTGTGTAATTTCTTAAATGCAATTCAGTTTAATTTCTTCAATTCCATTCTGAATTAAACTTATAGTATATCTACAAAATGCAGCTAGATGGCACAATGAATAGAGCACTGGGCTTGGAATCAGGAAGACATCTTCATGAGTTGAAATCTGGCCTCAGACACTTACTAGCTGTGTGACCCGGCCAAGTCACTCAACCCTGCTTACCACAGTTTCCTCATCTGTAAAATGAACTGGAGAAGGAAATGGCAAACCACTCCAATATCTTTGCCAGGAATACACCAAATGGGGTCACAAAGAGTTGGACAGGACTGAAAAAAAACTGAGCAACAATATCTACAAAACCAATCAAGCTCATGTTAATAGACTAACCCCATGGACTGCACATCCAGCCACATATCTTAGTCTTCATTCACTTGGTTTTCCCTATGTAAATTATTAGGCTAATCTCTTTTGAATGGCCATGGATGTTACTGAGGAGAACCTGCAGTATTTTAGGCTTGATGTTATCAGTACAATGTCATTTGTAAATAAGAGAATCTAGAGGATCCCATCACCTAGGTACATCCAGGAGAGCATCTAGAAGACCTCATTTCATTTTTGTCCTCTTTCCCATTTGTCCTCTTCACCAGACATCCTCCATGATAGTGACCAGTAACCATTAGTAAGCATTGCTTTTTAGCATTGCTTTTATTGATAATCAAAAGCTATCTGTGATTGTTATCTATCAAGCTATCTTAAGTGATCATAATAGAGGTGTGCAGATGCTCTGGGCAAATCCTTACACTCAGACTTAGTCTCACATTCTGGGTTCTAGGGAGGGAAAAGAGATGTGGCATGGTGGTGACTTAAGGGGACTTAGGGGTTATCTTTCTAATCCTATAGCTCATGAGCAGTAGGGGGAAAGCCAGTAAACAGGATGAGATTGAAGATAAGTGAGAACAGTAGGGATGACAGGCAATCTGTTGGAGGAGGTGGGCTGGAATGTGATCCTTGTGTAGGGTTTATCTTGAGAAAGGAGTAGGCTGACCTCTTCAGTGGAGATAGGGGGAGGAAATAGTGGCAGAAGACATCTGGGTATTAAAAGATAAGGAGTAGGAGAGAAGAGGGAGCTTAGGAAAGTGTACTTTCCCTTCATGATTATCAGTTGATATCAATTAGTCAGTCAGATTTACTTAGCTTTTAGAAAGGAATATTTACCAAAGTGGTGTAATATAAACAGCTGGTACAAAACAATCCCCTAAAAGGCCTATGATTCACTCTTCCTTGAGCACATATAGAATCCAGGGAGAAGTCAGTTTGTTGGAGATAGCTCTAAAGTTCAGATTTAGTGCTGGAAGGGAATGAGTCACTTGTGAATCTTTAAATACTTAATGTAGTATGGTTTACTTTGCTTCAATACAACAAGAATATGTAATATTGTAGATAGAGCAACACTTAGCCTCTCTGGACATGACCCCCTTTGTCTCCATATGAAAAATTGTAGGGTCCCCAGAGCAGGGTGAGGTGACTTCTGTGATCTTAGGCACTCATCGGGTCTGAAAGGCCTAGAGTCCACATGGCTGGGGCTTTTTAGGCCAGGAATTTGCCTCAGGGAAATACTGATCTTATCACAGGGCTCAAGTCTAGAGAATACATTCAGTCAAAGGAATAATTCATAGCTCCTGGTTGTTGGAAGTCCTTTTTCCTCCATCATGGGGTATCCAGGAAGCTCCCCTAAGGCATGTTGAAACTTTTTGCTAGACTCCATCAGAAGTCTTGAAGCTGTGTTTTCTAGGTGAGTTTAGTTTATTCTCCTCTCCCAAGGTAGACACTATCAACAGCTGTTGCTGATCTAGGCACACTGCTAGAATTGGGATGCCAATGAATCAATCCTTTGAAGTTCACAAGGTCTTCCTCCAGTCAAGATGAGTGTGGAGGAGAGGGGAAGAAGAGACCAATACTGAAGGTGAGGTAAAGATTAGGGTTTTGTTCCTTTCCCTCCCTGAAGCCATCTTCTCAAGAGCTAGGCCCTCATTCCTCTCTACTGCCAGATACTCAAATCTTGGATCTCCAGTTTTTTATAAATAACTATCAGGGTGTAGCAAATTTCTTTAACCAATTAAAATATACTTCCTGTGCATCATTACTCCAGTTCATTGAATAGCTTTCAAGGACATCTAAAAAAGCTTTTTTCACCCCTGCACTTTGTCAAAAATCAGTGATTGATTGATATATTAAAAAAAGTTCTCACCTGGTTGAGGTATCAGAATATAGCTTGTTGCCAATTTTGTTAGCCACTTTTCATTTCTGGCTCTGATTGTAATTCTCTAGACTTTGCCACCATGCCACATCTGCCTTCTTGTCCTGGAACATCCCTCTGCTGCTATGTGGCTTCCTTCTTCCAATGGTGAGTTTCTCCTGAAACCTCTCTTGTGAGGAAGGGACTAGGTGAGTCATCTCTCATCCTTTTCCTGGCTTTCCTTCCAACTATCTGGGCTTCACCATCATTGGTACCTTCCCTCTCCTCTGATTTTCAACTCCCTTTTATGTATTACCTTTTCCCGTTAGAATGTATGCTCTTTGAGGACAGGCTATCTTTATTTTTGGTTGCATTTGTATCCCCCAGCACTAAGCACAGTGCTTGGCACATAATAAACATTTAATAAAAGCTCGTTGACTTGATTTGATTGCATATGGGGAAAGGTAATTTTATTGACTCAGTTGAGTCTTACCTTATACATGCAAGAGAGATCTTTCAAAGAAAATCTTCAAGGCTGCATTTTGTTCTAAGAAATGTTTTTTTTTTTAAATCAATACATGATGTAGGAAATGATATAATATATTCTCTATGTCTCTCAATCAATTTTGTGACTGCAAAGAGGTGGTCAACTATAGAAAATTGCAAAAGCCTGCCAGTTCTATTCTTATATTTTCATTGAAGATTCATTCAATGTATGTATAGATCATTCTCATAAGAATCATTAGAGATGAGAAAATAATGTTTGGTAACAGTTAATTTTCTCATGATTGCCTTTCTTTGAGTAATAATACCATTTGTGCTTTTTCCCAATCAAGTGATATCTTAATTTTTTTCATTTAAACATATCTTAAAGTGAATCTCAGTGTTTTTGAAATTCTCTCACTTCCAGCATTGATGCCACATGAGAACTGGTTGAAGGAACTAGGGATGTTTACCCCATAAACAAGAAGACTTAGTGGAAACATGATAGCTGGCTTCAAAGTATCTGAGGGGTTGTCAAATGGGAGGATTAGAATTGTTCCATTTGTCCTTAAAGAGCAGAACCTGGGATGATGGATAGAAGTTGCGAAGAGGCAAAATTAGGCTTTATGTCAGGGTAAATTTCCTCATAATTCTGCCCCAGAATGATATGGGTTGCCTCAGGAAATAGTGGGTCCATATTTCCACCCCTTCTACTGGAAGCTTTTAACACAGGCAGGATGACTACTTACCCAGTATGTTACAGCAGGGATTCCTTTTGAGATGAGTAGAACTAGGTGGCTGCTGAAGTCGCTTCCAACTCTAAAGTTCTGTGATCCTATGATTCTGATTGGTTGTTCTTCAGAACTTAATTTTCTTAAGGGTCCTGGTTGTGTATGGATGTATGACATACATGTATATATACATATGCATATATATGTCATCTATACATAGCATATTGATTACTGAGGTATTAAATCAGTGATGAGAATAGATTATTCTAGAAATGCTGGCAAATAGATGATATTTTCTGTCTAATTGTTTTCATCTTTCCAGTTCAAAGTTCTTTAAATGATTTGGCTTATCCATAAAAATGATCATTTCTCATCTTGTTTCAAAGGTAACTCATCTTGGATTCTTAAAGGCTATGTCAGCAGAATTCAAATGCTAGCAGTTTCTGTGAAGCTGGTAAAGCTTTGAATATGATCTCAGTAACCATTTGTATCTATGGTCTGAGTGATGGGGTGCTTGGGTACCTCTGCTTGGACCCCAATTTCTCCCTAGCCTCAGGAACACTATCCCTTGAAGTTCCTCCCAGCCCAAGGACATTGTGCCTAGTAATTACTCATGAGTGGGCCCCAGCAAGACACTTACCTCTCTCCCAGGTGTAGTTACACAAAGCTGGGTGAGGGAGCGATGGACTGCTCAGGCCCCAGCCCTAAGATCATGTCTCTGGAAGCCTCTCAATTTCTTAGTGGGCTCCTGTCCTGTGAGAAAATTTTCTCTTGTTGCAGAATTCATTTTCTTATTAGGACAGAGAGAGGGGTGCCTGGCCCAAGGATTTTTGTACCTGGCCGACCCAAGGACTCTTCCTCCTACACTTTCCCAAAGACACCTAGACCTTTAGACTACCTAATTAGTATCCCTGGCATTCCTTTCCCGTGCCCCTTTTTCATATAAACCCCAGAACCATCCTGAGTCTCTCGAAGGTTCCTTAAGAATCCTTGCCCGCTGAAAAGCGTAACAATAAATCTTTGCCAACTAGACTTAAAGAATGCTTGAGTCTGTGAAATCATTCCAGATGACCTCATCCCATACTCTGATCTTTGAGGGATCTCAACCTCTCAGATGGCAGCATGAGGACCAGTCTAATAAGCTTGAAGAGGCTCATCACTAGTGAATGGTTTTGACTACAATGTGATAAATTCATAAGTCATGGCAAACCATGAAATAATCCTTTCCTATGAATGTATCAAAAACTCCCCTACTAATATTTGGCTCTCATATATGATTACTCCCACATTCCATTTTTTAAAGTGGCACTTATAGAAACCTTTAGTCTCCATTTTGTAGCAGATAAAAAAATGTAAATCCAAAGCAAAGAAAGAAATAGAGGTTCATAAGGGACAGGGAAAAAGTACAAATAAACAATATGTATTTAAGAGAGAAAAAAATAGAAAAAGTGAGTAAATAACAGTATATTATAATGGAAAGAATGCTGCGTTCGCAGTCAGAAGACCAGGATTTTTATCCTGCATCTAGTACTTAAGCTTTTGCCCACTTGTGGTCCTCAGAAAAAAAATATTCATTCTATTACTGGGTACCTACTCAAAGTCTTTTCAACATGGTAGGACCTGCCAGAAGTTATACTCACCTGACACAGCTCTTCAGAACCCAAGGTCACCTCCATGTTACAATGAGGTGTGGTTGTGGTTTGTCCTTCATTCTCCATGACATCAGGGAGATGATGACATGATTTGCAATTAACTTTGATTTATGTGAGGGAGGGCTGTGCAAAGTCACTTTCTTCTCTAGAGCCATCTGGGTCCTGAGGCCAGATATGGATCAGGACAACTGGAGATGGCCCAGGATGCAGTGAGAGACCTTGGCCCTTTTAAGCTAAGGTCTTTTCAGGTCCTCACTTTGAGTGAGGCAATGATCATTCAGTGAATTAGGCCTCTTTAAGAAGTGAGTCAAGGGATGGCTCCTTTAATAAAAAAAATCAAACTGGGAGGGGAAGACCCTCAGGGTTGCTGGCCAAAAGAGAAACAATTACTATTTATATTCACTTTGAGCCTGGAGGGCTCAAATAATAATCAAAATAACCAAATATAACCTGAGCCTAGAGGGCTCAAATAATAACCAAAATAATCAAATAAATCAATCAATAACCATTAAGTGGTGCTTGGGCAGGGACCTGGTGTTGTTCAATCCAAGAGATCCAGAGTGAATTGGGTTTAAGGCTTGGTCTTTGAGAAAGAAATCTAGCCAGTACACCCCAAGTTAACTAGGTAGCTTTTGGCCATCAAAATTTACCCTCCTTTGAGCAGAACACCCTCAGGTGAGGAGAAAGAGAGAGACAAGAGAAAGGGAAGTAGAAAGAGAAGGGGGAGGGAGAGGGGGCAGGGCAGGGGAGGAGAGGAGAGGAGGAGCTGAGCTGTTCAACTGGAACTGGCCAGCTGGGTCCACATTCAGGCAGCTCGCCTTACAAGAGGAATCTAGCAAACTAAGTTCAGTTGGTACCTTCTAGGCAGTAGACCCAGAGATTCTTTTGCTTCATAAATCTTCACACTTCACACACGTAAAAATATCCCTGTATCTCCAGAGAGAAATCTAAACTTCAAAATCAAACTAGTTTCCCAAAGATTCTCTAGACCTAGGAGGTTAACT
Organism: Vombatus ursinus; assembly: GCF_900497805.2. NCBI lineage: Eukaryota > Metazoa > Chordata > Mammalia > Diprotodontia > Vombatidae > Vombatus > Vombatus ursinus. The sequence goes on from NW_020955184.1 coordinate 266,259, forward strand.
TGGGATGAGTCCAAATTTCAGAGGAAAACTAGCAACAATGTGGAGCTATCAAACCTGTTAGGTTTCTAACTTAAACCTGCTATATTACAAAATAAAACAAGACTCTAGATCATTCTTCAAGATAGCATAAAAGAGCATCTTAGCAAAGTAACAGGGTTGTCATGGTCATGTCAGCTACCTGAGTAATAGTATTTATTATATTGAACTTACTTTTGGTCAGAGATTGGAAAGGATGAATGGTTTATTACTTTCAGACCTGAAAAAGGCAAAAAATAATTTGGAAACCTCTTATGGTATTGGGATTACATCATTAAAATATTTTTTAAATGCACATTTTAAATTTATTTTGTACTTCTTGCTTTAACTATGGTTACAGCAGATACAAAATAGTTGAGAGGGAGTTTTGAGGGATTGGGGAGAATATTGTAGGGAGTATCATGTACAGTATATGAAAATCCTTCATGTTCCATGCACTATATGGGAGTCATTACATTAAGCTAGATTTAAACTTGAGATAATAAAATTGGCTACTTTCTCTTAGACTCAACATACTCAAAATTCTGTGCCTCACAGTTCTTCCTTTGACCTAAGATATAAAAAATTCTCCCAGACTACATGTAGGAAACAGGTAACTTTTAGTAGTAAATTTAAAAGTAAAGTGCAAGGATTGGAGAGTGAAAAGAAAACAAAATCTACACAAAGAAGCATTGAGAAGGTTAACAAAAGGTGGTTAACAAAAGGTGGTTTATGAAAGTCTGATGGACTATGATGAATCAATTTTCAACTTATAAAACTACTTATGGTAAATAGTATCGAAATTATCAGACACTTCTGGTTTTTGAATGTAGGCCTGAGCATTGACTGAGTCAATCTATGTAGTTATCCTTCCTCACTTAACATCTCCAGTCCTTTGAGTGTTCTCCACAGAGCTAGAGTAAAAAGGTATCAGAGCTCTGGGGAGCCTGCCTGCTACTTGGAGTGAAGTTTGGGAGAGAAAATTCAGATTTATGTGTTACAAGTAGAAAGTAGAGTGGGGAAAGAGACAAGATTGCAAAGTGAGTGGATATGTTGGGGCTCAGCTCCTTCACATCACCTCAAAAGTAGGAACATGTGCCAATGTAAAAAACAACCAAATGAAAAGTGGCAACCCTAATAAAGAAAGTCACCTTACCAAAAAGAAAAGCAATCAATAAAAGAAATAAGTGGACCAAAACAATCTCTTTTCCCTCAATTAAAATGAACAAAATAAAACAAACAAACAAAAAAAAAAACCCTAACAAATCTAGGACTCCAACACAATGGATAAGCAGGGATAAAAGAAATGAGCAGTGGATACCAGAAGGTAAAACTAAGTCTCATAAGGGAATGTGTGTGTGTGTGTGTGTATCCATACACATACGTATATAATATTAATATGTTCTTGTCAGAGTGGCTAATAAGCTTAATAAAATAAATTAAGGAAGATCTGGCATCTACACAGAGAGAATTAAAATCAATCAAGAAGAGCAAAGACAGGTGAGATTCAACAGTCTGGAAATTTCTGTGAAGATTCTGAAAACCCTCCCAACAAAATTTGTGAAGAATAGAAAAGCTCTGTGGGGCAAAAATGCAGACTCAGAAAAAAACTTAGTAAATAAAATCAAAGAACAATACAGTTAGAAGATTTTTTGAATGTTATAGGTGAAAGTAGATAGGGAGTAATGGTTGGAGATACAAGTATAGAACTATTGTTTTCCTTTCCTATTTTTTCAGTTAAAATTTTTATTTTCTCTTCCCTTATGAGTGGAAAAAGAAAAAAAAAAAAGAAAAACAAACCCTTGTGATAAATCTGCACAGTTGAACAAAACAAATTCCCAGATTGGTCAGGTTCAAAAATCTGTCTCGTTCTGCATTTTGAGTTCATAACCTTTCTTCCAGGAGTGGAGTGGGTGGCATGATTGATTTACTGTCAGTCCTCTGAAATCATGGTTAGTCATTGCAGAGTCCTGAAGTCTTTCAAAGTTATTTTTATTTTCAATGTTGTAGTCGCTGTTTTAATTGTTCTTCTGGTTTGGTTCACTTCACTGTGCATCAATTCATACAAATCTTCCCAGAATTCTCTGAAACTATCCCTTATGTCATATCTTGAACAAAATAGTATTCCATTACATCAAACTGTTATTTCTTCAGTGATCCACTAAATGATGGGCATCCCCCTAGTTTCTAGTTCTTTGCTATTACAAAAAGTGCTAATATAAATATTTTTGCACATCTAATCTTTTGGGGAAATATACCTTGTAGTGGTATTACTGGATGAAAGGGTATACATAATTTAATGAGTAGGGCAGGGGGGCTTCATTCCAGATTGTCTTCCTAAATGATTAGAGTAATTCATATTTCTACCAAAACTTAATATGAATTAATGTGTCTGTTTTCCCACAGCCTCTCTAATATTTTTCATTTTCTTTTTTTGTCATCTTTGTCAACTTGATGTGTGAGGTGCTTTAATTTACATTTTCCTTAATTATTAGTGATCTAGAGCACATTTTTCCACATTTGTTGAAAGACTGATTTCTTCAAGAACTTCCTGTTCATATTCTTTGATCAATTGGATAATGTCTGTCATTCTTAATTAAAATCAATTCTTTATATATGTTGGAAAGGAGAACTTTATGAGGAAAATTGCTACAAGGATTTTTTTTCTCACTTAACTCACTTCTGATTTTAGCTGAATTGATTTTTGGTTTTTCAAAACTTTAATTTTATGTAATCAAAATTTTCCATTTTATCTTCTGTGATCCTTTCTGTCCTTTGGTTATGAGCTCTCCCTCTATGCACATATATACATACATACACATATATGAAAAGTAAGTTCTTCTTTGTTCCTTTAATTTCTTTATGTTGTGACATTTTATATATATGCCATGTATCCATCTAGAGCTAATCTCAGTGTATGATGAGATGTGTTGGTCTAAAATTATTTTCTGCCAGACTGCTTTCTAGTTTTCCCAGGATTTTTTTTTAAATAGGGATTTCATACCCCAGTATCTGGGGTTTACCTAAGCTTCTGTGTTTGTTTGCTTTTGTATGTTGTGTGTCTAATCTATTCCACTAATCCACCTATTTGTTTTTAACTTGTACAAAACTGTTTTTTATTATTGCTCCTTTGTAACATGGAAGAATTTATACCTTGACTAAAACATTGTAAAGGGGGAAAAAACCTCAAAAGACTTAAGAAGTTTGATTAATTCAATAACCAGTCATAACTCCAGAAGACTTGCGATAAAGTGTACTTCCCACCTTTTGATGGAGAATTGAAGTTCTGCTTCTGGGAGCCAAGATGGTGGAGTAAGAAGTAAGTCACTTTCACCCTCCCCAGGCAAAATGCCTGGAACAGTTGAACTAGTCAAAAGATGAGGTGCAGCAGTCTTGTAACCCCGGAAACTTGGGAAATTAACAGGAAAGGCCCCTCTCGCTCTGGGGGAGGGGAAGTGGTACAGAATGGGAGGTATCCTAGCAAGCCAGTGGAAAACCCCACTTCAGCATACTTGGGGAGATCCTGAACCCCAGGGTGGTAGAGCAGGCAAGCACCAACACCAGGACTCCCAAGTGCCTTAGTATGGGCAGGGGAACTAGTGGAAACTGGCTTGGAAAACCACCACGTGCCACAGTGTTCTCTGGCAGCCAAGTCTCCTGGTGCCTCAGCAAAACTCTAGGAAGCACAACTCCAAGAGGTAAAGTTCCAGGGGGAGAGACATCCTGCAGCAGCAAAACATCCCTGTGCAAGGCCTGGGTGAGCAGGAGCCAAAGAAAGGAGTGCAAGGCCTGGGTGATCAGGCATTCTCCAGGGGCCAGATTCCCTACCCCTACCCCTAGAACTCCAGTGTTGCTGGTTCCAGCCCAATACCAGGTAAGCTGCCAGAACCCTACAGACTCCAACTGCTAGCACTTGAGGCCCCAGCACACAAAGCCAGTGACCAGGCCCAGGGCTCCCAGCACAAGAAGCTTGGGTCAGTGCCCCCTGCTCCCCAGCAGGAGAGCTCAATTTTATTTAAAGGTCAGGAAATAAGCAAACACCACACCATGAGCAAAAAGAAATGTACAATGACCATAGATTCTTATTATGGGGACAGGGAAGATCAAAGCAGAAATTCAGAAGAGGGCAACATTTGGAAACCTCAAAAGGGAATATGAACTGGTCTGAAGCCCAAAAAACCTTCTTGGAAAAGCTCAAGAAGGATTTTAAAAGTCACATAAGAGAGGCAGAAGAAAAACTGGGAAAAGAAGTGGGAGGTATGAGGGAGAGAGTCAATAGCTTGGAAAAGGAAGGGCAAAAATTAACTGTAGAAAACAAGTTCTTAAAAATACAATTGGCCAAATGGAAAAAAAGTATGCTGAAGAAAACAAGTCCCTAAAAAATACAATTGGCCAACTGGAAAAAAAAAAAGTACACTGATGGAGATCTATAGAATGTAGGTATAGAATGAGACACACATTTCCAGTCACCCAATGTATCCTAAATTTTTTTTGCTTGACAATTATGGCAATATTCTAAATTCACTTTCTTTTTTTATTATAAACTTAATTACAGAATAAGAAAATAAAAAAAACATTGCCATATGTATAGCAGAACATAAGAGAGAATTCAAAATATTATGGAAACAAATGGAAATAAATTTCCATTTCAAGAAAGCCTATATAATAAATACTACTCATTATGTTTCAGAGCTGTCCACTTTTCTTTGCTTCCTTCTAAGTTTTCTTTTGTTCTCTGCTGCACAGTTTTTACTTTGATACAAAATGTCCCCCTAAGTCTGTATAGTGTTTTACAGTGACACACTGTACAACAAGTATTTACAGTCCAGGGGAAAACGGCCTCAAGCTTTGAAAGCAAATATGACAGAAGAAAAACTCCTAAGTCATGGTTCTTGGAAGTTCTCTTCTCTCATGCATGAGGTGCTCAAAAAATTCCTTTAGGCATGGTGCAATTTCTTTACAGGGCTTCTTGCTAAGTCCGTCTGTCTTTGGCTTCTAGGGTAGACATCACTTACCAGGTGCTGCTCCCCTAGGTAGAAGATACAATGCTAAGATACAGATAGGAAGATGGGGAGTTTAAAATGTTTCAGACTCTTTGAAGCATACAAGGTTCTCCTCTGATGGGAGGGGAATGAAGGGGACTTCTCCTTTCCCTCCTCACTTCCCCTCTTTAGGGATATGCTAGGAAGACACATTTGTTCCAGTTTTTGGAATTTCATCCCTTCTCAACTTGCTTAGTAGCTTATAAACCCGGGTCGTGGCCAAGTTTTCCTTGTCTAAACATGATTCTTCAGCAGCATTATTACAATTCCAGTTTGAAAACTTTTTGTTACTTAGTCTAAGTGCATGACTGATTGACTCAAATATGTTCTTAGCTTTACACTGCATTTATTCCTGTTATTGTTAAAAACAATAAAAAAAATTACACTGCATTTATTCCTAGAGAAGTCCATTATGGAGGTAGTTTTCTGGATGAAAGTACAGTGTAGTAATAGTGATTTAAAAAAGAAAGAAAAGAGCATAAATGAAGTATATTAACAATTATACAGAAGAGAGCATAAGGACATTCACAAAGAGACGAGGGCAAAAAAAAAGCAGTATTGGCACTACCAGTTAATTTTTATTTATTTTTTTCTTTATAACTTTATAACTATAAGTGATGGCCAAGAAAGCTGTTTCTGCCAGTTCATTTTTGTAGGATTAAGGATATGTTCTCCATAATAGAACAACAATCTTCTTTTGCTATCAAAATTTTTTTTAAAACAAATCATAAGGACCTATAAACGTGGTTCTTTTGCTATCCACTATCCAATGTCTAATTCAGTGTAGCCATAGGTGTTTTCAGTCATGCTTTTTATAGATACAAACACATTTCCACATACCAACAGGTAAAGATAACAATCTTTGTCACAAACCCTTGCCACTGATAATAATTAGTAAATAAATAAAAATTACTATTATACATGTATATATATTTTTCCTACAACTGTGAGTTTTCTAGGCTGGGAAAGTATAAACATCTGCATTTCCTACTTTGAGAGAGCTGAGGAGTCAGGTTGCACATTCTGAAGACCTCCACATCAGTCAAAGTTTCAGAAAAAAAGTCCAGGTTTGGGTACCCTAAAATATGGTAGTACTATGACATGGATTTTTCTACCTCTACTCTGACCTTGGTGTTCATTTGCATCCCTTTCTCATGCTTAGTTTCTATGTTTTTTTTCCTTTGTTCTATTTTTGTATCACCACTAACTACCTAAATTCCTAACCTTGCCTTATTTCAATTTTCCAACTAGAATAGAGAAGCTAGGCCCGAACTTCTATAGGAGAATTTCTGTTTAGGACAGGGGTGGGGAACCTACATTCTCAAGGCCACATGTGGCTGAATCCAAACTTCACAGAATATTCAAAGGACCACACTTGAGGACCTGTAGGGCAACATGTGGCCTTGAGACCACAGGTTACCCACTCATGGTCTAGGAGTACAAGGAAGTCAGAGGTACCTAGTAGCTAGAATAAATCTTTGGGTTTTCATCACCTTCATCTAAAATACTACTATTCCATGAGGGGTTAGGCCAGTTGTCTCATAGCAGATCAGAGTGAATTCTAATTTTCAGACTCCAAGTACTTTTAAATGCATGGCAGCTAAATTTTTTCAGCCCTACATAATCAAATCCTCCTTACTCCAAAGAAGCTTATACCAATAAGAATCCAGTTATTCCACAGAGCTGGAGAATAGTTTTCAATACAAATTAAATAAGCAAAATTACAAGCATTTGAAATGTGTGTATGTGTGTTTGCTGAGGACTTAGATCTTTGGAATCTCTTGAGAAGGTTTCTCGGCATATTGGGTTTGCAATGCTGAATATTTAACTTGAAGTCTTCAGTGCTCACACCTTCCAGTTTTTTTTCCTTTGACATAGCCTGGATTGAGACGCTGTTGTATGTTAAAGCACAATTTCTTTTGTTGATGGGAAATATAACTAGAGACCTCTCCAATGAATGCCATTGCAAGGGCACTGGCTATGCTGGCAATTGTCCTAGTTTCTCTCATTCCAGTTCCAGGTTCATCATTGCTATCATATCTGTCATCGCCTTTGCCCTGATCAGGTTTGTAGCCACTTCCTATTATCCATCTTCCACCAGATTTTATATTGAACCTACCACCACCACTGATTCCATCATTTCCATCATCCAAAACATAAGCCAAGTCAAAATCAGGAAATTCAGAGTGTGTTTTCTTTGGAGAAGGTTTAGTGGTTGTCTGAGATCTAAGGCATCTCCCAAGAAAAATCTGGAATAGGATTTCCATTAGGCTTGCCACTTTGTGTTTGAATTGTTCAATTTGCTCACACAAGGAATCAGTCTAGTGAAATCTTAAATTTTTGGCAACTTCTCTGCCGATGACTAGCTGAGTGATCACGGATAAGCCACTTCCTTCTCTGAAACTCCAAAATCATTTGCCACTATAATAGAGATCCAGCACAGAGTGAACGTCAAGGAAGGATTCCTTGTGGATGGTGAATTCCTCCAGATGCTCATCCATGCAGCAGGAGTGCCAAGGTGAAAGCTAGAGCTAGGAAGCACATTGAGCCCCTGTGGAGCACTGTGGGAGAGCAAGTGGTGAGGAGGTGGGGTCCCCAGGGGACCCTCTCTCTTTCTTGTTTTATACATTGTATATTTTCAATACAATCAACCTTTTCTGTCCTTTATACATGGAAATGTTTATGATTTATTGGTAGATGTTATTTTCATAATAAAATTGTTTTTTCAACAAGAATAACCAAAAGGTGGAGTAAGCAATAAAGAGAAATACTATCTTAGACATATTGGGAGGAGCTTGTTGGAGTTGGGCAGCTGGGTGGTACAGTGGCTAGAGCACTTGGCCTGGAATCAAGAAGTCTTCCTGAGCTTAAGTCTGGCCTCAAGTCACTTAACTCTGTTTGCCTCAGTTTCTTCAACTGTAAAATAAGCTGGAGAAGGAAATGGCAAACCGTAGGGTCATGAAGAATAGGACATGACTGAACAACAACAAAAGTTGTTGAAGTAGAAGTGATGAGAACTTTGGGAAAAAATGACCACTGCATATTAGGTGCTGTGATAGGCAAGGAGGGAAACGAGCATTTCTTAAGTGACTTCTCTGTGCCAGGCATCATGGAAAGCTCTTTACAGATATTGTCTCATTCAGAAGTAGGTGCTATTGTTATTATCCCTACTTTATAGTTGAAGAAACTAAGGCTCAGAGAGGGTAAGTGATTAGGCCACCGCCACATAACTGGTAAGTGTCTGAGGATGGATTTGAACTCAGGTCTTCCTAATTCCAGGGCCAGTGCTCTATCCCCTGTGCCACCTAGGAACAGGACGGGGAAAATGGGCATAGTCTGATGAGTACCACAAATTTCTGAAGAGTGGATTTTAAAGAATTCGAAGAATAGATAGGATCCCATGGCCAGTATTTTGTAGAAGAGAAATGGGAAGCTCCCAAGAATACAGAAACACAAAAAATTCCAATGAAGAAGAAAGGGCTGTCTAAAACGATGGTTCTGAATGTGCAGGTAACTGTGTCAAATCCTTTTGCATCACATTGAAAAGGTCTTCATCCTCTCAGAAGTTTCTTTCTGAGCTCATAGTGCTTATTTTTGAATACTCTAGGAGAGCCATTAGTAAAACAAAGCTGGCATCTTTTAATATGTTTAATATGTTTAATATCATATGTACATGATTCTTCATGACCCCATGTCCTCTGTCCATGAGGTTTTCTTGGCAAAGATACTAGAGTGGTTTGCCATTTCCTTCTCCAGTGGATCCCCAGTCCATAGGCAAACAGCGGTTAAGTGACTTGGCCAAGTTTCTGAAGCTGGATTTGAATTTAAGTCTTCCTGACCCCAAGCCCAGCTGTTTTCATAGGCATCTTTTAAACATTCCTACAAATATATACATGTGGCCATGGAATACTGTTAATTGTTTTTGTCAAAGGAATTTTTGTCTTTCTTCACTAATAGTTTTTTTCTCTACTTTTCCAAAAGGGGAAATAAAGTTTAAAGATATTGTTAGTTATTTTCCAGCTCTTCTATTTTTAGAAGTACCATGAATGTTAAAAACAACCTCAAATCTAATCAGATAAATGGTCAAAGGAGATAGAAAACAGTATAGCAAGTTTGTGCAGTGGATAAAGTGCTGGCCCTGGAGTTAGGAAGGTTTCTTTCCCTAGGCAAGTCACTTAACCCTGTTTGTCTTAGTAAAATGAGATGTAGAAGGAAATGGCAAACCACTCTAGTCTTTGCTGAGAAAACCCCAAATGTAGTCACAAAGAGTCAGACGCTACTGAATAACAGATACATAGAGAGGGAAACAAGGACAGCAACTTATTTCTTGGAAAATTGTATTGTTTCACAAGTAATTAAAATTAAATAAATTCAAAATGAATACCATGAACCTTATTAATATCCCATTCTGATATTTCATTATAAGATGGATTCAAACCTGAGTTCTCAAAAGCTATGGTAATGGAACCCCAAATCTGGTAGACTCCAGCAAGCTAGAAAGACTTAAGTACTTGCCTGGTAACAGATTATTATATGAAGACAAACCTGTATAAGTTCAAGGAGGATTGCTGGAAGATTGGCACTCAGTTGATGAATTTTTTTTTCTGGGCAAAGCAACTCGTGAAGACATTTATTGAGGCTTGTAAATCTGTATTGTTTATTTTTACTATTCAGACAAATGATGTAATGGGGGTGGCCAAGATGATGCAGTGGAGTTAGGCCTGGGTCAGGAAAATGAGTCTTCCTGAGTTCAAATCTGGCTTCAGATACTAGCTGTGTGACCCTAGGACAGTCACTTAACCCCGTTTGCCTCAGTTTCCTCATCTGTAAAATGAACTGAAGAAGGAAATGGCAAACCACTCCAGTATCTTTGCTAAGAAAACTCCAAATGAGGTCACAGAGTCGGACATGCCTGAAAAAATGACTGAACAGCAAAAAATGAAATGAAGGAAACAAACTAAATGCAGTTATCATGGGAAGAAAAAGTAGCAGTACAACCTTTTCCCCAACACCCTGGAACATACTCTCTTGTGGCCACACAGACCACCCATGGGAAGAATAAACCCACTTAGGAAAAAAGTAATGATGGGGCAAACATGGAGGGAATGTGTATGGAAGGGAAACACTTATGATACCATAGATCTAATGATGTTTTCTGGTGATGTTATCATGGTGTTTTTCATTGGTCTAGCACAGTGTGCTCTTTCTGCCAGGTCTGTGTGGTCTGTGAGGACATGGCAATAATGATGTGCTGTCTCTGCCAGGTATGGTTTCTTGTTGGTTTTGAGTAGATACTGCTTGTTTGTGGACTTCTGTTGTGTTATTTCTGCTGGTCATTTTGAGGTAAGGCACCAATAGGCATGAAATTGTAGAGCTTCCTTCCTTCCTTCCTTTCTTTTCTTTTGCTTCTGCCATCTTCAGTTGGTGAGGTGTGTGTAGCTTCCTCTTCCTCAAGAAGAAAAGGAATAAGCTCTGCCATTTCTGTTTTATCTTAAAGCTAATTGGACCAAGTAAGCTTCAGCTCTTTTCAAAGACAGGGTGCTCACATATCCAGTTATCAACTAAGGAAAAATCCTTAGCTGCTTTTGTCTAATGGAAAACAGCAGAACACAAGACAATGTGTACACACAGATTAAAAAATGTAAAATAGGGCAGTCTATCAGTTTTCAGAGTTTTGGTTATGCTAGACTTTTACTCTTTAAAAGAACTTTGCCTCCAGAGGGCAAGTAATGACCATAGCCAGTAAGTTTATTTTTAAAACCTCAACTACCTATCTAGTTTAGGATTAGAAAGTCCTTATGATACCCACTAAATTGCCCACTAAATGTTAAACTGCACCCATTCAAAATCATTTTATGGGCTTTGCTTTCAATAAAATATCAAGGGCTGTCTGAGTCTGAGGCCACCCAGTTTTCTCAACCATAAGATTCTTTTACATTGCCCATGCAAATGAACGGAGTAGGGGTGAGGGGGAGCGAGACCAAAGAAGTTAAAAATGTCTAGATGGGGATGCTTCAAGACATCATTTTTCACTTCTATCACTTCATTCTTTTGTTCCAAATTCCTGCCTTTAGTATGTATATGTTTATTAATAAGTTGTTGCACCAAGACACCTTTAGGGAAAGATAAAAGGCACTATGAGTCAGGTAAGTTAAACTACTGCCAGTATGCCAACCACCACCTCCCCTCAGACCTCAATTGAGTCAGCCCAGGTCCCTGAGCCCAAGTGCCCTAGAAATAGCAATGCCCCTCACACCACAGGCCCTACTTCTGTTCTGGCCATTGCAGGCATCATCAAAGAGAACAAAGCCTGTGGATATATCCAGGGCCCACCATCCTACCCACCATCAACCTCAACTTCATATGTGGCACTGCCAAACGGTTCAACATCAGAAGCAGACGTGATTTTATCAGATTTTATACCCTAAGAACTATGGGTCCTTTCCATCTTATTTGCAGCTGAAACATCCTTTATATTTATCTTTCCCATTAGAATATGAGCTCCTTGAGAGCAAGGATTGTCTTTTCTATTTGTATCCCAAGTATTTAGCACAGAGTCTGGCACATAATTAGCACTTAGCAAAATAAATGATGAAACCTCATGTTGGTGGAATGTAGGGAAACATACACTTTACTAATTGCATTGTTATTTGGTTCAGTCTTTCTATAGAATTATCTGGCAATATGTAAAAGAACTACGAATTCCACTTTGAGGATATATTCCCTGAACAACTGAAACAAAAAACAATGTAATTTCTATAAATATTTTCATAGTACCGTTTATAACAATTACAAATTGGAAATGATCCAAATGCCCTACAATAGGTAAAGGGTCAAGAAAGCTATGATGTTATACAGTTATTATAATTATATCTTAACATTATGATAAACCCATTAAAAATGAAAAAATATGTGGGCTTTAAAAAATCAATACTTCAAAAAATCAGATTTCATCACTGTGGTACTCCCTTAAAAAAAAAACCCAAATTATTTTGTCTGCCATAGTGGATGGGTTTTCATGAATTTCTGTGGCTGACAAAATTCCATTTTCTCATGGCCAACTTGTTCATATTGAGCCTATATATGCTTAGTGAGGCAGGTGCTAGGTCAGCAGACACAGAGTCTATTGCTGAACTTTTACCTGAAGTCCTTGCCAGAGTCTGTGCTCAGCCAGCATAGCTTTCAAGGTCACCTACATGCAACAATGAGACATCAACATAGGACATGATTTGGACTATAAGAAACATGGAAATTTTTTATAATAAATGAAGTTAACAGAAAATAGCAGAACACAAGATTATTTGTACAGACATTTTAAAAATGTAAAATTGCATTATATGCATTAAGAAAGACTACAAGAGAATATGAATGTTGAAAATAGAGTTTAATGCTTATTATTTGCTCTTTTCTGGGGAGTGGTTTAAATTTACACATTTTAAAAACTCCATCAGGAAAAGAAAAAAAAGTGATCTTTCTTTTGCTAGTTCATTGGGATTACAGCTATTGAACAAAACTTTTGCTTTTCCTAACTTTTCCATTAAATTTGTAATCCTAACATGACATTAAAATAGTTGATTTGAATTAATTTGGGTTCCAATGCTCAAGTTTATAACTGTGAAGGCAAAAATAATGTGCGGGTTTGAAATCCAAATGCCCAGACAAATTTAGCTAGTATCTCAACAAATAGATGACAAATCTGAAACCATTTAGGGAGTCATTAAAGTGGATGTTGAAGGTCACAGGGAAGGGGTAGGATCTGCTGGCTACCACTGAGACAGACATTAGGTATCTATTTCCTAAAGAAGCCATAATTGGATATTTTCTTATAGCTTGAACACTCTTCTTTTACAACATAACTTGAGTCATAATCATTATCTTTCAGCAGTTAAAGCAAAAGTTATACTATTTGCAAATAACAATTGCTTATCTTTATGTAATGCCTTGCCAACTAAATCAACTGTCAAATCACACTCCTGGAAATCAGCAGTTAAGTAATGGAGTTGACTCATTCCTGCTAGCAAGAAATGGAAAACCTGTTACTGGTTTGATAAGAAATACTAAGACAAGAAACTTAATCAAGAAGTATCTCCACAAAGAAGAAAAATTAAAATTTATTTTCTCATGTTACCACCTGGTATGATTGGCTAATTAGCATGGGAGGTGGGTGAACATCATTTACTTTAAGAATGTTGATGAGTTCAAGTGAGATCAGGCACTTGAGGTGGGGAGGATATAAGCCACTAGAAATGAAAGTGGGAGGTAGAAAAGGAATTCTAACATTTGTCTCCATCCTTCGTTGACCCCGTGAGGGTTGAAGTAATACTTATTGTAATAGTAGCAAATCTGTCACCATCAGAAAGGAAGCAAGTTCCTAGAAGACTTTGGGGAAATTCTCAGGGACTCATTACAGAAAGGATCTGCTCAGTGAAAGAAATGGATCACTGTTGAGAAGGGCTTGTTCTGATGCAAATATGTATACTTTAGGCAGGGAGATAAGAGTATTGATGTTGACTACATTTATATGATATATCTCATGGCACTAGGATGTCTGAAAAAAATAAGGTATATGCACCCTTAAAAAGCATATGTTGATTAAGAGAATGCCTCCACAAATTACTATGTTCAAGGAAAAATTTGTTTACAGCAGTACATTTAGAGAATACATATGTCATTGAAAGAATGCATATAATAATGCACATTATTGTGGGCAATAAGAAAAAAAAGTAATTTCCCAAAACTCACACTTCTTTTTTCAGTCAGGAAGATCATTTTTCTTAAAAAAAAATTGAACTCTACTGCAAACATTACTATTTGGCTCTTTAAGATATGACACTTTTTTCTTGTATACACATGGTAGGTATTACTACCTCAAAAAGAAATTCTTAATTTAAAGAGACTACTTCAATAATTTTAGTATTCTTTAAGGGACAGTAGCAATTAAATGCCACCAAGAAATTCAATTATTTGGGCTGGCCAAATATAAGCAGCTGATAATCTAGTAATTTAAAAATCACAAGATGGAATAAATATTAAGCTGTTAATTGTTTTGATAATTATACAAAAGTTTAAAGATCATTCAGCAGTGATACTAATTCATTCTTTTCAAAAATAGATTTCATTTTAGAGAAGAAAGGCTATTGTTTCTCTGCAATACTTTGCACTGCCTGTCTAATCTAATCTAAACTTTAGCAAATTCTTGAAGGTCGAGTGACTGGTTATAGTCCTTCAGAGCTTCTTCAATCAAACCCATTTTTCCACGAACATCTGCTCTGAGTTTATATGCCAGATGATTATTAGGTTGTAATGATAAGGCTGCAAAAGACAATAATACATTTCAAGATTTATTTTATTCCATTAATTTAAAATTGTTTCATTTTAGGGGGTTATAAATTACTTTAAAACTTAAATATCACTAATATTGAAATCACATTCCAACAAATCATCTATGGTGTCAAATTTATTTTACTATGTTACCATATGTGCATTCTTTCTAATATACCTTAATTGGCAAAATTAGAGTTTATAAACTTTTAAAACTTAACATTTGATTTAGGATGAAGATACTTGATTCTTGAGCAAATGAGTAAACTTTAAGGAGATGTTCTTTGAGGGATAAAAAATATGGAGAGGTTTAAAAAACAACTTAAAGGATAAAGCATGCTTCTCTCTGAATTCGTCTTAATTATTATTATGTAAATTGTATTATTATTTAATGTTGATATTTAATATCAATAAAATGGCTATTAATATCAACATATTAAATTATATATAATATATAAAATTATATTAAGTAATATATGTAAATAAATTATATACTTAAAAATTAAGTTTATATTGAAGTTAAGCACTCTATATTTAGTGTTATTTCTCAGTGAATACTTAGACATTATTTTATTTTCAAAAAGATATTATTTTTTAGAGGGATGGCCTATACTAGATCTAAAATGGGCCCAGTATAGGATCCTATGCAATTTGCTAATGGAGGGTATGGTGACGTGGCTAATCTGAAAATCATTTACATTTGCTTTAGAATTTTTTCCTAGTTAAACTTGAATATTGGTGTATCTAATATTTTGGAAATTCACAATAGTTCAAAATAAATACTTAAAAATACTGTGAAGATCCCTTCTTATGTATGTTTCTGTTACTGTTCATTTAACATAAAAAGCTACCTCAGGAGAAAACCAGAAAAATTTTTTTAGGTTCCCCAGTTCTCCTCATCCTATCCCTTCTCAGAATTTCCCTATTTCTAAATCCACTGGTTCTCAACAAATAAAAGGTATCAATCTAAGTAGAGTTACTCTCTGAGTTTGCTGATTTGTTTAAGTCTTCCCAAAGCTAATGGGGATGCATTAATTATTCTGGCTTAAAATGTCTTTCCTTCTAAGTCCTAGGAAAGCTGCGTGTGGAAATAAGAACCAATCATAATGTCAAAAGAAGGTATTAAGTACACAAGGGGTAATGGCATCAATAGATTTTTAGAAAAAAAAAGATAAATTCTTTATATCATTTCTATACTTCCTCATTCTCTATAATATAAATGCTGATGCATAAGCTGCCATTAAGTTGGTGTGTAATTGCCATTTCCGTGGCAGTCTTCTTGCAAACTGCTTATCATGAATAATACAAGATGGTGAATTGTTCAATGAAATAATATTTCTTTATGTTTTGTAATATCATTATACCACTTCCTTTCTTTGCTTATTTCCAGGGAGAACCTCTGATACCTCCTATTTAGCTACCATTTTATTTTGTTTTTTGGTTTCACTTGTAGTGGGAATGCCAAAATTTATAACCTGTTCTTCCAGTACTATTTCTGGTCTTTGCTTACTAGACAAGGATCTAATATTTAGCTCTTACTGATAGTTTCAAGAAAATGATTCTTTGCCCCATTTGCCCTCCTTTCTGTCACTTTGACATAACCAATTCAGAAGCAAAATAGGAACACAAAAGTCTGAGGGCACTTTTGTATTTTCAGTGGAGTGTCATTACCATAGAATTTCATCACCAAGTTGCCAGCCTATTAGAGATGAGTATTTGCACATTCAGTGATTCTAGTCTTTGGGAAGCATACTTAGGACTGCAGTCATAGCTTTTCTCACATGATAGAACTAACAGAGCTTGGGCTTTGTTGCCATATACTTTGAGAACCCAAAGTTACCACAAAACCATGATGAGACATCAAAGTAAGAATTTATGGAGGCTTAATTATTAAAAATACTATAAATGTTTCATCATATTGACTCTTTGAATTATGAAGTTAACACAAAAGAGATCTGTTGATGTAATTATAGAATTTATACTATGTACTATTATACTTTAAATTTTATTTTTGTTTCCTTGGGTAATTTTTTTCTTGTTTTTAACCTAATTTCAATGTATCAATCACCTCAATTTCACCAGGAAATAAAAAAATTATACCTGTACTAAGATCCTTTTCAGCTGTTTCATATTGTTGTAAATTGTAGTGTAAGTGTGCCTTGTTATAATATACTGCAGCCCAAAAAGGACAGAGATGAATTGCCTTTATAAAATCTTCTTTTGCTTCTTCAAATTTCTGTAATATTATATTTGTGATACCTCGATTCAAGATGGCAGAATCATTTAGTGGGTCAAATTCCAATGCCTTAGAATAGAAGTCATTAGCCTGCAAAATACACAGATAATAAAGGTTATGTAGCATTTTCTGTCTTAAGGAGAGAGAACTTCCAGAAAGTAAGGGGAAAAAAACTTTTGCATATGAAGACAATTTCAAACTGAGAGAAAAAAATTCCAAATTAGGTTCTAAACCACATGAGTAGGTATAACTCAGCTATATTTTGCAATGACAAACACATAAGAAAAGAATAAAAATGCTGAGGAAGCTCACATTTCTGAAATATTCAGAATCACAGAACTTTAGAGTTGCAAAGCATCTTAGAAAGTTTTTCCACATAAATATAATAAGAACATGATTAAGGAACCCCTGATCAGTTGAGTTCTCCCAAGCCACATGATGAAATTACAGGAAGAAAAGGGAGCAGGAAACGGAAACAATCAACGGTTAAGATTTTGTCCATTTCAGATGTTGAGTGGCTGTATTCTCAGCTTGTTAATTGTATGAAACCTGTGTTATTGAATTGTATTCAATGTACTTGAATTGCAGATTCATAAAGAAGGAAAGAGAAGGGAAAAAGCATTTATTAAGTGCTTTGTAAATATTATCTTATTTGATCTTCACAGTAACCCTTGTAGGTAGGTGCTATTTTGACCCCCATTTTATAGTTGAGGACACTGAAGCAGAATGAATTGTCTTGCCCAAGGTCGCACAACTAGTATGTAAGTGTCTGAGGCTGGATTTGAACTCAGGTCATCCTGACCTCAGGCACAGAATTTTCTCCATTATGCCACTTATCTAAAAGGACCCAGCACTTCTTACAAGAACTGAATTTTTTCTTCAATGACCAAAAATCTATTTTTTCTCCCTCCCATCTCATCTTCCCATAAGAAAAAAAGAAAAAGAACAAATAGACATAATTTCATTGTCTATGCTTATTTCTTCAATTTCTTTTTCTTGTCTTATAGCTATGGCTAGCATTTCTAGTATGATATTGAATATTTTTTTTTACTTGCCCAGGGTCACGCATCTAGTGGGCATCATGTGTCTGAGGTAAGATTTGAACTCAGGACCTCCTGACTCCAAGGCCGGAGCTCCATCCACTGTGCCACCTAGCTGCCCCTGATATTGAATATTAATGGTGATAATGCACATCCTTTCTTCACTCCTAATCTTATTGATAAGACTTATAGCTTGAATCCATTACAGATAATGCTGGCACTTGGTTTTATATATATAAATATATGTATACACACACACACATATCTCACTATCATTTTAAGGAAAACTTTGTTTATTCCTATGCTTCCTATTTTTTTTAATTGGAATGAATGTTATATTTTGTCAGAAACTTTTTTCTGCATCTATTGAAAAATCATGTGATTTTTGTTTTTGTTTTTGATGTGGTTAATTATACTTATAGTTTTCCTTATATTGAATCAGCTCTGCATTCTTGGCATAAAATCCATTCTGGTCATAGTGTATGATCTTTGTGATATATTGCTGTAATCTCTTTGCTAGTATATGTTAATTATTCTTTAAAAATTCCTGTTTTTTTTTCCTTTGAGAGTTCATTTATTTGTTCAATTTATTTTTCACAAATAAGGTTATTTAAGTATAATATTTCTTGTTCCTTTAATCTGGGCAATTTATGTTTTTATAAATCTTCATTCATTTCATGCATATTGTCAGTTTTATTAGTATATAGTTGGTAAAATCACTCCTAATAATTGTTTTTATTTCTTCGTTGGTTGTGAAGTCACCTTTTCATTTTTGATACTGGTAATTTAGTTTCCTTCTTTAAAAAAAAAAGCAAATTAGCCGATGGCTTATCCATTTTATTGTTTTTTGTTTTTTTAAAAAAAACAACTCAGCTCCTAGTTTTTTATGTTCAACAGCTTTTTTAAGTTTCAATTTTGTTCATCTCTCCTTTGATTTTCAGTATTTCTATTATGGTGTTTAATTGTTGTTAATTATTATAGTGTTTAATTGTTGACTTTCTGGTATTTTTTTAGTTGCATGCCCAATTTATTGATATGTACTTACTCTCTTTTATTGATATATGTACCTGGAGATACACATTTCTCCCAAAGTGCTTCTGTGCCTGCATCCCAGAAATTTTGGTATGTTGTCATCGTCTTTGATGAAATTATTGACTATTTCTATGATTTATTCTTTGACCCACCCATTCTTTAGGATTAACTTATTTAGTTTCCAATTAATTTTTTATATACTTCAAAGGCCCTTTATTCCAATTAATTTTTATGTATTATGGTAAGAAAAAGATGCATTTACTATTTCTGCTTTTCTGCATTTGTGAGATTTTTATTGTTTAACACAAGGTCAATTTTTATGAAGGTGAAGCACAGCTGAGAAAAGGTATGCTTCTTTCTATTTTCACCAATATTCTCCAGAGGTCTATTATATCTAACTTTTCTAAAATTCTATTCATCTCCTTAATTTCTTTCTTGTTTATTTTGTACATGCATAACCTATATAAAATTTCTTTCCTTCTCAATGAGGGGTGAAAAGAGGGAGGGAGAGAATTTGGAACTCAAAATTTTAAAAAAATGTTAAAAATTATTTTCACATGTAAAATAAAATATTAAATATATATATTTTTTAAAAATGATCCAGAAGCACTGGAGTCAGAAGAAAAAGAATTAAATTGATAAAATTCTCAGATGATTTCCAGAAACACCAGCACAGTATAATACCAAAATACATCCAGAGAAACTCCAGATACTATATATCCAGATTGCCAAGATCCAAAACAAAGTTGAGATTTAGACAATTGGAATCTGTTTCTTTGTTTGTGGTTGGACTAAAAAAATGATGGTAGTACCTAAATAAATTTATAGTGGACTCCCTGCTTTTCTGTCTGTTTGTCTGACATCCCTTGAATCCTCCAGGAATAGCTTTCTAGGAAGGATGGAATGGTTTTAGACTACACAACCAGTTCTGGAGCTGTTTGCTTATTCTTTAGGTGAAATATGTTTAGCTTTAGGATGAAGTTCAGTACTAACAAAATGCCTTGAAGATAGAGATTTAATGCACATAATTAACAGCACACATCTGTGAAAGGATGATACGCAGGAGATCTAACTATTCTTTGCCATTCCTACCTAGCTCCTCCTTGACCTTGCTCTTGGTCTTTGCAAATAATCTTTGTGTAATTGCAAGATTATGTAACAACATTTCCTTCTCTCTTTTTATGAAGCTCACATAAACTCAAGAGGAGCTCCATCCCAATTCCCACAGAGGAATTTCAAATCCTAGAGCAAGGTTACACCTCTTCAGAAGGGTACTCCTAGAGTAGTTTAGGAGAGTTTATATGTCTTCAGGAGAATACTTAGGGGGTACCCTTAAGTATTCTCTAATGCCATTGGCTTGACTCCATATTGATGTGCCTCAAGATGATCAGTTAAGTGTCATTTTAGTTATCAGTTAATCCCAAGTAGTTTTTAGAGAAGTATCCACTGTGGTAGTACAGTAAGAACATTTGGTACAAAACATTCTTCCGAAAGTCTGTGATCCATTTTCCCATAAGTAAGCATATATAGAGTCCAGGAGAACATTGACTTAAGTTAAGACACCATTTGTGCCAAACAGATAATTCATGGCTTCTGGTTACTACAAGTTCTACCCATTTGTGGTATGCTCATTAAGTTTCCATTAGGCATGCTGTAGATTTTTTTTTTTTGCTGGTTTTCTTGTGGAGCAGTGGATCGATATTCAGTCTGTCCTTGGCTCCCATGCAGACTTTGCAGTCTGATGATTTGGAAATGCCACTAGGACACTGATGGGAAGAGAGCAAGTCTAGCATCCTCTCTGTCTTTCAAAGCTTGTAAAGTCTTTCTCTGGCCAGAAAAGAGTGGGATGAAGACCTAAACCAAGACTAAAGACCAAGCTTATCCTTTCCTTCCCTGCCCCCCACCCCTACCCCAAGAAATTCTTCCTCATGGGTTTGCTGGAATGCTCTCTCCTGGCTTGCCACTTGCTTGAACTCCTGATTCCATCTAACTTGATGCTTTTATACTGGACCCAGAGAACATGATGAAATCCCTCAGAATTCTGGTCTGGCATCATATCATTTCATTTCATTAATTGATTTGCAAAGACTTTATACACATACTCTAAGATTTATGAGTGAGATTGGACATATTATCACTTATTTTAAATGGGGTGGGTTGAGTAAATCAATCAACCTCATCCTTACATTTAAATATTTAAGATAATGTAGATAAGACAGACCAGTGAGGAAACACTGGCTGGCTTACCACAGGATAAGTCTCCTGGGCTAACAGAATGATTAAGAAAGAAATGTTATCATTAACAGAAATATAGAAGTCAGTGTATGAAAAAAATGGAACACCCACCCTTATCAAATAGGTTCTTGTCTTTGTCTTATAAAAATTCTCTGCCTTTGGAAGAGTGTCATGTGAAATAACATTGAAAAAGTGGATTGGCTAAGGAGTGAATCCATCTCTGATAAGAAAATAGTTGTTTTGGGGGTATGGGGGTGGTGAGGTAATGACCATCTTACCTGGGAAAATTGCCTGTGGTGTAAATAAATATTTCCTGCATTAAAGTAAGCCAGAGAATACTTAGAGTTTATAGAAAGTGCAGCCTGATAGTCCTTCATGGCAATATGCCGTTCACCCATAAATTCGTGAATCACACCACGATTTGTTAAAAATTCTGCAGAAGTAGTGATCTGAAAGACAACAGTAGGAGTATTTCACATTAAAGAATGACATTTTCACCCTTTCAACCTTTCATCCTTCGTGAAAACAATCCCTGGGAGAGAGTAAAAAAAAAAGATGACTAAGCAGTAAAATTATAGGAAATAGGCAGTAAAATTGTAGGAACAAGTGTTCTAGCATTTATTCAAAGAATTCTAGTGAGGGGGAACTGATGACCACCTGAGCTAGTCAATTCCACTTTTGAAGAGCTCTCTTAAGAAGTTTCCCCTCACATTAAGCTTAAATTCGCCTTCAAAATTTCTGCTCACTCCTCTTGGTTCTACTCTCTGGTGTCAAGTCAAATGGCACCACATATCTTTGAAGACAGGTATCATCTTTCCCCTAAATCTTCTCTTTTCTGAGCTAAAATACCCTCACATTGTTCATAATGCCTTTTCTGGATGTTCTCCTGTTTGTTTTTCTGAAAAAGTGGTGCCTGGAATAGAACCTTCAGATTTGGTCTGACTAGGGCAGAGCGCAATGGGACTATTATTACCTCCTCTTTATGAAAGCTAAACCTCTTTTATTGGAATCTAACACTATATCCAATCCAATAAACATTTATCAAATACCTGCTATGTGCCAGGCACTGTGCTAAGCACTGGGGATACAATTAATAAAGAGAAAGTCTCTACCTTCAATGAGCTTACAATCTAAAGGGGGAGACAACACACCAAAGGAGGTGGGTTGGGGTGGGGAGGGGAACAGGACACCAGGGGGTAACCAATATAGGGGCATCTTGTTCCATTTAGACCAGGCAGGGCAGCAGATGCAGAGTGGAGTGAGGTGAGAGTCCAGTTTATGCCCTCTGTAGAGAAAGGCATTGGGAAGAGTTTGTTATTCCACCCTCCAGTCCTCTAATCAGAGAGGAGAGGAGGCTGAGGGAGGTGGTGTCCATCAAGGCTACAGTTAGCAGCATGCTGGTGAGTTTAGAAGTGATGAACTTATTCTAGGAGGAGCATCTTATTCCCTGGAGTTGAAACCAGGCAGGGCAACAGAAGCAAAGTGGATTAGCCTTCCAAGTTGCCAAATCCTACTACTGACTCAAACTAAGCTTGCAGTTCATTAAAATCTTCAGATCTTTTTCAGATGAGCTGCTGGCCAGCCAGAACTCTACACCTAATTATATACTATAGACAATAGTTTAGTCCATATCTCTCCATCTTGTTCAGATAAATGATGTGAGAGGTTTTGTTGAATATTTCAAATTTATCTGAATAACCATTTTTATCTGAGTATTTCACCAAATTTATCTGAGTAATTCCATATAAAAAAAGAAGTTAGTCTGGGATGACCAATTCTTAGTGGAATACACACACACACATACACATGTACATATGTGTGTTTATATGTATATAGATATAGAAATATATGTGTAGATATATAGATATAGCTATAGATATAAATTTTCCTTTCCAAGATCTTCACTAACTACCCTTTAATAATATATAATAGGGACAGCTAGGTAGCTCAGTGGATAGAGCACCATCCCTGGAGTCAGGAGGACCTGAGTTCAAATCCTGCCTCAGACTCTTGATGTCACTTGTGTGACCCTGGGAAAGTGACTTAAGCCAGATTGCCTTGCCAAATAAATAAATATGTATATTAGAATTTTGCCAGGAGTCAAGGTCAAGATCATTGTCCTATATTTTGAGGACATCATTTCCTTTTTGGGGAAAATTGCTACTACATTTTCTATTTCTCAATATTGCTACTATTTCTCAAAGATCACCAACAGTGGCATAATAATTATAGAATTATTTTAGAACCCTGGGATGTAGACTCAGGGGTGTGCTGGAGCCAGAGAACTAACTGTTAAATTTTTAGTGTGAACATTTACACCTTGGAAATCAGCAAATGCCACAAATCAGGGCTTTATTTGTTTTGTTGATTGCCTGGACTTAAAGTGATGAAGAAAAGATTAACAATGCAGAAAGTATGTCAGTCCTCGGTACATTTTCCCCCCCACTTCGACGTTAAATATTTATCTGCACAACCCGGGATGTTGTTCGAGTTGCTCTGGTAATTTGAATTCATCAGGGGCAGCTAAGTTCTACCTTGCTAGCTTGCTTGCCCTTTTTCTTGGGTTTCACTTCCACATTTATAATTTTTGTTCTGTTCTTTCCACTCCAAAGATCATTCTATGTGGCAGAGAGAAAATGAAGTTAAAAGCTGATGTTCAGCTTCATCTTCTCTGTCATCATCCCATCCACCCCAAGTAATGGTCCTAATTTTATCCTCCTATTTTCCCCAACATAGTACTTAAAAAAACAAAACAAAACAAACAACCCCCCCAAACCCTTTTGTTGTTACTGCTAGCTGTCCTCATTAGCTTCAGTTCATTCCATGTTATATTTCCTCATAATACCATTTTTACGGGATTGTAATGTTTTATTCTCTTTTACCATCCCTTCTTTCATCTTATGTACATGTCTTTTTAAAATCCAAGCTGGTCTGGAGTCTCTGTGCATCCATATAGGTGTCTTTAGACAAGGGGTCTCCTCAGTTTTCTCTTCATGTGTGTTATTTTTCTTCGTGTCTTTAGAAACTCATTCTTGAAAGGTTCACATTCCGAATTGACTAACTTCATTGCAATTTAGTCCGTGGTACCTACCATGCCCTACATGTGAATCCTTTCATGACTGCATTTCCCAATCTAGAGTACATGTTAGTGTAACCAGAAGGTGTCACTGTGGAGCAAAATTGGCTTGGCACTCTCTTCTTAATCCTAGTTTGCCTTTCCTGGTTTAGTACAGTGCCTCACGCATAGCAGATACTTAATAAATGTGGACCGATTCCTTCCTTTTATAAGAATTTGAGGAGATGATTCATCCCAGATCACACTTTTCTCTGCTTACTAGGTGTACCTGGGGGCATGCGCTTCCTTATGGTTCCCCTCAAACTCTCTCTGTCTCATGGTATCAGAGGTTGGAGATTTGTTTAATGCACCTATAATCTGAGCAGCCTCATCCGGCTAAAACAATAACTTGCTCATTAGCCTAGGACTTCAATGGACCAATTCAGAGAGTTTAAAGATACAATTTATTAATAAAAAGAATCACTACAAAATCCTCTCATGAATATAGTTCTATAGTTTCCAGGTCAGAAACAGATTCTGGTTCTCATTTTCTGACCTATTTTTAAAATTCTATGTAGCCCAGTTAGTCACTGACATCCATTTCCCCTTTTATCACATAGAAAAAAAATATACAGACATGCAGTACATGATCACGATTCATGATCAGTCATGGATTTTATACTAAACAGAATAGGTTAAATAGTTTAAAGGAATACTGAGAAAAGTAACATAAAAGCACAGGAATGGGGAGGAGAGAATTGGAGAGAATAAAACCTTTCCCACAGCTTTCCTCAGTTCTAAAATGACAATCGCCCCCCTCCAAAGGTTCAGTCTGAGCTGATACATAAAGGAGAATCTTGCTGTGAGGTGACCCTGTTACCCTTAAGTCTCTACACAGACTGCCTTCCTCATCTGCAGACAAGTTCAAAGTTTCTAGTTACTATGGGAAGTCCACTTCTCCCAACTCCAAGACTGGTAATTCCAGTCCCTCTTTGGATAGGCAGAAAATGTTCTTTCTTCCCTTCTTCTCTTCCTTCCCTCTCCCTCTTATCTCAATTTCCTTTCTCTCTCCAAATCCCAGAATTCCAGTCAGATTTCAATCCTTATCTCACCTGCTAAGCAATAAACTCAAACACTACTTTACACCCACTTACATCAGAACTAGGTGTGAACAAGACCCTTACCAAAAGCCTTTGATTTATTTCAGGGGGCAGGGGTGTGCTGGGACCAGCTCATATCTACTCTAATTGTTAAACTTTCAGTGTGAGCATTTATACCTTGGAAAATCAAGACTTGGCTTATTTTTGCTGATTTTATAGATAAGAAGTGATGGAGAAAAGTGTTAATGAAGATTAAACTTAAAAATGTAAAATGTAAGAACATTTTTTTTTGGAGAACCAGTTGTTAAATATTTACCAGCACACCACTGTATACAGGCCTTGTTCACACTTAATTCTTTTCCCCCCTTGGACAATTAAATTCTATATTTATTTATATGATATATATATGTATACATTTACATACACATATGTATATATAATTTCAGTTTTGCCAAATACATGTAAAGACAATTTTTAACACTCATTTAAATTTTTTTGAGTTCCAAATTTCCTTCTTCCTATCCTCACCTCCCACTTCCCTAAGGCAGTAAGCAATTTTATATAGGTTATATATGTACAACCATGTAAAACATATTTCCATATTAGTCATGTTGTGAATGAAGAAACAGACTAAAAGAAAAAAAAACTGTGAAAAAAGTAAAGTGAAAAATAGTATGCCTCGATCTGCATTCAGACTCTGTTAGTTCTTTCTCTGGAAGTGGATAACATTTTTCATCAGGAGTCCACACTTGGTTCTGATTGATTGATTCCATTAAGAAGGATTCTAACCTAAAAGTTTTTAATAAGGGTTTTTATTTTTAAATAGAAGTGAGATGAAGTTGGTCAATGGAGCCTCACCTTTACATAAGCTAGGGATTCTAACAAGGGGAGGTGAGAAGAGAATGCTAGGTTAGGGCTTCTCACTGAAGCAACTGGCATGAGGGCTGCTCGAGTTTGAGGAATTTGAAAAGAAAAAGAGGACACTTAATCTGTTTTGCTCTTCCCATTTTATTTTATTTTTTTCATTTGGTGGCAAATGCCTCTCTAAACATAAAATATGGTAACCTTGCATCAACATGGGGGTAAGGAAAAGGAGATCCACGTATAAGACTTACTTGTCCAAAGGCGATTTATTTAAGGTATTCTTTATAGTTAGCTAGAGATGGGAGTTGGTTACCATGGGTTTCAAAATTTATATTTAAATTGGGGTGAGGATGTGGGAGCTCCAGTGATAGATTCTTAGCTTTCTATTTTTGTATAGGAAAACCCCATCTCTGATATTTGTTAGAGATGCTCTCTTTTTTGGGAGGATTCCAGGATGGTGATCAGTATTGTCTGTTACCTCTGCTTCAAAACATACAATTTGGGATCTTAGAGTGTTGATTGGTTGGGTTGGGAAAAGCGGAGAGCAGATAATAGTATGGCACTGTAATGTTCTTTGATAACTCTTGGCTAACTAATGAGAGAAACATGGAGAGTCTTTTCTATCATACAAGGAACTATGGGACAGACAACTTGGGCCCAGTGGAAAATTTATTTATGAGGTTATTATTGAGCAAAGAGGGAGAGATAGCTTGTTTTATGGGGTGAAAGCAGTAAGAAAGGGCAATAACATAAGGGATAGTCAGTCCTAGTCAATAAACATTTATTAATCACCTAATATGTGTCAGACACTGTGTTAAACTCTGGGAATCCAAAAAAGAGGCAAAAGACAGTCTCTGCCCTCAAGAAGCTCACAATTTAATGGGGGAGACAAGACAAAACAAATATGTAAGAAACAAGCTATATACAGGATAAATGGGAATGAGAAAAGAGAGGGAAGGCACTAAAATTAAGAGGGGTTGGGAAAGGCTTCCTGTAAAAGATGGGATTTTAGTTAGTTAAAGGAAGTTGGTGGAGATGAGGAGGGAGAAAATTCAAGGTATAAGAGACAATCAGAGAAAATGCTGAGAATCAAGAGATGCAGTGTCTTGTTCATTGAATAGCCAGGAGGCCAGTGTCTGTACTGAAGAGAAGAGTGTGTGGTGGAAAGTAAGGTGTAAGAAGACAGGAAAGGTAGGAGAGGGCTAGGTTATACAGGACTTTGACACCAAATGGAAGATTTTGTATTTGATCTTGGAGGTGGTAGAGACTGGAGTTTATTGAGTAGGGGTGGGTGGGTGACATGGTTGGAATTTGGGAAAATCACTTTAGTGGCTGAATGGAGGGTGGATTGGAGTGGGGAGAGACTTGAGGCAGGCAGACCCACCAGCAGGCATGCAATAGTTCAGGCATGAGGTAATGAAAACCTGCACCAAAGTGGTGGCAATGTCCGAGGAAGAAGAAGGCTTGTTGGAGGGATGCTGCAAAGATGAAATCAATAAGCTTTCGTAACAAATTAGATATAGGGAGGTGAGAGATAGTGAGGTGTTGAGAATGACTCCTAGGTTGTGAGCCTGAGGGACTGGGAAGATGGTGTTGCCTTCCAGGATATATACCAATTATCAACAAGTACCAGGAGAATGGCTTTGAGGAACCAAAGGTCTTATGAAGGTCTTTATGTTTTTTTTTTCCCTTGGTATTTTTCATGTGAAATACTAAACTAGATTCCATAGGGATGAGTGAATAAACTTCTAACTCACAACAAGTCTATTAATGGGGAAAGGTCTTATTTATTAATATGGCTATATATTCTACAACAGGCAATATTAATTCAAAGGGAGAAAGGATAGTATTCACAGTTATAAAATCCTAAAAAGCAAAACCACATCCTCTTACACATAAGAAGGGGTCATAGAAACTACAGAGAATGTTTGGTTGGTTGTTTTTCATTCTCAAAGAGGACCAAAATGACATCATGGGAAAGCATCATAGTAGTTAAAAATTTGTTGGTCCTGGCACAAAATTATGATTATTATTATATCTACACACAGGTATAGCGGCTTGTGAAGGAATGATGTAGTATGGAAATAGCAAATAGGCCAGTTTGGCTGGGATATAGCATGAATGAAAAAAGTGATTAAAAAAAGTCTGAAAAATAGCCTGATTGCGAAGGATTTTAGTTACTCAGTTGAAACATCTATGTTTTATCTTAGAAGCAGTAGGGATCTAGATCATATTCTTGAGCAGGGTAATGACAAAGTAAGACAGGTCTGTGTTTTGGGAAGATTATTTTGGCAGCTTTGGAGAGAGTGGATTGCAGAGGGGAGAGACTGGAAACGAGGAGAATAATTAGAAAGCTATTACAGTAGTCCAGATGAGAGGTGATTAGAGCCCAAACTAGGGTGGTGATTATGTGAGAACAGAAACATGAAAGTTCTTCTGCTTAAACCCTTTCCCCACTATTTCTGTCACCCAACCTTGTCCCCTCAAATCTACACTAATGCATTTTTGTGTTCTTATTTTACCTTTAGAGCAGAATTTAAATCTTGAATAGCAGCAAAATTATCTCCCATCTGAAGACAGACTATTCCTCTCCCTTCATATGCCTGGCAGTTTCTTGGATCGATATCCACACAAATGGTAAAGTGATTCCAAGCTTTTTGGAATTTTCCTCGAGCCTGGAATGATATGTCATACAAATATGCTGAGAAATAGTCCTTAATAAGAAAACAAACCAAATATTCTAGTATAAATGATTATAATTCTACCTTAATCAAATAAAAATTTTAACAAATAAGATGTATATATATACATATATATATATATAAATTGAAGATATTTGGGGTATAATTTTACCCTATCTTTTTAGACGAGACTAAACAATTCAAAGAATAAGTGAATTAAATTGACTGATCACATCTGAAAATGTGTTAAAATTTGAATCAATTAAAATAAATTTTGTTGTATAATTTCCATTTACACAAATGCCTTTGGATAATATTTTAAAATCCCAGACACTAGGTGAAGAAAAAACCCTTCAATATTATTACTGGGATAATAACACAATGTTTCAAATGTATGCTTTGAAAGAAAAAAGTTGAAGAGAAGAAAAATGATGATAAAATTATACATCTACACATAGCTTGAAGAGTGCCCTTCTTCCTCAAACTACCTTGTATTAATTTTATATATATTCTGTATATACTTGTAAGTTTACATGCTATTTCATCCATAGATTGTAAGCTTCTTGAGGGCAGATACAGTTTCACCTTTGTTATTGTTAACTGTCAGCTCCTAACAGTGCTTTACATATAGTGAGCACTTAATAAATGCTTCTTGATTGCTTCTTCTGGCTGCCATATCAGAATATTAACAATGAAAACTCCATATAAACTCAGAGATTTTTCAGGTGAACTCTCCAGCCCTGACTCTTCTTGTCTTGGGGGAACGGGGCTGATTTTTTTTTCTTTTTAACTGCAACATAACAATCTCTATTAACTTTCATCTTATTCCATAGTTCTAGCTTTTCAAGTTCTTTTTGGACCCTGATTCTATCATGCAAAATGTTAAATATTGCAGATTTACACATAAGTATACATTTAATATAATAATAAAATATATAAATAAATATGTATTGCAGATTTATAATCTGCAAATTTGATAAGTATGCCAACTTATCAGTGATTTTTTTTCTGACCAAAATCCATATATAAACTATAACGCATAAAACTGTTAACCAAGTGGGTAGACTGGCAACCTCAGTAAAGCCAGCAATAAAAAAAAAGGGGACTCTTCTTATTTTTTCCCCTTTTTTATTAATTTAATTTATTAATTTAACAGTAACAGCCACATTGTGTGATGACTAATATTGACAGACTTAACCCTTCTCAGCAATACAAGAATCTAAGACAATTCCAAAGACCTCATGATGGAAAATGCTACCCACTTCCAGAGAAAGTACTATGGAGTTTGAATGCAGATTGAAGCATACTATTTGCTATTTTTTTCTTCTGTTGTGTTTTGTTTCCTCTTTCTGGTAATTCCACCTAATTCTTACTTTAAACATCACTAATGTGAAAATATGTTTAATAGGAATGTATATACATGGCCAATATCAGATTGTGCGCAGTCTTGGGGAGGAAGGGGGAGAAAAATTTAAAACTCAAAAGCCTATCAGTGATTTTAAAAAATACTGAACAGCTCCAGGTTAAACACAAGTTCCTGGGACACTCCATTAGAGATCCCCTTTCCAATTGATATTAAAACATTAAAATTCTAGTCTGATTTAACCTGTAGAAGCAAGGGCTTAGAAAATGAAAATTATCAAGCTTCTTTTATATGACATAAATATCCTTTGTTTGTAGGGATAAAAGGGCTGACTTAAAAAAGAAACTAAACAACAACAAAGAACTGAAAAAGCCAAGGAAAGAAAATTCAGTTTCATGAGAACCAGGCTTGAATTTAAGGCAACTGGTTCTGAGGCTACTGGTTCTTAGGTGCCATGAGAATACTAAGCCACTAATTTATGATCCTTTACTATCAATATACATACATACATATATATATATATATATGTGTGTGTGTGTGTGTGTGTGTGTGTGTGTGTGTGTGTGTGTTAAGGAAATGGTAAGTCTTTCATAACCAAAGAAAAAACATTTACTATACATTGTTTGTAGTCATATACAGTGAAAAAGTTTAATGAATAAGTATCCTTTGGTGTAATTACCTGTAAATTATATCCAAAGCTAATTCTGGCTTTTGGGTATGCTGGATTAAAGTGTAAGGCTTTTATAAAGTCCTTTTGTGCTTGTTTCTCAGCTGCTTCATGACCATATTCCATATAAGAATTTCCCCGACCAACATATGCATCCACAAAAAAAGGATTGAGTTCAATGACACGAGTGAATGAATACACAGCTTCTTCAAACTCTCCCAGTCTGAAAATAAATTTGTAGCATGGACATTTTATTTTTCAGTCTCTTTCTACGCTCCCCCCGCCCCAGAACCACACCATTTTGACACTGTTATTTGTTGGCCTTTTAAAATACCCTTCATTTAAAAAAAATTGATACGAATCTTAGGAGGTAAATTACTATTCTAATCCATTTTTTTTTAACAGACAGGGCCTCCTAATTCCCTTTCAGTTTCCTAGGTAGTTTGATGGATTTCAGTGTGGCTGTTACCTGAAATTACTCTTATCTCTACTACACTCCTCATATTGGTACCTTATTTGTGTTGTTGTTGTTGTTTGGCCTTCATTCTTGAAGAGGACCATGACATCACGGAGGTGATTCTGTGACATGCAAGTGAATTGGATTTAAGTGAAAGTCAGTGGCAGAGGAGTTAGTAGATGTTGGTACTTCACATTATGGCATTTTTTCATGTCATGGCACAATGGAGTACAAATTCCTATAATTATCACCACATTCCCAGTGTCTCCCTGAAAGAAAATTTTGAGTGATGCCTAAGTGATAGGTATGGTAGTCCCTGATGGGAAAACTTTTGACTAGTCCCAATTAGAAGATCAAGTGCATTGCAAAAAGGTCACACAGGAAGTCAATTGCAAAGTCACAATTAATATAACTTGTCCCTTGAGATTTCAGATTGGCAGCATCTGACACATGTGTTGAATTCTGGTTGTGGGCAAGGGACAAAGAACAGGCATGACCAGTACTGTCATGCAGCTTAAAATCATGCTCACCTTCCATACACAATTTGGCATTATTTGAGAAACAGCAGTCCACAATGCATCTTATAATTTCACTTTATTATTATTATTGCAGAAAAAAATCTCAAGGCATAATTTGAAGAATTCTTTATAAAACATACTCTTTATGTTTTCCTTTTAGAAATGTGCTTATGGGTCAGATCTTTGTACTTACTGTAACTAGTTCTATCAATAAGTAAAGAACTGCTAACCACAATCTTGTTTTCTGTCTGGTATATCACAGAAAAATGGCAAGCTGAAGCACAGTTAGTTCCTATTAAACTGATTACTTACTGGAGTCAGTAGTATTTATTGAGCACCTATTATGTGAAGAATATATTGAACAAATCTTTATTTAGAGAATTTTAGAATTGGACAGAATCTTGGGGAGCATTTATCACAACCTATTTATTTTAGGGATGAAATAAATTGAACCTAGAGAGGATAACTGCCTTGTCACAAAGCTAGTTAGTGGCATAGTCAAAACTAGAACTAAGATTTCATGGTCATCAGTTCAGTATTCCTTCTTTTGTATCACATTATTTCTTTGTAACAAAAAGTAGAGATGGACTCGGGGCGTGAGTGAAGAGAACAGTGTTACAGATCATTGATACTAACAATTATCAAATACTTTTTGTAAAATTTTCAAAAATGGATTTTTACCTGAATTTCAATCCATCAATCAATTAGCATTTATTAAGCACCCATCATGTACCAGACACCATGCTAAATTTAGGAATTTAGAATACCTTATTTTTAATGATGGAGAATCTAGACTAGCAATTGCAAAGCAACACCAGCTTCAAGACATTTTATTATATGGCTGTAACTACATTTCAGTAAAAAAGAGTCTGGTCAGATCTATACAAAAAATCTCCAGATCAAAACAGCTGCTAAATATGAGAAAGGGTTTTTGAAAGAGGAATCGTCAGGTCTCCCCTTTTTGACAACGTAGTCGCTTCAGTCACTTTAGCTTCCTCTATATATAGATCCCAAACTGAATTCTGTGCTCATGATTGCAGCTGTATTTAACAATACCCAGTTTTGAGTTTTATAATGGTAAAGATTACACAAAGATGATTAGAAAGCAATATAGTTGATTGCGGGAAAAAGGGAAATGGAGATGACTCATTTCACTTGGGGTAGAAGAACTCACCAGTAACATTCACTAATTATCAAGTTAAAAGTTTATCCCCCAATCCCAAACTATTCCTGGATGAATTAACATGCAAACCAGTGATGGCGTGACGCTGGGCGAATTGCAACTTCTCTGGGTCTCAGTTTTCTCATCTAAAAAATGAGAGAATTGAACTAGATATCTTTTAAGGTCCCTTTCAGTTCTAAATCTACTACCCCTAAAGCTTTTGAAGCCCTTATTTTGATATCATTTTTTAAAGTGTGTTTTCCCCCTAATACTTTATGCTCAAATGTTTATAAAACCACAGATTTGCATAAACTAACTCAACCTAAATGATATATATTATATTAGTGTATAGCCAAAATGAGTAAGGAACCATGCAGAAAATGTTATACTTCCACCCCAGACTCTTACTAGCCATGTGACCTTTGGGCAAGTTACTTAACTTCTGTCTGCTTTCAGTATCCTCAATGGAAAGTGGGTATAATAATAGTACCTTCCTCGCAGAGTTGTTGTGAGAATCAAATGAGAAAATATTTATAAAGTGCTTAACACACTGCCTAGCTATGCCTAGGCATATAATAAATGCTGTTTCTTTTTTTCCATAGTTAAGGGAATTAAATGCTTTTGGAGGCTCCTTTCAGGAAAAAAAAGAAAACCTTTGCAGACTCTATTAATATCTATGGTCAGGATAGAAGACCTCACTCAAGCAAACCATTGGCCTGTTAGAACAAAGATCTCATTGTACACTTTACTTGTTCATTCCATTTCCTTATCCTCTTCCACCACTTGAAATGTATAACAGAAAAATAAGAAGGCTCTGGAAACACTGGCCTTACTGAAATTTGGAGATATAAACCGGAATGTGTTCATTCTTTAAATAAAACAAAAATGTGGTATCCTAGGAACTCTAAACTTTGTAAAATGAACATTTGTTTTCACTTTAAAATAAAAAAAAGAATATTGTTAAGAAATCACAAATTTGTTTAACTCTCATGTATCTAATATTTTGAAACAGATTTAGTCATATAACAAAGAGCAACCTTAACCTCTTATTTAAAAAGGTATTTTGTGACCATGTTCCACCAGGGTAAAGAATAATTTTTAAAGTATTATATAATTGTAGTTTATTTTTATTACTTATTAAGAAGTGAAGACAATTGGCTTTGACTTCCTAAATTATTCAAACTCTTTTATTCTATAAATGTCACAGTTACCTAACCTCCCCTGTATAATTATGGTCTCAACTCTGGATTGTTTCCTCTAAATTAGTGGTGTCAAACTGAAATATAAACAAGGCTACTAAGCTGTACATAAGGATGCCTGTGGGCTGTATATTGACTTGGAAAATCACATTTTAACATTATGTTGTATTTTTGTCTATTTTGCCAAATATTTCCCAATTACATTTTAATTGGGTTTGCTGCCCACAGTGTTTGACACCTTTGCTCTAAAATCCTAACAGTTATGTAAAGTGAAAAAAAAGACAATTTTTACCTTTTCATTTTTCCATAACTGTTGATGAATATGGAGTATTACAGAATTACTGTTTAATTTGGGGAAGGAGTGGTGTAGAGAAAGAAAAATACTCTTTCAAAGTATGGAATTTCTTCTATACTTTTAAAACTTAAGTGGGGACTAATTAACTTGAGAAGATCAAATCTTATTTTTAGAAAACTAAAAATATCAGAAAGTTGTCTTGTGACTAAACCATATCAAAATGTACGATAAGCTGATGATTCTTATAAAACAAAAGAAAAACTACGTATCATAGAGAGTTGACCTGATATTTTCTATTAACTTTCATTCAAGTTCATTTGTCATGTTATTCTATATACTTATTTTAATTAACTCACAAATCAATTGAATTTATGATATGCCTAAAAGTAAAGAAAAAATACTTAGCACAAAAATGATATAAGTTCAGCTTGATATTTAAAAACCTTTCCTTGTCATTTAAAAAGTTTTTAAGATTAAAATTAATTTCAAAAAGATTAAAAAGTAATATCTAGTTTTGCTAAAAATAATTATGTCTTCTAATCTCTGGATTTAAAAAGTCATCTTCTATTTTAATATCAATGTTCATCACATCTATGCTTTATGTGTATTTGATATTAAATAAATATTTGTTATCTGAATCAATGAATGAAGCAATAAGATAAAAAGAATTTCATGCGTATCTCAAACTATACATAATGGAATTGTGCATGAGGCAGCTAGGTGGCTAAGTGGATAGAGGGCTGAACTTGGAGTCAGGAAGACCTGAGTTTGAATGTGGCCTCAAATTCTGTTATCTGAGGGCCCAGCTGTGTGACTAAGGGCAAGTCACTTAACTGCTCTCTGCCTCAGTTTCCTCAACTGTTAAATGGGGTTAATAACAACACTATCTCTTGAGTTCTTGTGAGCACTAAATGAGATAGTGTTTGTAAAGTGCTTAGCAGGGTTCCTGGTATGTAATAAATGCCATATAAATGCTTATTCCCTTCCCCCTGCCTCTTCTCTACTAGCCCAAGTACATTAACTATTCTTTTGAATCAGTTAAAATATCTTCAATGTTAACTTACTAACAGGCAATTTGTTGATTCAGTTACCTAAAGCCAGCTTTCTAGAGCTGGGTGTCAAAGGATGATAACACCAAGGAGCAGTGATGTGAAGCACCATCCACTAATCCAGATAGGCACCTCTAGGTCTATTTATAAGGTCAGTGATGATGAAATCACATGTCACTAAAACAGATAAAGCAACAGAATCCAGAATTTGCTTCATTAGGGCCTTGAACCGTAGGTATTAGAGACATTTCTTTCTTGGCATTTCTAGACATTGCTTTGTAACTTTTTTTTGTATTTTGCCACTCTCAATCCATTTTATCCTTTTCTATATTTCCCAACTTATATACAAACAGAATTGTAATATCATTAGGTATATTGGCTAATTTCACTTTCTATTTTAACACAAATCACTTTGATTACCTGTGATGGCAAATTCCAGCAGCTTGAAACAGGCTAGCATCATTTTTATTTATCTGCATTGCTTCCCTAAAATCCTGAAAAGATTTTACATGTTTTCGTTATTTTTTGCAACATTACTTTAATTACCTGCATGTACCATGCATATACACTTTCCTATGGAATTACAATTTTAAATTCCTGATTCAATAGTGAAAATATTTAGCATATTTGAATTTAAATAAAGAATAAATAATAAAAATTAAGTAAATTTAAATATTTTAGCAGTCTTGGGAATTTTCTTTATTAAAACCTATCCATGTCTTCTTATGCTGTGTAATCCATGTTCTACAGAAAATCTAGAGAACATGCTAATGACTTTCTTCTCAATCTTTTGACCTTTTGTGGGTACCATTGAAGCCCTTGTGTTGTTCATCTATTGAACCATATGAACAGTGAATCTCCTTTTCTGATGATGCATTTCTTCAATATTGTCCTTCATACCACTTTTGAGCATAGAATGTCATTGGAAAATTGTTACAGTCTATTAGAGCCCACCGTGAACTCTTCATTGTCTGTTGGTGAACTTAAAGCAGAGTTTCTTAGCATTTTTTTTGTGTTGTGGACCCCTTTGGCAGTATGGTAAAGCCAATGACTCCTTCTGAGAAGAATGTTTTTTGAATAAATTTGTAGTTGAAGTGGTAAATTTTAGTTAGAGGTTGGTTAGTGAAAATAAAGATGTACTTTTTCCCTATCCAAGTTTGTGGACCTCTTGAAATCTACCTATGGACCCCTGTGCTAGAGAATGTGGTGTTCCAAGTTTCACA
Organism: Vombatus ursinus; assembly: GCF_900497805.2. Lineage (NCBI taxonomy): Eukaryota > Metazoa > Chordata > Mammalia > Diprotodontia > Vombatidae > Vombatus > Vombatus ursinus. The sequence goes on from NW_020955184.1 coordinate 302,813, forward strand.
ACCATATAGCTTTGCCAGAGTGACTACAGTATTGAAAAGGGGGGTCTTTTGACTGGAGGACAGCTTGGGATCACAAAAACACTGAAAAATTTCCTTAACACAATGAAGCCTACTCTCTTCCTCTTATCTAATTCAGGAACTAACTCATTGTCCACATGCAGAGCCTGTCGCAGCTACACACATCGATGTACCAACTCATTGACTGGCCATCCAACTGTATGGCATAGTTGAGACATTAGGCATTTTTCATCTATTTTATTTTGTATACATAGATTTTTAGATCAATCTATTTTGAATAGTCATGGTCCTCTCATTGAGGAGGTCCTCTAATTTTCTGGTGGTTGCTAGGATAATTTACAAATCTAGAGTGTCTCGCTATCTCTAGAGAATCCTACTCCAAATTGTACCTTGCATAAGACATCTTTCATGGTAATGCTGAAAACCTTTTGGGGTCAGACATCTTTTTTATGTAACATGGCATTAAAAAGAGGGTCATTAAATAGCGATTGCTGTGGTTGTATTTATTGGGGAGTCTTGGGTCATTGTAATATATGCATAAGAGATTCCTTGAAAGAAAAGCATGAGGATACATTTTGCTTCCTTGAATCAAATGTGTTTTTGTAATTATCAGACAATAAACATAGAGATCTTGTATTTTTTCCACCTGCCATAAAGATGAAAACTTTTATTGAATATTTTAGTGTAAATTTTTATTGATGACTTTTGCTATTACACTATTTATACTTTCATTATATCCCCATTCTACCCTCATTAGAGAGCCATCATTTATAATAAAGAGTAAGAAAAGAGGGGGAAAGCGTATTCCACAAATTTAATACACATAATTAAAAAGTCTGAGACTATTTTCAGTGTTCCACTCCTATATTATTCCAACTATGTAAAGAAGATACACTTTTCATATTTCTTTGAGGCCAAACTTGATTATTTGAAGTCTAGAAATGCTATATAGTTTGAAGTCTGAAAATGCTATTCCATCTTCATTTCTACCTTTTTTTCATTATTTCCCTTGATATTCTAGATCTTTTGTTTCTTCAGATAAATTTTTGTAGTTTTTTATCCTTTTTCCTGAGTTTTTTTGCTGTCTTTAATAAATCTCTTCCCCTCCTGTAAATTCTGAAATTTTATTTTCTTATTTGTAATCTGTATCTTATTTATTCCTTCTTTTAACTTTTTGTCTTCTTCATGAAGTTAAACTTTCTGAGTTTACCAATTTCCATGTTAATTCTTTTATATCACTTCTTTCCATTGTCCTCCCTTTCTCTCTTTGAAGTCTCAATTCATGAAGGAAGAAATGTGAATAGAAGCTGTGAGCCATGATAGAAATTATGCTGTGCTCCAAATCATGCTTTTTCCTAAGGGACGCACATACATGGAGTCACAACCTTGTCTCAGATGGTGGTCTTTCAGCTCCTCTCAGATTAAACCCATTAATATTCCATGTCTCCCAGTGCAGGTAAACATCTCTTCTTCCATGGGACCCACCCAGTTTCATGTCCAAAATTTCATTCTTTTTTCCATCGCCTCTGCCATTGGCTTGCAGTCCTTCCTTTTGTTAGAAGGCTATAAATAGAGTTGTCTTCTCTTCACTTCTTCATCCATGGACTTGATAAGGTTACCTCAGTTCTCCTTCACCTCTCCTTCCCTTATGTACCTTTAACTCTGCAATTTTATCCCACAAAACACATCAATTCACCTGTAGAGGATGTGGAGTTAGTTCATGGTGCTTTAGATCTGCTCTTTTGCTTTCGCTTCTATTTCCTTGTGTTCTGCCTACATCTTTATCTCCCCTTTTATCTCTTAATGTTGCACTTTTTTTCTCACTCTGTAGGTCAGTCTCTTTCTTTAACAAATCCTCTAAACATGACTGTAATTATATAATTTCTGATTCTTTCTTTGGTAATTATGCTTATTTACCTTTCCTGTATTTTGGTTATTTAGTCTGCAGGCATAATATTTTGCTTTTTCTTGCCTTTTTTCCCTTCAGAAATTCTTCAAATGCCTTTTATTGAGCATTCATCTTTTTTCATTGATTATCAGACTCTGGTTTTCAGGTCATGTCATTTAGGTTGTATCTTAAACTCCCTTGTTTTTCAGAATACTGTATCCCATTCCTTTCTTTGATTTCTAGTGGGTTTATATATATTCAAATTACCTTCTCTTTATATTTGAAAGTCCTACTTTTAGCTGCTTGTAGAATTTGTTGTTTGTCAGTGGAATTGCTTGATTTGACCACTATTTATCTTGAAATTCAAAGCTCAGGTTTTTTTTCTTTTCCTTTTTTCCCCAAAGGTGATCTGTGGATTCTTTCGTGGTGCTTTGTTTTCTGTATTCAGATCAATTTTGTTGTATTATTTCCTGCATTATGGCATTCAGTTTTTTTTTATTTGTCATGCACTTCTGGGAGACGTATGATTCTTAAATCATCTTTTAGCATCCTGCCTTCAAGATCAGTAGCTTTGGCTTATATAAAGATTGTATGTTCTTTTAACATTAATTTATTTCTCTTCTGCCAGAATTTCCTTCAGAATTTTTGTATTCCAAATATGCTATTCTCTCCTTTTTACCTTTCGAGAAGCTTTCCACCATGGATATAATATTTCTAATCTAATTGAGTTTAAAAACAAACTTTGTTTTGATAAAAATAAATTTTGGCATTTGTTTCTTTTTTTGTTCTCAACATATGGAGTGGATCTCCTGTGATGGGACAAAGATATCCCCCTATGGGAGGACAAAGATGAGAGTCATATAAGATGGGGAGACAAGGATGTGTTGAAGTGTCTATCATTGAAACAACACTCACATTGATGAAATCACAAATCCATTGATGTATTGGAATATTAAGTACCTAGAGCATATTGTTATAGATAAGCAATAAAGAATTAATTTAGTGTCTTTGTCATTAGGTTCACAATCTAAAAGAAGTCATATATATGGGCATCTTCAATCTATCTTAAATATATTTCATTTGGAAATAGTTATTTTAGCAAATGAGTAAGGTAATAAAAACTCTTAATTCAAATGTATTGTGAAATTGAGACCCTGAAGATGGTTTAATGATAACTTTAACTTGTACCTTAACATTTCTCCGCAATATATCTGAATTACTTCTAAGAGAAAAGATGCCTTTAAACTAAGTAAGAGGTAAACACCAACCAATTTTGAAAATTCAGTGGACATTTTTCTTAAATGTATATAAACATATTTCAATTTTTATTGTAGTCATTAAAATATCCAACACATTATATTACAATCTTAAGATAATTAAATTCCCATATCTTCTTTAATATTGCTATTTTATGACAAGATCGTGCATTACTCTTCAGAAGTAGATATACAATATCAAATAGGCAAATTTTGCAAGATCCATTTACCTCTAACGCATTGGCAACCATTTTTAGTTCTGTGTAGATCAGGCCACGATTAACTAAAGTTTTTGCCTTTATGTCATCTCCCACGTTGAGAAGAAGAACAATTCCATAATCCCTTAAAGCCTATAAAATTTAAACAATCACTTTAAATTCTGATTTAATAAAAAAGACAACTAAAATTCAGTTGCATGCTATTAGATGTACTGTCCAAGCTTATATCTAAATTATTAGTTTCATTCATTATCTTAGAATTTATTGTTCACAGTAATCATTTGTTTACTTCAATTGAGATCTGGGCAGTTTATTTCAATTATTGCTACTTATCCATAAGGGATAAGACAATTGAATTACAAGTATATGTGAATTATATGCTTCATATTCTTTAGCTCTTAACTATGCTGACTTTTTAGATCTTCTTTCATGAGTCAATAACTAACTTTTGTATATGCAGGAACTAAATGACTGTTTGAAGCAAAATGGGAAAAATAGCCTGGTATTCAATGCCCTCAACTAGCCCCAATTTTATTTCCCATTATTTCCCTTAATTAATCCTCTCCTTTAGCCAGAGTGGTCTACTTAATTTCCCTGGAACTCACTTTGCCATCTCCTCGCTGCTCTTCCATTGCCCCATGCACACAAACAACTGAAACGTCTTACCCTGAGCTCTTTACTATTCATCCAAATTAATGTATACTTCAAGGTTCAACTAAGATCCCAACTCTTTTGTGAAGTCTTGCCAGACCTTCAACCGTGCCAGCATACAATGATCACTTCCTTCTATGAATTTCCTTAGCGAATTAACTCTTTACCATTTGATTTGCATGACATTTATCATATACTATCTTGTATCAGTCACCTTTTTGTGTATTTGCCCAAGTAGATTATAAGCTCTCTGAGGGAAGCAATCATGTTGAACATTATAGCAGCCCCTTACAAAATTGAGAAAATAAGTTTTTAGTCTTAATCAACCTCAAATCTGGCTCATTCCCCTGGGAAGAGGAATAGTCTATTCTCTTCAAACAGTTTCCCATATTAGGAACAACCATACCAGAGCTCTGGGTTTGAGTCAGAAGACCTGGATGTCAACCCTGGCTCTTCCACCTATCAGCTGTGTGACCTCAGGAAGCTGCATCACCACTCTGCGCTTCAGCTTCCTCATCTATAAAATGAGGCAGGTCAGATTAGATAATCCCTAAGGGCCCTTCTAAATCTTAGGCTCCTTTGTGTGAGTCTTACTTAATAGGAACCAGCCTTATTTATTTAAGAAAATAAATCAGGTAATTAATGTAAGTAAGTAATGTCAGTAATGACGGCCATTCTAAAAGGAATGGTATTACCTAAACTACTAAATCAAAACCTTTCAGGAAAGAACTTAAAAACAGAATCTTAATTAATCAATGTTAATACTTGTTTCCTACATAAGGACATTAACCAGAGTTGCTTTAGACAAGGTGAATAAAGTGTTGAGCCAGTGGCAATGTGTAGAAGTGGCAAAGAGGCTTGCAAATTTAGTTTGGTCTCAGGAAAAGCTTCCTAATAAATTAGAGCTGTTTAAATGTGCCATGGCCTATCTCAAGAGGTCATGGGTTCCTTCTCCTTGAAGGTATTTAAGTAGTGCTAGGATTACCATTTGTCAGGTATGTTGGAGATTTCTTTGGTGTATAGGTTGGACTAGATAGATGGCCAGTGAGGTCTTTTCTAACCCTGAAGTTCTACTATTCTCAGTCAAATATGGGACCTAGCAATATTATCCATTTTCTTTACCTATATGACAAACTACTACAGCATAGATTGGAGCCATGTCTTCATTCAAGATGAAACCACATCTTCCCTATGGAGTCCTGCAAGGAAAAGACTACAGCTCCAAATGCTTTTATGAGACTAAAGCACAAAAACAATGTAGAAGCTGTAATAACATAGCTTGAGAGCAAGATATTATAATCTTTAAAAGCTATTTACAATAAGCATCTGGAGAAAATCATTACAGCTATAGCTAGGATACCCATGAAAATACTTACTCGAGACCTACAAAAATTGGAAAAGCTAATTAAAATCAGGTCATAGATATTGAAAAATCAAGCGGTAGATATTGAAAAATCAAGTGATAGGGCTAGAAACACATTTAACATCAACTTTCATAGAACTTTTCATAAGAACATTAGGGTTGGAAAGGATGTTTAGATCGTCTAATCTAGCAGTTCTCAACCATTTTTGTCTCAGGACCTTTTAATACTTTTGAAAATTATTGAGGCCTCCTTTGCTCCCCAAGTTTCTGTTTATGTGAGTTATGTTATCAATAACTTGCTACATTAGAAATTAAACATTTTAGTATTATTGTGAAAATAGTTTTGACTATGCAGACCCCTAGAAAGAGTCTCAGGGATCCCAAAGGTCCCTGGAACACACCTTGAAAACCACTGGTTTAATCCTTATATTATAGGTTAGGAAATTGAAACCCTGGGAGGTTTTGTGACTTTTTAAAGCAGGTAGTGGTAGAGCTGGACCCAGGCTTCCCCTTAGTGTGGTTTTCATATACTTCTTTATTTGTGGGAAAAGCCTACATGCATTTTGGGCAGGAAAATGCGTTTTGTTAACCTAATAATGTGGAGTAATTATAGGATGAGAATAGAGAGGCAGAGTTTCACAAGAAAATGTCAACCAATCTAATTTTTGGAGGTAAAATGGTTTTTAAAAGCTATTAGCTTTATATTTAAAGCTAGGTGGTACAGTGGATAGAGCACCGGCCCTGGACTCAGGAGGAACTGAGTTCAAATCCAGCCTCAGACACTTGAGACTTACTAGCTGTGTGACCCTGGGCAAGTCACTTAACCCCAATTGCCTCACCAAAAAAAAGCAAAAAATATAATAATAATATTATATATATATAAATACTGAGGGTAGGGTTAGGGGCAAGGGAGCAACCCAAACCCCCACTATAAGTATAGCAAGTTGAACTAGGAGGTCTTTAAAGTTCTTTTTAGTTCTAAAAGTCTAGCATTTGAAGTGAACCTCATTTTAAGTATTTTTTACTTAAGGTCATTTGCTCACATAAGTTGGGTAATTATCTTAAATAGCATATCACTAATAATAATATTTACATTTATATTGCACTTGAAGGTTCTGAAAACCATTTAAGATCCATTTTTTTTTTATCCTAACAACTATCCTGTCAGGTAGATTGCTGTAAAACGGAGATAATCCCATTTTCAGTCTGAGGACTGAAATGCCCATGTTCACATAGACAGAAAGTGTCATAAGTGGGATTCAAACCCAGATATTCTTGACTAAAAGTTCAGGGCTCAATGAAACTCTCTTCTCAGTGCTGTTGTCTAACAATTTCTAGAGAAACAAAACTGTCTTTTTTTTTTTTAATAACAACCTGTTGGACAGTTACGAACATCAAATATTCTAAACAATCTTTAGATGCTGAAGGACTTCTAGTCCTTCATTAGGTCGATATTATTTAATTTAATTATTGTTAAGGGGAGGCTACTATGAACCCACAGTTAAAATTAGAGTAATACTTTTTAACACTAGAACAGTGCTTTCCAAAATCTTTCAATCAACAACTCACAAATGTCTAAAATTTTCCAGATATAGCCTCTTTTCACAACAGGAGAGAATTAATGAAAGAGATTAAGAAGGTTATCCTTTTAAACAAATTTAATGTAGAAAGTGGAAAGGAAAGGAAAGGAAAGGAAAAAGACAATAAGAGAGATGGTAGGAGGGGAGAAGAGAGAGAGACAAGGGAGGTAACGGCAGTAAAAGCTTTTTTGTGGAGAGACCCAGAAACTGAGGACTCTTTACATCCCTGATAAGGAACTCTGATACTGAAACGTCTATTCTGAAAGGGGAGAGATCAAAGTTTAGCAAGGAAACAAATCATCTGGGTGGGGACAAGACAGAGAAATGAAAAGTCACAGGGACGCATAGGTGGCACAGTGGATAGAGTGCTGGCCCTGGAGTCAGGAAGAGTCATCTTCCTGAGCTCAAATATGGCCTCACACACTAGCTGTGAGACCCTGGGCAAGTCATTTAATCCTGACCGCCTCAAAAGCAAAAAAGTCACTCATTTCATTGGGTGCCTGGGTCCTTGCCATCATCAGGTAATCTCTGACATGAGAAAATAGGTGAAAAAAAAGCATTATATCTTTAGAACTGGAAGGGTCCTTAGAGATCTATTCCAATAATATTCATTTTACAGAAGAAGAAACTAATAGTAATAATAATAATTGATATTTAGATAGTGCTTTAAAACTTCCAAAGTGCTTTATATATATTTCCCTCCAATCTCATAACAACCTTATGAGACAGGTACTACAGGTATTACTGATCCCATTTTATAGATGAATTATCAGAAACACTGAGAGTCTCTGGTCCCATTAATAAAAATAATAATAATTAATAATAATAGCAGCTATCATTTATTTATATAGCACTTCAAGGTTTACAAAGTGCTTTACAAATATTATCTCATTTGACCCTCACAACTACTCTGGGAGGTGGGTCTTATCATTATTCTCATTTTATAGAAGAGGAAACTGAGGCACACAGATATTAAATGACTTGCCTAGGGTCACACAGCTAGAGAATGCCCAAGGGAGAGTTTGAACCTAGGCCTTTCTGACTCCATGTCTATTGCTTCACTTAGCTGATTTTTAAAAATCAAATGCAGATTTGAACCAAAGTCTTTCTGATTCCAAGGCCATGGTTCTATAAAACATTGCCTCATCTTCCCAGAGAGGGGAGATGATGGGTCCAAAGTTGCCTTGCTAGAACTAGGTCTTCTGTTTTTAAAATCCTAAGTTCTTTCTCCTCCATTACACTGGACTGCAGAGAGTTCAACCCCCACAAAATAAGAATGAGAATAAAAACTTAAGAGAAATGAGCTTTAATATCATTTAGGAGTTTGTAATGTGTTTGCATTTGTACTGGTCTATCTCATCACCTTAGTTGAGAAAGGCACCTGGAATACAAAGAGGTTCCCAGGATATTAGGCAGAGGTCTAGCTCAGGTCCTCTGACTTCAGAACACCTGCCCCTTTCTCTTATACTACGTTGCTTATTTTGCCCAGTCTCTGTCTCAAGAAATATCTCTATAAAACTCTCTTGAGCCCATGGTTTCATTAAATTCTTGAAGTAATGGCAGAGTCAATTTGTTTGCTTAAATATTCAAGTCCCATAAAGTCAATAAAAACTCCAAATGAAACTAGAATTGACTACATACTGAATTTTAATTTATGTATGCTTTTAAATGAGAGTGTAAAGATCATGGCATTGACTTTCCTTTTAACGTCTCACAGGAGCAGTGTTTAATGTAAAAGTGGGTTTGAGAAGTAGAGCAGTTCAATAAGAAGGGATGCATTAATGTTCTATTTAGTTAAAAAAAAGATATTTATTGTCTTACCATATAAAATTCCTTTATTTTGCTGTAGCATATTGCTCTGTTATAAAATGCTAGAAAACAGGCTTTGTCCATGGAGATAGCTATATTTAAATCTGTAATTGCAAGCTTATAAGTCTGCAAAGAAGAAATAATCACATAAGTATTAAAAACTAGTCATTAAGTCTTGGATCTCTGACAGATTTTGGACCACAATAATATTTAGCACTTAACATAGCACTTCAAGATTTGTGAAGCACTTCACAACAACCCTTGGAAGTAGGTGCTATTTTCATCCCCATTTTACAGATGAGTAAACTGAGGCAGAGAGCAGTTAAGGGATTTGCCCAGGGTCATACATCTAGTAATTGATGAAAGTCACATTTGAACTCTGGTCTTTCTCCAAACTCCATTCACTATGCCATTAACTGGCTATTGTGTATTTCAGTTTTACCATAGGTAAAATGAGGACTATCACAATAGTTATTCAACAACTGGGAGTTGTTGAAAGCAACTCCCAGTAGAAATTATTATAACTTTTTATTCTATCGCAAGTATCTATGAGGTAGTAGAGAGGCAGTTTCAGAGATGGAAAAACTTAGGTTCAAGTTTGCCTCTAGCAAAAGGTGACTCTCTGACCGTAGGCAAGTTATGAAACCTCTCAATGACCCCAAGCAACTCTCTTACTAGAGAACAATTACCATTTTCATTGGCAAAGGGAATTTCCTCACTGGGAGTTCCTATCTCCAATGAAATCACAGGTCCAACAGAAAAACAAAAAACAACAATCTAAAACCCTACTCTAAGATTTCATTGATGTAGGCAACCATTCCACCTATGTAGATTATACAACTCAATACCTTAAAAGAAAGTATTTATAAGTTGATATGGCTAAAGAAGCTATCACCTAGTGACCAACTTTTCTGAGATAAGCTTCTTTAAACTTAGGGATGACAGACCTTCATTCCAATCCTGGGGCCTGCATAGGATTCTTTCCAGCTTAGTAGGACATGCCAGAACCTGAGTTCTGATGAAATAGTCTTAAAGGACCTTGGCGCAACTTCACACCACAATAATAATAATGTATGTTATTAAGAGAGTTGACATTAGTATTTTGCTTTAAGGGTTACAAGGTGCTTCATATATATTATCTCATTTGATGCTCAGCTGTGTGGGGTAGGTACTGTGGGCATCATTCACTTTTTTTTTTAAGAGAAAGAAAAGGTTTAGACACTTAAATGACTTGTCCATGATCACACCACTAATATTAGTCAGTGGTGGTTATGGAACCTCTCCTGACTCCAAGTTCAATATTCTTTCCATTATACTGAGGCACTGAAGTTGGACTTTAATGGAGAATTATTTAAATTATATAAATTAAAATAAAGTTTCAAGTGAAATCAACTTACAAGAGAATAGTCATCTCTGATAGACTTAGCCCTTCTCAGCAATGCAAGAATCTAAGACATATCCAAAAGTCTCATAATGGAAAATGCTATCCACATCTAGAGAAAGAGCTATGGAGTTTGAATGCAGATCGAAGCATTCTATTTGCTCTTTTTTTCCTTCTGTTTTGCTTTGTTTCCTCTTTCTTGTGGTTCCTTCTATTGGTTCTAATTCTTCCTTACAACATGACTAATGTGAAAATATGTTTAATAGAAATGTATATGTAGAGCCTATATCAGATTGTACACCATCTTGGGGAGGAAGGGGGAGAAAAATTTAAAATTCAAAAGTGTATAGAAGTGATTGTTGAAAACCAAAAATAAATTAATAAAAAATAAAGACAGAGTAGTCACATTTCCCCAAATTATTTCACAATAATGAGAAATTAAAAGAACAAATTCTACCTTTCATTGAATATAAGGAGGCTTTGAGGAACTTTTAGCAAGATAGCTGAAATCAAAGTTTATCAATGAACTTAGCTCCCTTTCATAACCTCAAAAAACCAATAAATGTACCATCACCCCAAAACTAAAAATCAGTAACAGAAGAAATTGACACAAGCAAGCCTCCACCTAAAACACTAGTAGAGATCCTAAAGAATTGAGCAAGCAGAGAAAAACTTTCAATACATTTTCAGACATGGCAATATGTTGACTTGATTTGCTTGGATTATTAAGAATTAAGAGTGGACAGTTAAGAATTGATGTAATCAACCTATTTTGGTGCTAATTTACTATTTTTTATGTGTGGTCTCAGCACATAGTGCAGGATTAGCTTATAACAGCTAGTTTCCTTCTGTGTTGTCTTTCTACTTTTAATTACTGCAAAGAGCTTTTCTGCTCTTCATCTCACATCAGAAATGATGAATACCCTTTTAATCTCATGTGAACAGCTGTACTTTAACAAGCACATGTTCCTTCTTTATCTCCTCTAACTAGTGCTATACATCCTCTTTAAAATGCATACTTTTCTTTTTTTTTAATGTAACCTGCTGCTATGTAACAAGTAGTCATCCCCCACCCCATTTGTGAAATAGACTGAATCTCTCTCTCTCTCTCTGTCTCTGTCTCTGTCTCT